>NW_022733683.1:0-3400 GCF_011630105.1 Anneissia japonica | reverse complement strand
TTCAGGGACTAAAATGAAGATATAGCTGAAGATCATCAGCATTGAAGTGATATAGCTTCCCATAAATGTTGCCTAGTGGGCTAATGTACAAACTACAGTACATAAGAAGGGGTCAATGACTTAGCCTCTTGGGGTACACCAGCATTAAGTAAAGGATGTGATGTGCAGAGAATTCACCAGTTGGAAACCCTACTACTTTACAACTCAGAAAAAATTTAATCCAGATGCTGTCTCAACATGATGAAGCAGGACGTTGTAATCAACCGTATCACATGCTGCTGAGAGATCATACAGAACAAGCATAAACCTTGGCAATATATTCAGTGAAAAGAGAAATATCAGTGTGGACTATAATAGAGCTGTTTCAGTACTTTGATTAGGGAGCATCGCAAAATAAAGCAACGCGTATACGAGTGGGCGACGCGACGAGATTAAAGGCTAGTTAAATAGGTAGTTGGCCACGCGTCGGGATTATTCACTTGGACTATTCCATTTCGTTGTGGGATTTGATAATGCTGTATAACAGTGAAAACAGAGCACGGCACACGACGCAGCTTCGGCGCTTCACTGGGCTTAAAACATGCACAAAATCAGGCTTCTTGAAGTTGAAACCAACAGGCTTGTGCAGTTAATTCGGTTAGATAATAGTCGAGAATTTCGTCAAATATTCCGACTAGGTTCGTGGATATTTCTTAAATGCTTATAAAGTAGGTCGATCACCATGTATTAGGCCTATATCGAATCGATTGCTATATATAAATAGCATACAGCTAAATAATTATACCGGTACTTTTGAATCTTGAAGTTGATGTGCTATTTGTCTGTAACATTATAAACTATTTGAATAGTATAAAAACATAGTAGCAGAATAGTGTCATGTCTATTTATGTATGATACATTTTTGAATTGCCGCTATACAAATGTTTATTATTATTATTATTATTATTATTATTATTATTATTATTATTATTATTATTATTATTATCTTCAGCATTCAGGCAAACACAGTCGGGTATATTATAAGTTTTGTATCGACCTTTGGGATTCCTAATTACATACCTGCAAATAGTTCCATGCTGCAAGTTAAACTGACACCGCTTTTGGAGGATAAGTTATAGGCCTACCGGTATTAAAATGGCATATTGAAACGAACGGTTTCTTGAATATCAATGGTGTAAACATGCATAACTTATCTACTGTACCAAAGCCATGTTTAAAGTGGCACAGCACCGGAAGGTATTGTTTTTGCTTCTCAGTGATCTGCTGACTCGCCTAATGGCCAATCAACAAGACAGAAAATAACTCCGCCCACTCAGCGGCAAATTGTAAATTCACAAAGACAAAAGCTCTCACATGATAGTGCAGAAATGTACTGTATGTGGATTTTGTGAAAGGGATATTGTAGTAGTTGTGACATTGACAATGATCGTGCTGCACGTACCGTATTAATAATTGTGTTCGTGAATTCAATCTTAAATTTTTTCCTAAGAATAAACAAATATAATTAAATGATAGAAAAGCAAATAGGGAAGGCGCAGACCCGACTTTCGTTAATTCTCCTATTTAAAAATTCCCCATTTTCCTAATTTCTATACCATTTCATAGGCTTAGTGATGTTATTTATAACATATGGGTCTACTAATTTTACATCCGACACAGAATATTGTCGGTACATACGCCTAGTATCCAGTATAGGCCTACCTTTTGTATCTTCACTTTAAGTTCAGTTCAGTTCTTCCTGATGCACTTGTCAATTATTGTAGTCTTGGCACCCGCACCCCGGGCCTAGCGGGGACGTAGCCGGGGATGTCATTTACGAAACGGTTACGAGCATGTGAAAGTCCCGACCACCTCCTGTGGGCCATGGTGTTAACGTAGGGCCTACATCTCCGGTCAAGTCCTCGCCACAACATTTTGTTGTTTTTGATGCACCGTTAGGTATTATGTGTGCCATTTATCTAAAAGTGTTATCCAATAAATATTACTATATTACTATCATATAGAGCGAGACAAAAAATAGCCGTCGGTTTAGCCATGGACCTATTGGTCTAGGTCTGAATCGGAGAAGCATGACGTGAGAAGTAGGCCAATGAGGTGAGCTTGATTGATTAAAGCCATACGCATGCGTATCACTATGCAGATTCCATAGAAAAAGAAAAAAATGATTGATTGATTGATTGATTTAAAATGATTGATAGAAATTATTCAGATCAAAACAGAAATTAAATAAGAAAATTCAATGCAGTAGTAGTAGAAACAGATTTTCTTTTTGCCTTGTTTTTTTTTTTTTTTTTAATTTAATTTTTTTTTGGACGTAAAACTAGGTCAAATAGGCCTACATGTCAAGGTTCAATTTTCAAGCAACACACTCATTTTAAGTTGGTCCCCATCGTTGTATGGTGAAGGTTCGGATTTTATTTTGTAAATAGCCGTAGCCAGCTTCAGGCAAGAGTGGGGTTAAGGGCGTGAAGTCTAGGGGCCCGCCCAATGGCCCCGTTGTGAGCATTGGATGAAGCCCCCTTCCCCTTGCAACCGCAGCTTTTTTGCACTTTTAAAGCATGTACAGTATATGGCATATATTTAAATACTTCTTTCAGTTTAAGGTGAAATACATTTTTGTAAATATCCAACGCAAAAGAGTATAGAGTTATAGTATGCAGGGCCTCAAGGGAGCAACAGTAAAGAGACGCACAGTTAAAGCCTGTCACTCATTACGACCGTCGCACGACGAATCAAACTCTGCTCCCGGTGAGCGACAGACGATGCGATGCCGTCTACCGATTGTCAGTGGCAGTCTGAACGGATCCTCATTAAAAAAGTTTGTCGTCGCGTTGCCGTCGCGTCGCCGTCGCGCGCAGTGAGTTTAGGCCTTAAACACATTGAAATTAGGTAAATTTGAACATCAATATATATTTTCTGCTAAAAATCAATCTCACAAATATTCTCATAGGTATACAATAATAGTATTGTAATTGCTTAAGTCACAAGGGGTTCACTTGTCAAAGGGGAAATCACTTGTGAAAGGGGGGATCGGTGAAAAAGGAGATGCGTCCGAATCCCAAGGAACTCCCCTTTTATATTGGTAATAAACCAATTTCTTTTCTAATTTTAAATACAATTTGCCCCTGAATTCGTGAAAATTCGTTGTCACGCATAGATGTGTCCACAGTGGTGGCAGAAAAAAAAATCTTCGGATATTCGGGAATATGACGAGCAGCAGCAGCAGCTCTCACAGAAGGTGGTGAAAGAAGATTAGGCAGAGGTAAACCACGCCATGCATTGAGCTTTAAAGTTAGCTCCATGCATCATGACAGGTAAGTTCACCATTATAGTTTCGGATATACACTGTATTATTAGGATATAAATTACGATTAGATGAATTCATTGCCACGTATATACG
>NW_022733682.1:300-538 GCF_011630105.1 Anneissia japonica | reverse complement strand
TTTTTGTGGTGAAACATTTTCAACTATATATTAATAATTTGGTGCATAAGACCCATTTAATAACTAATTTGGGTATTTTAATGGGGTCTAAACATGGAAGAAAAATTACACAACCAAATAAGTTAGGGTCTTTACGAACCAATATTTTCGTAACGGTGTCCGGTATACCAAAAGTCATGTTATATTCCTGTTCTACAGCCAAAAGTTAGTCTAGATATCAATTTTCAGTTAATTATTT
>NW_022733682.1:0-240 GCF_011630105.1 Anneissia japonica | reverse complement strand
GGGGTATGACCCTAAAATTTCAAATGGCCGTAACTTCTAAACGACTTGGAATTGGCAAGTCAAATTTTGGGTTTGTTCGTCAGACATGTTGGTGTACATTATATCCGAGTTTCAAGAAAATCTGAGACGGTACCCAGCCATCCCATTTGTTGAGTTGGCACGGAATGACCCATGTATAAGTGAAATTATACATGCGAAAAACATGTTGTTTTCAAATTTTAATGCATTTTCAGGAATCTT
>NW_022733681.1:0-1055 GCF_011630105.1 Anneissia japonica | reverse complement strand
TAACATTTACACAACGAATATTTGCATTTATTATGAGCATCATTGTGATTGTGATAAAGCTACATGGTCAATTATGATTTATGTAAATATCCCTCACGTATTAATGAAAATAAATGATTATCTCTATTTGTGCTCAGATAAAAACAATTAAATATCAAAATCTAATACAATATCTAAACAGTGTATATTGGATATAGATACGATAAATCTTTATTGTCGAAACGGTATAATACACAATTATGAGGTATTAGTAAACATATTTGATATATGTTTATTAAATATTTGCAAAAACAAAACAAAGCATTGTACAATATTTTAAATAACCAAGTGCCTACAGGTAATATCTATGATAGTGAATATTGTAACTACAAACAAATTATAAGAAATTTGCATATCTAAAAAAGCATCGAAATACTGTCCTCCACCGATGATACGATCATCGCGCATGGTTTTTATAATATAGGATAATAGAAGTGTTTTTTAGTAGGTTAATAGCTTATACGCAGTGATTGTCTGATTGGTTCAAATACATAAAATACAATTACAATGTGAACAAAACGAAAAAGAATAATGATCCCATAAAATACAACAATAAAAACACATCAAAAAACAGATGACGTCACGCAAGGGAAGAAAGAGAACGAATTGAACGAAGGGTAATTAAATAAAGTTTCACATAATTCGTGTAACTTATTTCCATCTAAGTCATTTTGAACATTTAACTGAGGCAGCTCAGACATCATTAATCTAAATTAAATATTATTTGAAGATGATGAAATAGTACATTTTACACTGCATTCAAAAAATATTCTTCGTGTTTATAGCTTAGTAGCTGTTCTGGCTTTAATGGAATCTAGGAGAGATTCCAGTTTTTTTTTTATTCCGTTACAATAAAAAATGCATTACCGTATAGCATTTAGGAGAGGATTCACTAGATCTTTATATTTATTATACTAGATTTTTCATATTTATGAGCCATACTTAGTTTGACCAAAGATACTAGAAATACAAGATAGAGTTCTCCACACAAAAAAAGTGTTCCACCGTGTTCCACC
>NW_022733680.1:0-583 GCF_011630105.1 Anneissia japonica | reverse complement strand
CCAGGCCCTAATTCGAAAAAAAAGAAATCGAGTATGGGACGCCAATTAATTAGGTATGGCGCGCATTAAGTGCAATAAAGAGTGAGTAACCTAAAATTAGGGCCTGGAACCCAGGCTAGCCTATACCGTACCAATTATTCTCGCAAACTTCATATCCTATCGCGATGTTTGTAATAGTAGTAATAATAATAATAATAATAATAATAATAATAATAATAATAATAATAATAATAAGATTTATAAAGCGCACAAATCCACTGCAGTAGTGTGTTTTAAGTTAACTTTTTTTTTTAAGTGTACAGTTTTTTTGAATATTTTAAAACCCTTACGTTGATTTTTTTTTTTTAGTTTTTTTTTTTTTATTTTCAATGAAAAATAAATGCGATCGTTAATATTGACCTTGGTACATTGTAAACCTGTAATCATAATGACTACTTATACAGAATTTTACTATATTATAGGCCTAGACTAGGACCAGGCCTCCTACTATAGTATAGAGGCCTAGTCAAAGACCTTGCTGCAAATCCCAGCAAACATGAGCCTAGCGCATAAGGCCTAGCATAGGGCAGAGCCGTAGGCAGGG
>NW_022733679.1:0-1372 GCF_011630105.1 Anneissia japonica | reverse complement strand
ATCAAGTTTGCTGCGTAGGAACAGTGCTCGAATAGGAACATGTGATAGAGCCTAATCGTATCAAGCATCATCAAGGAAAAGTTCCTTTATTCAGTTGTATGAAGAAAGTGTCTGGCGGGATTTGAACCTCCAACCTCTCGCTATCAAGGCGAGTATCATACCCATTAGACCAGACACCGATAGGATATAGGCGAAGAACTAACCCTCATGCAGTTCCTCTCATATAATTGAATCGCTCACACACATATGTATATGTATTATTATGTAAGGCTTCGACGTGGTTTCACAGATGTCACATGTCTATTTTTTTTTAATTGTTGACAGAGAATCAGACGACTGTTTAGATACTTGCATCTGCTAACTTCATCAATATCGAGTTATTATAACAATTCAGTATCCAATTAAATACCGAAGCACTGATGAGGGTAGCAGGTTTCCGTTAATATCTGTGTCTGCCAGCCTATATATAGACCTGTATGTATGTACTTAAATGTAATACTTCTACCTAATTAAATTTATACGGCACATAATCCTGTGGTATCCTTGTTGATCATTATATAGGCATAGGCCTATATATAATACAGGGATTTACTCTAAAGTTTGCCTAATATTTAAATACCACCCCACCCCCTCCTCCACCTCCTTCTACGCCACTGATATGTCCCATTTCGTAGATAATTAAAAAGGTAAACACAGAAACATAACGCTGCTTGGAAACTTTGATTAGGCAACATAATTTTTGGTGAATATTCGTTATCATCTGTTAACTCCCTCAGCGCTTCAGTACTGTAAACAGTATATAATTGAGTATCTAATTAGATACTGAAGCTAGAATCTAATTAGATAACCGAAGCACTGATAGGTTTTCCCAAATTTCACCTGCCTCCAAAGCAGGTACTAAAAAATAGGCTTCCAACTGGAGCATCTGTTTATGTCCTATACTGCCTTACCGTATTAAAAATTTAATAATTTATTTGAACGTACACTTTTGTATTAGTGGCACACGTCAATTTGGCGGTGCGTTCAGAAACTACAAATACTAAAACTTAAGAAATAAATTACAAAGATCATCAAGAAAACATAAACATAAAAGCAACATAAGGACGGTAGTAGCCTAAAACAAAACAAGGTAAAGTGAAAACTAATGATAAAATAGTAAACTTATTGCTGATGCATCAACATTACCTTGATTGATAAACAAGAATTTTGCTATTAACATTGAATATTTTAATAAAGTTGTAACCCCCGAGGGGGCATAACCACACAAATATAGCAATTACATACCGCTATGTTGAAATTGTAGACACACTGTCTACAATGTCAACTTTTAATTGATTATAAAAATTAATTATTATATATATATATATATATA
>NW_022733678.1:0-742 GCF_011630105.1 Anneissia japonica | reverse complement strand
ACGTCCAGTTTTCTGGTTTCCAAGGCCAACGAGCGGCATTCGGGCGTCCACTCAGATTCTTCTGGATCTTCTTCGATCTGTTCGGCGTAATCGTCGATCGTTTCGATCAAGTCGTCGACCCGACGTAGCATTTCCGAATGCGAAGTGGCGTCGACGCTCCCGTACGACGATTCCAAGAAAGACGTTTGAGAAAGAGCGTCGTCGATACGATGCAGCATTTCCGAATGAGATGTGCCGTCGAGACTCTCGTACGAAGATTCCGGGAAGGACAGTTCTTCCTCTTCCTCCTCCTCACGGTCCCAATCTCTCCCTCCGATCGGCGACAGTCCATCTGCTGCTTCCAAGAACGACGTTGCGGATTCGGCGGACGACGCGTAACCGGGCGGGGTTTTAAAGCAATCGCAATCGTTCAACGGCCGGAGGCATTCCGGACAGAGTTGAGAAGGGCTGGCGCACATGGTGCATAGTTCCCCGTTCGGCATGGGCGGGTTCCACTGACACCTGTTGCAGGCGGCGTACGATGGTTCGGCCATGTTGGACCTCGGTCTGATGCTCAACGTCGCGTCCCTCGTACACATATATACATGTGTTGGGTGTTGCGAAGAGAACCGACCGAAAACATGGAAGGTTGCCGACTGTGCGCGTTCGACGTGGACAAGGAACAGAGACAGTACTGAAGCTCGGACGAACGCTCGGACGGGTACCATCCGATGCTGAAGGGCGAGCGCCTCTTCGAATCCTA
>NW_022733677.1:0-1700 GCF_011630105.1 Anneissia japonica | reverse complement strand
CGTCTTAAGTCCATTTTTATTGCTTAAGTCAGATTTATCAATAGTAGCATAGGCCTATACGGTGCCCGTGCTCCGACCGATGTTGAAATAGTGGGGAAAGGTGGCCATGTACTGTTGAATGGTACGGGAAGTTGAGAAGGCAATCGTTGTACATGGATGTTATGGTTATTTTTACCCATACACTTATGGCAAAAATTACACAGGGTGCTATTTTAGGTCAGTTAGATGAACTGCATGATTATGCATACCAGACCTCCACCTCACGAAACAAGAGTTCAGTGGTATATCGAGAGTAACCTACAGTGCTTATGTGTGGATGAACACTATTGAGTAGGCCGTTGTTGGTAGTTAAGACAATGTGAAAATTAATAGACTATAATTTTAATACCGTACTCGCGCGAATAAGCGCCCCTATCGACGAGAAAATTTCCTTAAGCGCCCCCTTCTAATTTGAATAAACGCCCCCTCAATAACCCAATCAATCCTGGGACTGTGGATGTTGGCATGATTTGAGGTGTGGAGTGGAATCACATTCTCCTTTAGTCAATATCAAAGTGAGGATATTTATCTTTGACAGAATGATGAGAGCTCCCTGGACAGACAGTATATTTCTAACTTTCATCTTCTTTCATTTATAGCCTAGTCCTACTACTCCTTTTCCGACAATTTGCACCTTTAACACATTCTCATCTAAGTTTTCAAGAAAACCGGCAATGATCATGCCGTCCTGCTATTCTCAATCGACCGATGGCGAACAAGATAATAACCACCACCACTAATTTCATCTGCTATTCTGCTGTTATGTAATACTGTACTCACAACATTCTTGTCATGACAAGCCATGCTCTCTGGACGATTATTTTTTCCGCCGCAGCACCATTCGTAATTTGCGGTTTCCTGATGTCCTTATTTAATCGTTTTTCATTCAAAATGTGCCTCTTGGATTTAATAAGTTCTCATAAGAACCCCTCGATTTTCATCTATTTCCATAAGCGTTTTTATAAGCGCCCCGTTCGAATAAGCGACCCGTTCGAATAAGCGCCCCGTTTGAATAACCGCCCCTCAAAAAGTGCAAAAAAATATTTTAAGCGCGCGAGTACGGTACTATCCCTATGACTAGACAAAATTTATGTACACCAGGCTTTCAAAATAAAAAAAAAGCACAGTAATATTGAATCTGGTTATTTGAGAAGGCTTACAGTATATTATCCTAGACACAGGGTTCCCGGAATGTCGCCGTAAGCGGCTTGTGCGAAGCAACTCAAGCGTAAGAAGGAACGTGAATTTCGATTTGGTTTCGTAGTCAGATGTTCGAGAAAACTTCAGCTACCCGTATTTCTCGACTGCGACGTCAATGGGAGCTGTAATTTGTATGGCAAGGAGATGGTGCTACCCTTAATTCGAATTAAGGGAATTTACGCCCACACACTCATTTTCACAAAGCATTTGCATCCCCACTTTTAAAGAGGGAACTTCCAATTAATTGTTTCCATTTTCTTCGCTAATTAATCACCGTAATTTAGCTTACACTTATGCATGGGGGGAGCACTTAAAATGTACAATAATCATTTCACTACCCGACAAACCCCGAACTTTATTCATGCATTACATAAATAGTCTCATCTTGCTGTACTCCAACATCACTGGCGCATGGTAGCAACCAACTGGCAGACCATTTCCGGTCACACATTACTCTCCAT
>NW_022733676.1:0-1044 GCF_011630105.1 Anneissia japonica | reverse complement strand
CTTATTCAATTCCATATATTAATAACAGAAAAATATTATTATAAATGTGGTCACTTGGCTGGGCATTCAACTCCATATCTCATCGAACAAGACATCATTAATATACGTTTTAATCACCAGAACTTCACATTCTGACAGCAATGGGCATGAATTCAGTTTTCAATTTTCAACTTTCAATTACATCAATACATTTATATCACATTATAAGTTTATCTTGCCTCATAGAAATGCTCTGGTGTTCTGAACTGATTTAAACATGCTAAAGCTTTCTTGATTCAGACTGAGCATTGAGAACTGGGACTAGTATTGCTACCAGCTACTGAAGTGAGGTACAGTAGCTTTGACCAACAATAGTGACAGACATTACTTGTCAAATCAATTTGCTACCAGCTACTGAAGTGAGGTAGCTTTGACCAACAATAGTGACAGACATTACTTGTCAAATCAATTTGCTACCAGCTACTGAAGTGAGGTACAGTAGCTTTGACCAACAATAGTGACAGACATTACTTGTCAAATCAATGTGCTAAGTCTGGTGCAAGTAAACACTTATTGAATGAATATTTGCAAGACAATTTTCGATTGCTCTGGCAACCTGATACCTTAGCAGTTGCTGGATCAAGTCATTGCGTTTTGAAATCATTTCACAGTCTACTAGGCTCCACTTCTTCTGCAGACAAGTTTTGCCAAGTTCGCCTTCAGAAAAACCAATACAAACAACAAATTTGTGATCAACTATTTGAAGATGGTCATGATTTTATTCAGTGCATATCAGAGTGAGTTGTTAACATTAGTCAATTAAAATTAAATAGTAAATGAAATTCAATGTTCAATTGCTTAAAGCATAAGCATTAGGAACACATATCTCACCTAATCTTGCACGCAGGTCTGGCAAATTAGCTCTGCTCTCTACACAAATAAGCAGTTTCATCAGGATGACTGCACAACTCAAGTTTGGCACAGAATATGAAAAATTCTCCAGGTACAGAAAGGCTTCCCTATGGTAGTAAAACATTTTTTTAAAGCATATTAAGACTTCCCTAG
>NW_022733675.1:0-585 GCF_011630105.1 Anneissia japonica | reverse complement strand
TTTGAATAGACGTGTTCTAAAAATGGTGTTTATCTGTTTCTTTATTCTAAAGCAAAACAGGATATGTTCATCATTAAATAAGATATACTTGTAAAAATTAAATTAGAAATGTAAAAACTTTAATTTAACACCTTTCATTAAATTACAGATAGGTTAGTTTCCAATGATTTATAGAAGTTCAACTTCAGAACTTCTAAACATTGCTACGAGAAGTTCAAAATATGCAAAATACATATTACGTCCAATTTGCAAGGGAAATATCTTCTCATTTTTAGTTGAACTATTAAGCCGATTAAAATTTATAAAGACAAAGTGTTATTTACGAAATTAAGAGTGCACATAAATATTATCGTTCCTGTATTCTTTATATATACACAGTACTCTTCGATTGTCACAGTATGTCAGCGAAAACTATAGTTATTCATTAAATGTGGATTTTTGAAATTTATACTCATACTAAATTACTCATAAGGGACGAGTTTAGACTCAGATACCATCATTACAAGAAAACTGTGCACAAATACGCAAGTAAATTTGAAGAGCGATTTCCTTTCATGTCGAAAGATGAACAATAAATAACTTGTG
>NW_022733674.1:0-781 GCF_011630105.1 Anneissia japonica | reverse complement strand
GTGTAGTAATAATAATAATGATGATGATGGTGATAATAATAGTAATTAAAGGTGTGTAGTAATAAAAATAATGATGATGATGGTGATCATAATAGTAATTAAAGGTGTGTAGTAATAATAATAATGATCTTGATGGTGATAATAATAATAATTAAAGGTGTGTAGTAATGACGAATGGTTAAGATGATATTGGGTCATCAACATTTTGAGGAAAGAAAGATGTGGTGGGGGTCAGAAAAAAAACAATTTTTTTGACCATGATGACATCATCAAAATGTCAAAGAGGTCATATATATGGAAGAGAATTGTCTCAGCTATAACATACTCAAAGTTGGAAGACGATCGATCAAGGATAAGCGAGATACGTTCAAATGCGTATTTTCAAAAATGACGTCATCGATAAAATTCAGTTTGTTGAATTCAGATGGCAATATGACGACGTCACAATGTCTGATCAGTCATTATGATCTATAACATCATATTTAAAACTCATGTGCTTTCAGAATATGTAATAAAAATTAAGAGTCACCTTTCATCCTAAGGAGCTATAACTGATTAAAAATAGGCCTGATTTTAGCATATATTCACTGTATATCGGCACAAATCCGCGCAAAGGTCCCTATGTTTGATGCGCACGTACGACATTGCTATTGGCCATAAGATGAGCGAAAACAATTTAAATTTGTGAAAACAATTTCAGGAACCCAAAATATGTAAAAAAAAAACCTAATTTCTAGCTTCCAAACGTACTGTGCAAGTAAAAGTGCGCGCGTAGTGGAAA
>NW_022733673.1:0-812 GCF_011630105.1 Anneissia japonica | reverse complement strand
CGCCAATGGTTCCGGTGGAACAAGTCTTCTCGGATAAGGCCTTTAAACCGTAGACCCAGTGTACGCATTTGGCTCGTGTGCACTTTAAAGAACCCAGTATATCCTTCGAGAAGAGTAGAGGGTTACCCCGGTGTACTGGTCCATTAAGTTCCCTGTTGTTAAATGGATATGCCACGTTTTTTTCTAAATAGTATCAATAACTCTACTTTTTATAAGCCTCATAATTATGGTGATTTGGCTATAGAGTACAATATTTTCCAGAGTGGTCCTCTTCGCGATCACCCTTCGTAAGTACAGTATATTTTATATATTTAAATGAAGACACAAATTGGCAGGAAGTATAATAAAAGATGGAGACCTCACCAATGAAAAAATATCTTAATAATATTCTATCTTTGGACGTTGCCCGTCAAGTGTTGGACGAAATTCTCAGCAATATAATCTGTAATAATTAAAAATTCAGTATGGATATTACAAGATATGGAAATTAGTACCACACTACAAATTTTGCCAAATTGACTTTTTTTGGCCTATAGTACTGTGTCATTGTGTGAAGTTAATTTCTTATGGCTAACGAAATTTAATTATGTTAAATCGTACACACGTATAACAAGTGGTAATTTCCTTACGTAAGCTGATTTGTGCTCTGCTCAAATACAGCTATATATAGTTTATTAAATTTAGTATATCGTTAATTATTTATACATCCAATGCCACCAAGTAGGAAACACGAGGAATATCAGAAATAGATGGTTATCTAATAATTTAATATATTAATAATAACTACATTTAAACAAAAATTAAATCCAATG
>NW_022733672.1:0-924 GCF_011630105.1 Anneissia japonica | reverse complement strand
TCACTATGTGCAACCTCTTTACAGAGGGCGCACTCCCGTAACTATTTTCATTATTAAATGAAACAATAGTGTATAATCCAGTGAGTTGAGGTAGGGAATTTAATTTGCTGTTCAAGCTACAGCTATATGTCCTTTGGGGGAACAAATGCAGCAATGGCTGATGAGCAGTGGCTGGTAAAGACAGAATGGCTATAGCTACCTTCCATCTGTGTGCAAGCAGATCTAAAGTAGATTCACTTGAGAAGGCTGAGACATTTAAGAAGGTGGCCACACGATTAGGAATGGACCCAAGTGAGGATTGGGCGGGGCTTTACAATAATTTTATATCATCAATTCGGGAGCAGTGGGCGCATTATGATGAGGGCGCACAATGTTGGAGCTCACACCTGACCCAAATCAAACATTTTTGTTTTGCTTCTATATAAATGAATACTGAACACTGAAGGTGAATCGTAAATATAATATATTTAAATGACACTAACATTTTTAGTCTTCGAACAAACCCATTTTTAAAAGTGTTTTCACTGCTTTTCTGATCAAATAACGTCCACTTATTTGTTGACTGAACAACCTCTATGAATGAGTTCCTAAAGATGGATGATGGGGGTTAGTCAATAATAATCAGTGGACGTTATTTGATCAGAAAAGCAGTGAATACACATTAAACAGACATCTGAATTACCTATAACACTTGACTCGAGTGTGCGTGCCTTTATTATAATTTGAGAAGTATGAGAAAAAGCGTGCAAAGGTAAGATCTGAGGCATTCCAATATGTTTTAGGATTACAGGGTATACTTGAAAATGATAATGTCGTCTGTAATATAAGTAATAAATTAGGTTTAATATTTTCTAGTACTAACATTATTGACAGCTCCTGAAACTGGTTTATCCTATTGTTTAAAGAAGCGTTCGCTATACGTAG
>NW_022733671.1:0-760 GCF_011630105.1 Anneissia japonica | reverse complement strand
AAGTATCCATTCAATAATGCAGCTGAGATGAATCATCTATGAATAATGCGAACAATTTTACCCTGAAAAATACTTTCTGGCTAGCGGTGGATGGTTAGATAAGTTCAAAGCGCGACATGGAATTCGATGGACGACACTTCAAGGGGAATCACTATCAGCTGATGTTAACTCGATTGACCCGTTCAAAACCAAACTTGAAGGCATTATTGAGGAAAATCAGTTGACCAGAGATCAAATTTTTAACACCGATAAGACAGGTCTTTGGTGGCGGCTAATGCCTAATCGTTCGTTGGTTTTACGAAACGAAAAAAATGCGAAAAACTTTTAAAAAAATCAAAGGACAGGGTAACAATCATGGGCTGTGCCAATGCCTCAGAGACGTGCAAATTGCCTCTCTTATTCATCCACAAATCGAAGCGACCAAGATGCTATAAAAATGAAGAAATGTCTCGCTTGCCGGTTACATATTATAGCCAACATTCAGCATGGATGGATGCTACTGTTTTCAAAAAATGGTTCCCCCCTCTGACGCCACCACTGGACCAGTCATAGACCATACCAATAGACCGTGACGATCGTTAAGCGCACACACATGGTGAAAAAATCTATGTTTCCGCTATTTTTCTCGATAGAGGGGGCTATTTTTTCATACTTCTCAATTGCGAATTTTCTCAATTACGAACGCCTTCAAGACCAAAGGGTAGGTAATTGAGAAGGTCGACTGCAGTCGACCTTCCCATTTACGAACTTCTCAATTACG
>NW_022733670.1:0-741 GCF_011630105.1 Anneissia japonica | reverse complement strand
GGATGGTAAGTATATATGCTGTATTATTATTATTATTATTATTATTATTATTATTATTATTATTAGGCCTAGCCTAGGCATAATTTGTTAATGTGTTAGTGTAGCCTAGGCCTAGATATCTAGTATTGTTGTTTATAATTGTTATTGCAAGGCCTATTAATATTATCATCAAAAGAATATTATAATACCCAATAATTAATAAATAAATAATAATACGCCTAGGACTATGGTGGCACGTGACTAATACAAAATTTAAAAAAAAACGAAAGCTAGGCCTAGACTAGGCCTAAGAATAAGATTAGAGAGCCTAAGATTAGAAGACGCTGCAAAATTGTGGGCGAGTCTAGACACGTCAACAACCGTAAGTTAAATTTACTCGATTGCATTACTTACTGGTTTTCCCCAAAACTTCTGACATTTCTGTTAAAGCCTGTCGTTTTTTTGTTCTGTCACTATATGACTTAGAACTGGTATCATATAGACATGGGCGATCTTTCCATAGTTGAATCAAATTGCCGTCAAAATCATTGCCTTCGTCAACATCGGCCATTTTGGAATAATAGGCTCTCCTAGACTAGCAGGCGGCACTGAATAGAATATTTTGATTTTGAAAATAGGTCTCTATAGTAGAGGCGCGCGCGGAAAAATAGTTCTAGGCTACTACTACTATGTTCAGTACTACAGTAATTGTTCTAGATTGCCATATTTAGCCATAGATAAAATTCCCCTCTGTGTTGTTTT
>NW_022733669.1:0-1461 GCF_011630105.1 Anneissia japonica | reverse complement strand
TGAACGCATTCCCTCTGCTGCCATCTACAGGGGCGAATCCAGTAGGGGTAGGGGGCACCCCCCCCTTTTTGCCACTAAATTTTAAAATTTCAATGCATATATTGAAATTAGCGCCACTCACTTATCTATTCTGAATATGTTGTTCCCCCCCCCCCCCCCCCCCGTTTGCAAAACTCAGGATCCACCCCAGATCTAGATTGCAAAGGTTATAACAACAACCTGCATACTGTAAAAGACTATTTAGTGTAATCTCTAGATATAGGTAATAAAGGTTCTTCTTGAAACTTGTGACAGCAATACATAAAGATTGGTGTAAGGCAGTTGGCTGCAATGATTTTCATTTAGGCTCTAGTAGTTGAGAGAACAAAAACTAACCATTCTCTGCTGGCCATGTTTAGATACCTGAATTAGTCCATGCTATGTTTAAGCTGTAGGTGCGAGTATTCCATGGCTTAAAAAAGAATAAATATTCAGTCCACTTCACATTATTATTATTTATTTTGGTAACATTACTAAAACCAGGTCAACCATACCAAGATAAAAAGAAAGAGAAAAAAAAAGTTTGAAATTGAATTGTGCTTGTCTGGTTTACCTTCTCAGGTTCTTATCCACAACAACAGGTTTCAAATACCTCTCTGAAGTGAACTTTGTTTCTCATGAGCTTCAGAAGTGGTTTACCAGTTTCAACAAACGTTATGCAGTTATTGTAGAAACACAGATGAATGAAGCTTTCACCAGCTATATCAAGCCAATGTATGAAGGAGCATTTGTTAGGAGAAGTCGTGATGATCGTAGAAAAAGGGATGTCTTTGTTCCAGCGCATTTATATGGGCAGCTTGTCCAACACAAAGGGGGAGCAGAGCTTATTGAGCAAGAGGTTCATATTTCTTTTTCTATGTTACAATATTTTGTCATTGCGCCATTCTAGACTAGTTTGAGGCATTATTTATTACTGTATGTTAATATATCATGAAAGATAATTCTCATTTTTATCACCCAAATTACAAGTTACAATTACAATAATGAGCACAGTTAAAAAAACTACAATTAAATTATTATAATAATAATTATTATTATATAATTAATATAAATAATAATTTATTATTTATCATTATAATTTAAAATATCAATGAAAAAATGGCAATAAAATAAGAGAACAATATCCAAAATGCAGACACAAGAAAGCTATTCTGTCTGAGAGGAGGAAATGACAGCAGGATTTTCTTCTCACGACTAAATATAACCCCACTGCCGAAGCCTCATAAAGCAACTTGGTTTATAAAGCACCATCCATCCTGTAATTTGTGAATTACTTCTGCTTGATGTGAATGAAAAGAAACAAAATTCAAGTAATTTCGAGTGCAGGTCAAGTCATTTTGGTTCCAGGGCCATCAGGCAATTTTTAAACAAATTCAAACTCTTATTTCCAACAGTGCTCTCAATGGTAGACTTATGAAGCGC
>NW_022733668.1:0-540 GCF_011630105.1 Anneissia japonica | reverse complement strand
GAAACTAAAACAATGAAGTGGTTAAAACAGTACCATAAGGCGAAAGTAGTGTCGCTAAGGGGAAACTAAAGCGACGTTAAGGGGAAATCATAGACAAAAGAGTTTCCCCTTAAGAGCCGAATAAAATATATATATATATATATATTATTATATCTTTATCTGTACATTGTATAAGCCTATTTTTAAGCCTATAGGTTAATTTATTTTTCATTCATATATTCCAGCATTTACTTTTTAAGATTTCATAATTATTCACTTATAGTGTAGTTAAGTCCGCTTCCCACCATGTTATTCTACTATGTACGCTTAATTAAGAATTGTTTAATCTATAACACCACTATCTCAATACTTGACCGCTTTGATCTCTGTCGGATTTCACTTTGTATATTACAGCATAAACTATTAGATTATTGGCCTATAATCCGTCTACATCACTATTGTATTGTTTATATTGTACAGTATACAACTTGCAACAGCTAATCTTGTGCATTCAGTAAAGATGATGAAGGCTAGAGGACTGGCCGAAAATTTCTTTCGAAA
>NW_022733667.1:0-534 GCF_011630105.1 Anneissia japonica | reverse complement strand
GTTTGCGAGTGAGAGCGAGAGAAACAAGCTTAAAACCGCCAAAAACTTGCAATTTCCTAATCAAAACAGCGAGAAGAGGTTTCATAAAACGACCGAGTCCGGTAAAACTACAACAAATTTGTTTTTTTATTTTTCAAGTTTTGTTAGAAAATTGATTTTCAAACCATAGTCCATCTGGGCCGTTATTTAAAAATCATACTGTAGGTAAAACGTACGTACTTTTCTCCAATTGTTAAGGCCGAAAAAGGTACCGTAACAATGGAGACCAAATAGGACAAATGTCTATATACCTAACTAAAGGTCAAGGTTGACAGTATTGTCACCTTGTAACTACTGAAGCAAATACCCCAACACAATTCAGTAATTATCCTACTGACGTGATTAGTTTGGGCTTGGCAATTGCCTTAGACTTTATCTGAGATTCCATAGAAAATGCAACAACGATTCAGCTTATACGGATGCCAGTGTAAAAATTTAATGTGAGTTACAAACGTACAGAAGCATATTTCAATTAAAAATGTGGATGATTTTGTT
>NW_022733666.1:0-3237 GCF_011630105.1 Anneissia japonica | reverse complement strand
TGACAAATTAACCATGTAAGTTAGCCTAACTAAGAAAGGCCCATTGCGTTCTCTCTGATGATGGGACCTTGCAGCCTGCCTAGGCCTAGCTATATGGCTAGCGTCCCGAAAAAAAGAACTGCCGTCCTGTATGGGTTTTTGTCCTAATTTCGTAGGCTATTAAATTTAATTCATACTCATTTTGAACATTTGTTCAATTAATTAATCAAATACATTAAATGATAAAGTGGACAACATTTCAATTAATTGATTAGGATCAAAAATATCTCTCGGTATCTTTATTAAAAAAAACCAAACCAACTACAATATCAAATCCTTAGTAGCCAGATGCTGAATTGGGGATTCAATTTACGAAATAGAAAACCTGAATTAAATTTACAAAAAGTCATTATCATAATTAAGATCAATTAAAATAGTCAATATTATTATTATTTTAATTAGTTACAATTATTATTTACAAATTTAGATATAAATTAATATGCACATTAACATTACAAACATTAAAATTTCCGAATTTATAAAAAGCAAAAATTCAAAAACAAACTAATGAAACTTAACTAATATTAATCCAAAACACTACCCGGGACGGGATCCGCCCCCGGAGCACAAGTCAACACTGTCGCAGGAAGGACACCTAGGAATGGATTAATTTATTTGATTAAGAAGTTTGGTGAGAAAAGGTATAGGGCTATTTCTAAACCTTTCTGTTCTAGGAATAACAGTTTCGAATTTTCTGGGATTACGGAGACGCATTGATGAGGTATTATTGGAAGTTTGGAACCAATGACGAAACCTGTGATTAATAACTGATTTCTGGGCAAACTTTCTGCAGATAGTTGACCTGCGGTCAGGGAGCGACTCCAGTCCGAGCGTTGCTAGGGCACTTTCATATGAAACATACTGTACTCACGTGCCAGAATAATGCGACATGCGCGCTTTTGGACCCTCTCAAGGCGACGGATCTATGCTCCAGATAATCCACAGTTCCAAACAGGTGTGGCATATTCAAGGGTTGGGCGAATATAACCAACGTAGATGGTTGAAAGTTCATCGGAAGTGAAACCTACCTCTCTCAATCGTTTAAGCATAAACATTTTTTTGTTAGCATTTCTTTCAATTTGATCGATATGACCATCTCATTTAAGATCGTCTTGAATCACCACCCCGAGGAGTTTTACTCTGTTAACAATTGGGAGTATGGTATGTGAAATGTGGAAATTTATGTCTGCTAATCTCCTGCGACCAAAATACACCTGCATGATCTGACACTTGGAGGGATTAAGATATAATTTATTTCTCACTGACCATTGCTGTAAAAGGTCCAGGCAAGATTGAATGGAACTTGGAGAGCCAATTTTATTATTTTCTCCAATTGTCAGATCATCAACATATTTCCAGATATGGATGTTCAGATCCTCAGCATTATATGGATTTGGGTTAAAAGCGGAATTAATAACATAAATAAAGATAGTATAGTTCCCTGTGGAACACCACATGAGAGATTTTCCCATTCGGAGTAGTGATTCAAGTATCTACATCGTTGTTTGCGATTAGAGATGAAGTCGATGACCCACTGCAAAATAGATGGAGATATGTTTATATTAAGGAGGCTGCTAAATGCCACTCAATGATCAATTACATCAAAAGCTTTGGTAAAATCAGTCAAAGAAAGTGTACTGACATTACCAGGTTTTTCGGCTTCCGATATTAATTTATGGTACACATTTATCAAGCAGTGGTTCGTCGACACACCTTTTTGATTCCCATATTGCTGTGAATCAATAAATGGTTCAATTGCCTTAATTATTGATTTTTAAACTCTTTTTTCCGCAATTTTTGCGAGTGTTGGGGTGAGAGAGTAGGTCTCAGATTTTCAATTGAGGTGGGTGTCTTTTTCAGGAGGGGGATGACATTTGCCTCCTTCCACTGGGTTGGAACAGAACAACTCCTTGTTCAAGGGATGCATTGAAGATATGAGACACAGGAAGGCTAAGTTCAAATGCACATTCCTTGATGATCTTCTGTGGAATAGTGTCCGGACCCCCTGCCTTTGAAACAGACACCCTCTTCAAATCATCATAGATCTCCCAGGGGTAAAATTGGGGAGAAGGTACATGGCTTGGCAAGTAAGCGGGAAGAAAGTTAGTATTGATTGTTTGATGTTTTTGAGAATGCTTAGCGAGAAGTTTATTTATGCAATTTGCAACAGCCAAGTGATCGCCAGTGTCGACTCCAGGCACATCAGTTATCATGTTCTTTTTGGTATTGTTTGTTAAATGTTTGACTTGTTTGTGTCACTTTCCAGGGTCCACCAGTTTTAATAACGAACTTTGTTTTCGATCTCATTAATTTTGGCTTTCGTAATCTCTCTTATGATAAGGTTACGAATTTTCTTTCTCATGGTATCGTCTCCCTTTTCATATGCTAATTGCCTTTCGTAAAAAAGGTCCCTAATATGGCCTGTCATCCATGATTTATCATTACAGTGGACCCTAATTATTTTAAATGGGAAATATACTTGGATTGCATCATTCATAATTTTGTATAACGTATCGGCTTTTAATTGAATGTCAACTGCATCAAAAATATCGGACCATGTCTGGGTTTGTATCCAACGCCCAAACTCATTAAGCTTCGAATCCGTAATGGGTTGGATAGCTTTAGCAACCATTCTGTTAATAGGGGTTCTCGACTTTGGTTGCAATGATATAACACAATGATCACTGCGACCAATAGCGGGTAAATATTGTGGCCCAAGATACAATTCAGACATGTTGGTAATAACAAGGTCAAGCATAACTTGTTCTCTTGTATATACAGCTGCTACGATCAAGTACGGGACAGCTCTTGGAAATTTCGGATGAGACAATATAATCCATAAGACTTCCAAATCAGCTGAACGACGATGTCTTTCATAACTTCAGCCTTAATGTTATCCTTAAAATAGATTATGACACCTCCACCTCGTTTTTGCTGTCTACACATATTGAATGAGTTAAAAGAGTTAACATTATACAATTCAGGTGCCATTTGTGGGGTTATCCACGATTCCGTTATAACAGCTATGTCGATATTGTAATTATTTTTTTATTTTTTTAATTTTTTATTTTTTTTTTCTTAAAAGAAGCAAATCCAGTTTATTAAATTTGTTTAGAATTGAACATGTGTTAGTGGCAACAATTTTACTCGAATCATTAGAAGCAAAGCTTGTCTCAATTTTACCCCGACAAAACAAAA
>NW_022733665.1:0-1550 GCF_011630105.1 Anneissia japonica | reverse complement strand
AAAATTTAAGATAGATCGTTTTACTAAAAAAGAAGGGCCTCAATGTGTACTGATGGTGAAAGAATTTGTTTGTAATAAATAACGAAAAAACTTATATTTTGTTTTTAACACACGTGTGTGGCCTAGTAGCCTATTATATCAGATAAGCCCTAAACTCAAACATTTTTGCGCATATAAAACTTCTTGTCCTCTTTTCCTTCTAAGTTAATTGAACACATAATAGTCCCAAAGAAGAAAATATAAGATATATTGCTTAACCTAAAAGAAGGGCCTCAACTATATTGAAAATGCTTAAATTTAGTTTCAAACACACACGTGTGGCCTAATAGTTATATATAAGATAAGCCCTATGTCGTATTGTTTTCTATAATGGGCGGGTCATAAATTACTAACCGGGAAAATTATTACCTTTGCTCCCCCTTTCGTCCCATAAATGGGACCAAAGATAAAGTTCAAAAACTTCTTTAAAAAGTAGAAATTTTCTTTATTGATTTTGCACTTTTTGATAGGTATCAGCTGAAATTTTTCGTATATTTAACAATTTAAAGCATGTCATGTTTTTTTATGTACGGTATTGCCTAAAAGCAAAATGAATAAATATATATAAATGTTTAACAAACTGTACAGAAATCAGTGTAAAAATCAAAATGATGCAATGTTTTATTGTAAAATTAGGAATTTAAAGGAACTAGGAATAAAATATAGCAGTAGGGTCAGTGGCGTAGTCAAGGGGGTGGGGGAAGGGCCCAAGATTTTTGGCACTCAGAGGTCCATTTTCTCAATATTTTCGCACCTCAGCCCTTAACATGTTGGGTCTGAGGTAATGTGGGCTGTCGCGCACCCATGGAAGCAGATCATGCGGGAAGGACACCCCTCACTTTTCGTGAGTCAAGAAGATTAGCTGGAAAATTGTTGAAATAAAATGCATAAATGACCTTAACGAGAATGAGCGCTCTACAGAGTACAGTACATCTTATTTCATAGCAAGATACCGGTATCTCTGCCTACAAACATCTGAATAACCTATAATACTAGACCCGAGTGCATGTGCCTTTATTATAATTTGAGAAGCTGAGAAAAAGTGTGCAAAAATAAGATTTCGACATGCGAACAGGGAAAGATTTAGAGGGGGGGGGGTGGTGCGGCCCGGCCCCGGTCCCCCATTTTGGAAGGGAAAAAAAAGGAAAGGAAGAAAAGGAAAATAATGATCACCCAAAACGCTTCTGACGTCATTTTCAGGCGTCTAAAACGCACAAATTTCGCGGGGGCATGCCCCTGGACCCCCTTGATAATGCTATCTCGTTCGGCCCAAATTTCGGCCCCACCTTCCGGCCCCCACTTTTGGACATCTCTGGATCCGCCCCTTCACGAAGTAGTATTAGTAGTAGTAGTATTAGATCGATGATGATGAATATTACTATAATATAAGAGCAGTACAAATTCCCTGAATTTTAACACCTCAGCCCCAAATGAGTTTTATTTTTTATGGTACATCACACATTAGACCTCAAATTTTCTCACCTGAGCCCTAACCATTGTAGGGCCTGAGG
>NW_022733664.1:0-1517 GCF_011630105.1 Anneissia japonica | reverse complement strand
GTAAATACAGTGTTCGAACACTGTATTTACTTTCTTTAATGATTTATATATAATTTAACAGTGTTAACGGCTATCTTGATTTATATTATACGCAACTATTTGTTTCTAGCCGTACTTATTGTGTAATGGAGTGTATCTGGTGGTATTTGAATTTGTTCAACCATGAAGCCTCCGTGGTCTAATGGTTATGACGCTCGCCTTGACAGCGAGAGGTCGCAGGTTCGAATCCCGTCAGAGGGATATTATTACACAATTATATTATTACACAATTTCTTTATTCATTTATTTACAGGACTACATTCGTTGAGAGCTATGCCACACGATGTATTATTATGTCCTTTTTTTTAACACTGTATTTACCTTTCTTTGATGATTTATGTATATAATTTAACAGCGTTAACGGCTATCTTGATTTATATTACAGCATATGCAATTATTTGTTTCTAGCCGTACTTATTGTGTAATGGAGTGTATCTGGTGGTATTTGAATCTGTTCAACCTCGAAGCCTCCGTGGTCTAATGGTTATGACGCTCGCCTTGACAGCGAGAGGTCGCAGGTTCGAGACCCGCCAGAGGCATTTTATTACACAATTTCTTTATTCATTTATTTACAGGACTACATTCGTTGAGAGCTATGCTACACGATGTATATATATATATATAATTTTTCAAACACTCTTGTGTTCTTCTCAGTGTGAGGACAACTGACAAAAAATACAAAGTAAAGCAAGTTCCACACTGAGGAAGAACACAAGAGTGTTTAAAAAATTTGTGTGATTAAATAAATTATATTGCTTCTAGTATGTTTACAACTCATAGCTGTTTTTTATTGCTGTCTTTCTATATATATATATATATATATATATATATTATATATATACATATATAAAAAATACAAATCAAAGAGTATAATATGTATATATATATATATATGTATATATATATATGTATGATGATGTAGCTGTGTTGTAAAATGTAGGCCTACATCTAGGATTTTAGGTCTATGTATAAATCAGTTGACGAGGTGGTTAATTTGACACAAACTTAATCAAACGTAAGTGTTTCTTAAGTGTACACTTGAGGAAAGGGTTTTTGTAACAACCATGGCCTTGATGATATTGTTTTCACTGTTGAAGCCAAAAGCAAAATGTCAGACTGATTCACTAAAAGCGCTAATGTCAAACATCCCTGTAGCGACTCAATATTCTAATTATCATACCTAGATGATATTGTTAAACACTCTTGAGTTAAATTCCTACTGTCTTCATCGGATTTATACATTTTCAAATCATATTAATGGGCTTTCTGCACTAATTAAAATGAAGTGACAGACAGAATTCCTCTCAATTGCTAAACTTGCCTCCTCGCAACAACTCTTTCTAACAAGGATGTCCTTGATGATATTGTTGCCACGGTTTAAGAACGGCGGAAAGAGTCACAGAATGCGCACAATAAGGTAAAGATCACTGCCTCCGAATAGCTAGCCAGTTTCATAACAACCATATCCGTTGTGATAT
>NW_022733663.1:0-662 GCF_011630105.1 Anneissia japonica | reverse complement strand
AAGTGAATCTAAAATGTATTCATGAAGTTATGATGATCTGAAGTGTTTAAAAACGTACACAATAGTTGAACCAACTTTAAAATACCACAAATACAAATGTGCGTGACGATATTTTATTGCTTTAGAAATGTGCTTTCAAAAAGTGTATTAGTGAATCATGCACTGAGTATTCGATACATTTTCACGACAGGTTGGGCAAAATACATATAGGCCCCCTAAATGATTCTCCTGACGCAAATCCAGGTATTGTCTATTCCATCTCGATGATAACAATTACCATTCAATAATAGAACAGTCATCGACCTACTTGCAGTAAATTGAATCTAAATGTATTCATGAAGTTATGATGAAGGAGGTGACAATACAGAGCCATGTAACTATCGACCAATATCAATTTTGCCAATTTTATCTAAAATACTGGAACGTACAATTTTTGATCAATTATACCCCTATCTTAATAATAACTCTTTAATTTATGAAAAACAATCAGGTTTCCGCCCAAATTTTTCCACACTATCTTCCCTCATTAACGTAACAGAAGACTGGATAGATGCAATAGACCAAGGCAAATATATTGGTCTTGTTATGTTAGATTTAAAAAAGGCGTTTGACACCGTGAATCATGACATCCTCATTAAAAAATTAAGTATGTTTGCACTGAG
>NW_022733662.1:0-731 GCF_011630105.1 Anneissia japonica | reverse complement strand
TACGATTACAAATATTGCTTTTTGAATCAGTCCTGAAAAAGAAATTGAAATATCAATTATTATTTTAAAAAAAAATATATATAACATGGTTCAACTTGATTTAAAACAATGGATTGCTAGATACTGTATAGTGGCTTTCAGTGGCTGTGAGCTCTTATAATAATAAAATAATAATAGTAGACGTAAGGCGAATAGAAAAATTTGTTAGATTAAATTTGGGAAATATTGATGTGGGAATAAAAAAAATGTTAACAGATTTTTAAAAATGATGCAATTTTTGACTGGAAATACATTTTCCTTAAAAACAATAAAATTAAACCAGTTTTTATACAATACTTACAATATTCTTGCCAAATAAACACAGTCCCTCTCATTAATTAAAAAAAAAGCAATAATCTAATTTAGTTTTTTTCTATGTGCCCTTACATTTGCATATTGTTAGGCCCTCATTGGATTAATGCCTATGGAACACAAAATTTAATCTTGGGGGAGTATTCCATAACGCTGCAGCAGGTACATCAGCACATGTTGGTATTTAACTTTACCAGGTACCCACTTATACTCCTGGGTGGAGAGAAGCAATGCAGATAAAATGCCTTGCCCAAGGACACAAGTGAAATACACAGTGAGGGAATTGAAACCCTGACCTCAATATTGGGACCGTTCCCCCTGCACCAAACCACTTCTACTTATTGACCAAAGTCAGTGGCAATTATAGACCTTAAGGGCCC
>NW_022733661.1:0-542 GCF_011630105.1 Anneissia japonica | reverse complement strand
GTGCGGACACATGGTGACGTGCTGGACCTGCAGCCTGAAAACCTTTCGCTGCTGCCTCTGCAGGTTGGACGTGCGCGAACGGTTACCCGAGTGGAACGTTCCCGACACCGTGAAAGTGTTTAGGTGATTCCGTACTTTAAAGTTTACGGTTGTCACGAATTTGTAATTATTTCAAATGTTTTTAATTTACAATTATTTAAAAAAAAAATTAGATTTACCGTTTTTTTCAGAGTTTTAAAAAATAAATGTTATTACAAAAAAAATGAAATTTGACTGAGATTGTATTTTTTGTTGTTGTTTCCGTTCGGAAGTTCATTGAGGGCGGCAGACGAGTTTTTTCGAAAGTCAGGATAGGGTCGGATTTAAAAAAAAAATAACAAAAATAACCGTTTTCTCACGTTCGCAAAAACGTGTCTGCCGCCATCTATTTTATATACGTTTCTCGTCAAAGTATTGCGCATATAAACAGAAGCGAATAAGTTCACCTGCGTTTGGGAGTTCACCTGCGCTTGGGAAGGATGGCCGATTTCGAAAACGGACTA
>NW_022733660.1:0-788 GCF_011630105.1 Anneissia japonica | reverse complement strand
TTAATTTCATGGGAATTACGCCCTTTAATTGTTATTTAATTGTTTATTTGTTAGGATGTAAGCCTACTCCTTACTTTACACCCAAAATTTAGCCTTCCTCTGGCAAGAGCCCATGATATGGTTTGAATGAGTAGCTTAGCTGACGTTTACATGCTTTCAGAAAATAAAATATAATGAAGATCGGCTTTGACTTAATCATGCAATGCTGAAAATTTACTTCTGATTGGCATCCCTGAAAATTATGAACATGCTGTCAGTTATAAAAAGGATCATCAGTTTTTTTTGTGAAAAGAAGATTCCATGGTCCACTCTGCCCCCCTCCCCCTTAGTTCACTTTTGTGTTCAATGGTTGGGGAAGGGGATGATGGGCTTATACCTGAGGAACTCTAGTTATTCTACTCTTAAGTGTAGTGGAATGTAGCATTTCATAGATGGAATGTAAAAGGAACAGAGAAGAAATCAAATTATAAACAAATATTTAAGTGTAATGATTTTGTTGAGAGATGTATGTTATCATAGTAGTTGATCATATGTAATGTTAGATCATGTATGAAGTCATCTCTCTGGGATTTATATTTGATATAAATATTATATCAAGATTTGATTCTTATCAATAATCATTGGAAACATATGGTAACCGACATAGTAGACTAAGGTAAACATATAAGATAATATTAGGTAATATTTGTGTATTCAAAAATATAATTAAAAATGAATACTTTTCTCAGTAAAAAGTCTGTAAATCATTGAAAACACATTTTTTTTTCAATGTGAGCATATTATTGAAT
>NW_022733659.1:0-556 GCF_011630105.1 Anneissia japonica | reverse complement strand
GTTTTTCACACGTCACGATCCACGGGTGTTTTTTTTTATACAACGGTATATACACTTGGACTTTTATTCGCCGTTCCATGTTTTCTGGAAAGCTTTCTTAATAATGCAAATGCATATTTTCTCCAAATCATCTAATTATTTTGTGCTTCTTCTCTTTCTTTCCCCCATCGCAACTTCTAAAAATGACGGGTCGTCGGTGTCGTGGTGTGCAGCAAGTCGATAATTGTTGTTGTGCCTTCTTTCATAACTTTCTTATCCAGATCTTTTTTTTTGGTCTAGTCCTTTTTCCCTGTAAGTTTATTTACATAAAGTTGCGCCTTGTTTCTTCCGCAATCTCCGTTGTCGAGTTCCCGGGTAAGTGTGGCGACGTCAGTTTCCATTACCGGTTTCTTTCCACGATCTTCGTTGTGGCCTTCCTTGGTAAGTGCGGCTACGTCATGTTCGGTGTCAACATATCTTCTTTATTTACCGGGTCTTGTCTTATTGCCTCTGTGAAACTTCTCGGGTATTTGATATTCAAAAGTAGGTTGACCGGTAAGCGTCCGAAGGGGACGCG
>NW_022733658.1:0-1250 GCF_011630105.1 Anneissia japonica | reverse complement strand
GTTGATCAGTAATAATAATATTGTTTATTTAGTTTCTGTACTTATTTATATTTTATCTCTGTTTATTTTAGTCTGCTCTAGGGTTTGATCATCAAGAAAAACTTTCTAAACATGACTCTCAAAAAGGTATGACTTCTAATTTGTAGCCTATTAGGCTATACAGTATTTTCATTATAATTTTGAAATGCATGATCTACTCCCCCCCCCCCATTTTTCATTGGTTACCAACCAACTAGCTTAGGAATGAGGCTAAACTAATATATGTATATATAGTCTCTTGCTTTTTTTTAATTAGGCCATACCATGTTTTTTCCCCCGAAGTATGACATAATATACAATAAATACATATATCACATGATATTCAGCTGCATCAATAATGTGTAAAAATGAGAAATAGTTGTCTTTATCATACATATCACATTTGGAAGTATTTTTATATACCAAGTTTAATATGTTTATCTAGTCATCAACTGCATAATATACGTTATTGTTATCAGTTAATAATATTGTTTTATGTTGATTAATATTAGGTTGTTGCTCTTCATGAAGTTATTACTAACCATTTCAGATTATGCTACTGGTTTTGGTGGGAAATATGGTGTCCAGAAAGACCGCATGGATGAATCTGCCCACACGTTTGAAGACCAGGAAAAACTTGCAGTGCACTCATCGCAAGTTGATATGAAGAAAGGATTCGGTGGGAAATTTGGGGTTGACAAGGGCAACCAGGATTCTAGCGCAGGGTCTTTTGATGATATGGCAGGTCCCAAGCCTTCATACCAAAGAACAAGGACAGATCCAAGTAAGTATTCCTTGTAATGTCTAATCAGTCAGTTAATCAATAAAACCAATCAAACCAACCAACTAATCAATCCATTATTTAATACATCTATCAATCAATTGATTGATCAAATAATCAATCAATCAAATATTCAACTTGAGTATAGTTACAATGATATATAAATTGTTCTGGTTCTTCAATCAATCAATCAGTCAGTCAGTAAGTCAATGAATTATACAACTTTGTTATCATTTGATAATAATAATATACTTTATATTTACACGGATACACTTGCTTCACCCAAGGGTGTTTTTCGCCAAGGCCGTGCAAGGCCATATGTAAAGTAACAAAATATAAGGAAAAGGTAAAAGTAAAAGAACAAAATGAAAACTACATTTAAACAAAAGGTTAGCAAATAGCAAAAAGGGGTGTGGCGAATAATAATCATGATTTAAATGATATTATGTTT
>NW_022733657.1:0-525 GCF_011630105.1 Anneissia japonica | reverse complement strand
AATAAGCACCCCTAAAATCAATAACAATTTTGAAAGCTCCGGGCACTTACTAGAGTACTGTAGCTTAAGGTAGGTAAATGTCGAAATCCAACTAGGGTTTTTTGCAGCGTTGTTGAGTTACCTTGTTCATTGTCACAGGTATCTTAAGGTAACATTAACTTGCAGTGAAGTTGAATTAGCTTTACTTTGTTTAAGCCACGGTAATCAATCAGCGATTAAATATAGATTCAAGAACCTAAGAAAAACACGACAAGTTTCCTCTGGAAATGGGACTGCAGTATAGTAAAGCCTGAGATGAAAAAAAGAAAGTGTGAGGCGGTCGAGACAGAAAAAGGGGAGACAGACGAAACATGCAAGGAGCATGTACAACAGTTGAAGAGGGAGATGTCGAAGTTAAGCCACCGCAACTATGGGTTGATAGGCAATTTAATGGAGGACACGTATATGTACCAACGTAAAAAAATTCTTGAAAATCCAGTGTCAATAAACAACGTCGTGCAGGAATATCCTGCTCTTCAGTTAATG
>NW_022733656.1:0-1799 GCF_011630105.1 Anneissia japonica | reverse complement strand
TTCATAAACTGATAACCATTGTGCATAATAATTTGCTTGTTACATGCTTCATTACTATACACTGGGTTACATTAATAAACAATTAGTAGAGCTGCGCATTGTGCACTAACGAAAAATATGAAGGTTGGATTTAATGCATGAAAAAATTTCCTGAGGACTGCATTTTTGAATGCATAAAATCTAACCAAAGATATAATAATTTTTCTCTAGTGTACGATGTTTAGTCAATTGCCGTCGTTTAATGTTAGTTTTGATAATCAATCACTTTTTGGTCGGTGCAGACATGTAAAATCATGTGATGATTTGATATCTAGGCTACGATCTACGAGTCTTTTAAATAGGTCTAGAATATTCCTATTAAATGTTCAGTTTCTTTAGTTTATTAGGGTCCATTGATTCCTTAATTTTCATATTTTATATTGAATTTGAGTAGCTTTCTTCGGGTTCTAATCAACCTATTTTTCCGAAAGTAATTTTTTCATTACCACTTGTTACCATACGACGATTGGGTGAGTGTCTGCCCTCTCTTTCAGCAGGCGTGCGTCGTAGTGCTAGACGTGCAAAACGGTATTTACTAAATACAATGGGTTCAGCCGAGGGGGCGTGGCTTTGTATGTTGACGTCATACATAATTTCAGCTATCTTTCAGCAAAGATTTTATAAAATATAAGTACTGTAATACTATGGCCCCCGTCATGCGTCTTGAGCACCTTTGGTGGAGATGTGCGCTTTATAAATCTTTATTATTATTATTATTATTACGTTCTACGTCCTACCGTCCACTGATCTCTACTACGATACTAGTAGAGAGCTTTCGATTGCACGACGACGGTCACTAAAAGTCATCTGCGCATGTGAGAATGTTAAGGTCACCTTTCTTCGAGTAGATTCTGGAACGCAATTTGGCCAAATCTACATATGCAGAGAACGTAGGACGCCAGGTAGGACGGTCACGCATATTGGCGGATCTGGGGTGGGGGAGGGGTGTCATGGGGGCCATGAACCCCCCTTGAGCTGCCAAGCAAAAAAAAATTCTGGCTACCTTTTCAGGATCTGATCAGAAATTGTTTTTTAAACCTAAAAATACAAATCATCATGCATAACTTACCCTTATTACTATTATTATTATTATTATTTATTCGGAATCAATATACTGTATACAAAAAAAAAAAACATACAGACTTGAACTACCATTTACTGTACACGAAATCGCAGTGTGTTCTAAAAGACGACAGGAAAAAGCCACTCAATCATGCCAGAGAGGGCGCAATATTTCCATTCTGATTCTCTATGATTCTGATTCTGACTCTTGAAAAGTTTCCTGTCCGTTCGCTTCGCAATCTCCGCTGTGGATGATGTACCAAAGGTAGGTTTAGCGCAGAGCTTAGCACTCAGTAGCTAAAATTCCCACAGAAATTGTGACAGGGGACGGGCCAGGGACTTTGACCAATCACTCTTGTTATAATATCTGTAATAAGAATGAGAAAATTTACATGGCCGTTTTCAAGAAGATAAAAACAATGAATTTTGAAGACACCTCAGAAGTCAAAAAAGCTCATTTCCCGCCATCTAGGAATCAACATTTTCCCGGGGGAGGAACATCCCCCTTTCATTTTGGGGATTTGGAAACATTCTGACACCCCCTCCCCCTCCTAAAATTTAACCCAGATCCGCCCCTAACGCATTAGTGATTCCGTTTTTGCGTCGTCGCACAAATCGAAAGCTCCCTAAATAGTAGAGATCAGTGAAACCGTCGTCGTGCATTTGAAAGCTCCTTATTATATCAGGGGCGGATTCAG
>NW_022733655.1:5228-12429 GCF_011630105.1 Anneissia japonica | reverse complement strand
ATTGTCTAAAAGCCATTTTAAACTGAGACCTAGATATTAGCATTGAATCATAAGAGGCCCATATCAGGCATGCATTAATCCATTGAATAATGCAGTTGATGGTTAATACAGCAGTTGCTTGATGTAACATGTGGGTGGTTATCTGGAGCATCCATTTAATAATGCAGTTGGTTACCTGCAGCATCCATTGAATAATGCAGTTGTTGGTTAGCCGAAGCATCCATTGAAAATGCAATTGTTGGTTATCTGCAGCATGCGTTTAATAATGGAAACTGGTTTGTTTGGACAATCACTTGTAGTTCATGCATAGTAAACAATTTAGACATGGTGATGAACTGCAACCTGTATAGAAACTGAATATAAATAATGGTGTTGTTATTATATAGATAACATAATATTAGCAATAAATATATAATTGTTGCAGTTTTCACTTGACGTAATAACTGCTCAATTCCTTGTTAGAATCAATCAGTTGTAAACTACTTCAGAAGTTCATTCATTCCTCCATCTTGTTTTCTTTCCCCAGAATTTTATATCTATTAAAAAAAATGATCAAATAAAGTTACCTAGAAAAGGTAGGAAAATATTATAGCACACAGACACAACAGCAGAGCATTAACTTTGACAAGATACCGGACTGTTAAAGCTATTGTTAGTTCTATTCATGAAGCAATACACCGATTTACGCAAATACTCATAAAATTAAGGAACAGAGTTACTAAGTGGCACTACAGTGTCTAGGTAGTTTAGTACTAAGTGCAGTTTAAAGAACCATACATAAAAGTTTCAAATAACGAAAGACAGAACATATTCACACAATATGATTTAAAAAGGAGACATAACACTTTGTCAGAACAAAAATCTTTCTTGACAAGGAATTCCCTCTTATACAAAGTAGATCTGCACTGACACTTAATATCAAGCTCATTATTTAGCGTAAAATGACTTCCGCAATCAAATGCCATGCTAGCATCTGAAAAACTTATACACTATAGTACTATATATAGGCTGCGATTTCGCATATAATAATCAACAATTTGTTGAAAGACTTAAAAACATATGTATCTGTGGAGTTACCTGATGAAGCATCCATTGAAAATGCAACTGTTGGTTATTTGAAGCATCCATTGAATAATGCAATTCTTGGTTATTTGAAGCATCCATTGAAAATGCAGTTCTTGGTTATTTGAAGCAGAGATGTCAAATTTGTCAAGTAGCTAAGAGTGAGAACAATCAATTGAGGGAGCAAACCGTGGAGTGGGAAGTGGGGGGGGGGAGTGGTGCTGTGGTGGTTGTGGCCCTCCCACAATAGAAAAAAATTTCATTTTTGGGTTTTAAATTGTGCAATTTGGTGCATACCCATAAATGATAATACAATTTTACTTGTATAATTCTTTTATAAGAAATAGTTCCCTGTGTTTTATTTTTGCCTCATCGACGACAGGCGTTGAGAAAATGAATGATGGGCGGGTGAGCGTGAGAAGAGGCGCTGGGGCGTGATTCTCACGCCGTAGGCGTGAGACTTGGTCGGTCTGTTGAAGTATCCATTGATTATTGCAATTGTTTGTTAGATGAAGCATCCATTGAATAATGCAGTTGTTGCTTACCTGATGCATCCATTGAATAATGAAGTTGTTGGTTAGATGAAGCATACATTGAATAATGCAATTTTTGGTTAGATGAAGCATACATTGAATAAGGCAGTTGAGATGAAGCATCTATTGAATAACGAAGTTGTTGGTTAGATGAAGCATACATTGAATAATGCAGTTGTTTGTTACCTGAAGCATCCATTACTAACCTATCGACCGAGCAGATTAATCGAAGTCAAACTCTCATGTCAATTTCATCAATGTGAATTAAAATAAATGTTTAAAAAAAAAGGTGTTGTCACATTCTGTTTTGGTTTTGGTTTTTTTTACAAATATAAAAAGGCCAAATAAATAACCCCCCTGTTCATTCACGATGGAGACTGTCAGATTGGAACGATTTGTACGGGCTGCGAGCGTTCTGCGAGTGATCGAACGTCAGATTAAATATCTGGTATCGACAATATATCTAGCTGACAATCAAGAGATAATCTACATGAGTCCGCTGAAAGAATTGCATTTAGAATTTCAACAGATATCGGACTCGTGCATCGATCACGTAGACAAATTTGTAACGAAAGGAATGGCAGAAGTCGACGTCGCCGGTTGGAAGTGTTCCACGAACGTAACCGACGACGATTTCGATGCGATGCTTTGCACCGATCTAACGATGGCCGATCGAAATCTCCACCGTTACGCCCTAAACATGGTGTCTATTGCGGATAAGGACTCCGAGTTAGATTATCTGGCCGTGCTACTCGAAAACTCGAAGGTCTTTACAGTTCTGCTGCACGAACTGCAGACGTGGCGACGGAGAGCCCGTACACCCGCGCAGACCGAGCCGTGTCGTCGTCAAGAAGAGGCGATTGATCCGGCCACTTGCAAGCAGTTTTACTCCCGTATCGTCAACGTTAAATTAATTGTAGTCGGACTTCAGGGTCTATTCTGGAGGGATTGCAAGTTCTTCCGACTGCAGATGATCAAGTACGAGATGAATGCTCACGTCATGCTACTCGAACGCGTTCTCTCAAAATTGCAAAATTGGAAAACGCACCAGCAATCGGGTGTCGACCTTGTCGAATCGGAATTACGTATGGTGGACGTACAACATTTCGTCGAGGCCGCAGACAAACTGAAAAACGAAGTGAACGCAATGTTTTCGCTCCTGGGTTCAGTAGACGAGATAGCTAGGGCCGTTGGCAATCTACTTTTACCTGTAATACAGTTACGTTGTCTTACCGAAAATGTAATTATTTGATTCCACAATAAACAAAGAATTGACACAATATATGTTTGTTTCTTCGTTTCTTTGCAAATTCTTAAGCAATCATGGGTCTTCGTAGCGGATACTAATTCGATGAAAACCCATTATCTTCCAAGTAGCTGAAAATTTCCCCCTGTCTCTGATGCAAGGTGACTGTTTTTGTTTTATAATTGGCTAATTGACATACAACATCACCACCATCACTACTGATCTAACTGTAACTCTCATTGCCTCTTTTTTTTTTTAACTCATGGATACAAAAAAAGAAAAGAAAAAAGAAAAAGAAACACATTTTTGTTTTGTTTTGTTTTGTTTTTTTTCTTTATTAACACTTGAAAATTACAATCTCTTCGTCGAGTTTATCCTTTTCGAGAAGTTCGACGATCAGAGTTCTGCACATGGGACACGTCGTCAAACGACATGCGCACATAACGCACGAGATCATGTGCCCGCAAGGTTTCGTAAAGACGGCTACGGGAGCATCGTAACATATAGCGCATGTTTCCTCTTCCGACACTTCCCCCTTCGGTATACCGAGAATGTCGTTCATCATTCCGGTTAACGTTCTTTCCTCTTGGCATATTTTCACGATGCTCGTCAGGCATGAATCGAACAAGATTTCGTACTTTCTTCTAAATTCCGTGAGTTTGTCTTCCGTGTCCTTCTTCTGACAACAGATGTAGTGCAACGTCCGCACGAGCCGATGGATTTCGGGTAGTTCGGTAAACAAACACGTCACCCTACGATTAAATTCGTCGACACGGTTGTCCGATACTTTTTTGCATTCATCGTTCTTATCGCCGACCGCTTCAAGTCGACGGTTCATATAATTGATACCAAGCAACAAACGCCGCATCGACAACCTTACCGTCGTCATTTTTTTTCCTTGTGTGAATATGTGAATGATAGTTCTTTTAAAGTCTTCATAAATCGTACGTCATCGTTTTTTTTTTGTTTTTTTTTTTCGTTGCCAAGTTCCTCTTTCCTGACACGTTCGACTATGGGCGCTATGCACACGTAACACTTGGTGGTGAGATGCGCGCACGTCTCGCATGCGATCGTGTGACCGCACGGTTTCGTCAAGATTGCGATGGGATCTTGGCAACATATCGAACACGTGTCTTCTTCCGACACTTCCCTTTCCGGTTTACCGAGAATGGCGTTCGTCGCTCTGGTCAATTTCCTGTCTTCTTCACGCAATTCGTCGACGTTCGCCATAGCTTTTTCGTATTGCATCATCATCATCATTCGGTCGTCCTCGGTTCCGGTCTCCTTCACCCAAGTCTTCATCCTCACCAAGGATCTGGCGATACGTGCGGATTTCATCGACATGACCGCAAAGTCACGACGCAGTTGCGCAACGACGACGTCGTCCGATACAAGACGGCATTCGCTTAACTTTTCTTTCAGTTCTTCCGCACGACGAAGTACAAATTCGCTGTAAAACTCCCACGTACTTTCCAAATCCAACATGTCCGATAGATGAAGTGCGTTTCGAGTCAAATGCGAAAATATCTGACTGTTAAGCGACTTTTTATCACGAACACGTCATTCGAAATCGAAATCGGTGATTCGCTTGCGAATCTGTGTACCGCACTTTAGACAACGACTCGTTCGGTAAGAGCAAATCTCGCACGCGAATCTGTGAAGACAGGGTTCTACAACGACACCGACCGAAGCATCGTAACACACAATGCACTCCTCGGTCTCCGGTACCCCGCTCCGGCTTACGCCGAGCACCTCTCGGACGTTCCGAGCGCAGACGCGTTGCTCGTCGAAAAACATATCGAATAAAACGTTGATGTCCTTCTCGTTTTCACACCCGGCTATGGTCTTCTCCAATCTGATTTGCGCCAGGTCCATTCGCGAAATATTACGGTATACATCGCGGGTGGCTTTGTCGTATCTCTTTTTCAAAATGCATGCTTGGAACTGCGCGTACATTCTTTTTAAGAGACTAGTGGCGAAATTTAATCTTTCGATAACATCATCTTTCGAAACGATCATGTTGAATGAGAAACAAACAAAAGAAAACGAGTATTTATAACGTGCAACACGTACGTCGACGTACGTGTTAAACAAAAAAAAAAAAAAAAGAAAAACAAAAACAATCATGTTGATATTGCTATTCTTCGCTTTTGCGACAGCCCAACCGGATCACACGTTGGTAATCGGATCGGTCTACGCAGACGGCGCGTCCTCGCTGCTCTACCACAGCGCTTGCATTCGCCCGAATCAGACGTTCGGGTGCATCGACGGAAGACGGTGGAAGACGGTACGCAGTACATCGAATGCTGCGACGATTGCAATCGAGGCATATCGCTTCGACGCTGTTCTAAGAAACGCATATGGTCCATCGATGATGAAAAGAAGAAGAAAATTATACCGGACGATGAAGATTGCGTGCCGAACGAATCCGATTGTTATTTCACGACAAGTGGGAAGGGACAATGGGAGGTGAAGTTAGACGAAGAAGGAGGCGGCCTTTTAGGATTTCACTGTTACTACGCCCCTTTCGAGTGGAACGGCATATGCGTTCAGGCGATATACGGATATCCCGAAACGGTGCCCACGTCTGACGAATGCTGGCAAAGATGTCGCGACGACAGGGCCGTGTACGAACCAACTTCGATGAAGGTGCTATGCACTTGCGATGTGCTGTGGAAAAAAAACAAACAATAAACAGAGACATTTTTTTTTTTTTTTTTTTTAATTGACGAAAACAGACGCACTTTTAAACCACGTTTTCAAAAGTCCGTTGAGCACGATGGATCTGCTTCGTGTATGCTCAATTTATTTTGAAGCGTCAAAATAATTCAGACAATTCGTTGTTCGTTTCCAAAAGTTTGCTATGGCGTGCCTGAAGATCGGCATTGTCTTTTTTCTCTGAGCCCAACCACTCCAGGACTTTGTTACGTGACAGTAAATTTTCTTTCTCTTCCACCAACTTTCCGACGTGCGCTTCTTGCTGGTTCGAATATTTCTGCCATCGGGTGTTCATACTGATCACGTCTCGAAGTTGCTTGGATAATTCGTCGTTCTCTCTACTTAAGCTGGTCCCGTCTTTCTCCGATTCGCACGATTTCAAATCGTCCAGATGTTCGCCAAGCTCGGCATCTTTCGAAGCAAGCTCCACAGACAGTTCAGTGATCTTCGATCGCAGCGCACGGATCGCTTTTTGCGCCTCTGCAACCTCTTCGCTGCTGTATTTGTCGTTCAGAATGCTTCTCAGACGTATCGTTTCCTTCAACAGATCGTCCAACACCTGCCTGTCGTGCCCCTGTAAAAATAATTCGTCTTCTTTGAGATGAACGAACGAATCGAGATTGTTCGCAAGCAATCTCGATTGCAGTACTGCGATAAATATGCAGTATTCGCTCACCTTCTTCTCCAAACACTTAATCGAACTCTCGTATTCTTTCAACACCATATTAAAAACGTCGAAAGACGAAGCCATGTTTGTGCACGTCTCTTTTTCTCTTTGTCCCGCCACGTGCATTAATGACTTATCACCAACCCGCCGTTACAATTAAAGGCAATGCACAGCAGCAGTAGCAGCAGCAGCGACGACGACAACGACGACGTCAAACCGCAGAAGCGTTTTCGAAAGGAAACGATTAGGGTCTCGGACGACGACGACGATGTTCTTCCGTCGTCTACGACATCAGCAGCGGTCTGTGCGGTAAACCCGCTGAACAAGGCAGAACTGACAGGACGAGTTCACGACGAATATAACGTCGGACACGAAAACCCCGCGGTCCCGATTTTGAAGACCTTGACCTACAGACGTTCGAAAACCGATCGCAAAATATGGTACCAGGTACCGCCTTGGATGGACGTTTTTGCGGTCAGGGAGCTCAGCCGTTTGGAAACGGTCAACAACGTCACGTGGAAAAACATCGTTCCGATGACCAAGCTTGCCAAGTACGCGGACGATGCGCGATCTTTAAATCTGATCGGCAGATCAATGAACGAAGGACGGTCCATCTTTCCTCGGTTGGTGTACGAGGAGTTTAGCTCGGTGGTGGAAGAAACCAAGGCGATGCTGACCGATTCGAACGAGACCCGAACGATGGTCAAGCTGATCTACGTCTGCATCGGTCGTGGTAAAGCGATTGGAATATTGGATGCGATCGCCGACATGCTCACGTTCTGGTCGGGTATCATATTGGAGCTGTTCGTCGAGAATCCAAATTCGGTGACCCCCCGGCTGTGCTCGGTACCGGCCTCCTTCGTGGACTTCTACCTGAACAGGAAACGGAGAATGTGCGGCAGGAACGAGGACGTGCACCGGCTCGCAGTCACGTGGGCAGCGTCGTTTCGAGGAGACCGTTTCGATATCGTGGTC
>NW_022733655.1:3274-5170 GCF_011630105.1 Anneissia japonica | reverse complement strand
GTGGTGGCCATAAATTCTCTAAAGACGTCCAAGAGGATCAAGGAGTTGATGATACACTCTCTTCGGAACGGCGGTGGGGTCGACGTGGCGTGCACCGAGTCGATTCTCACCGTGCTGCCGGAAGGCGAGACGTTCGAGTATCATCCCTTCCACAAGACCACCCGACTGTGCACGCAAACGGCCGTCGAGAACCCGGACGGAGGCGTCCTTGCGTGCGTCTCTGACGGGTACCTGTACGCCGCTTTCGAAACGGCTTGGGTGGTGTGCCGTTGCTCGCGCGCCTCCTTGGAGAGAAAGGAACTCGTCGCCTGGAGCAAGGTGACCAAAGTTCACAAAGCATGCAGGAGAACCGGAATGCAGATGCTTGCCGTCCGCGGCAGGTACCTGTTTTTCGTCGGCGGACGAGATATGCGGGGAGCGCCGACGGACCTGGTGGATTTGGTGCGCGTGGCGATTCCGCGATGCGACGCGGAGAAGCGCATCTTCGCTTACGATGCCGAAACATGGATGGATTCTTCAGTACAACAGAAACATGGATGGATTCTTCAGTACTGGATTCCGAAATAGTTGGAACTGATTTTACGTTATTTAGGCGGGATAGAAACAGGCATGGAGGGGGTGTTGCCATTGCTGCGTCTAATGATCTTCATGGGCAAATATCGTCCATATAAGTGTCTCTTTTAAGGATTGTTGCTGCTTCTGGATACTCTATTTCATTTTCCCTTGCTGTCAATCTTAAAGCGGTCTGTGCCATGATAGGGGCTGGCTTGTCTCCAAACGTTAGTCTTAGCTTTATATACACATCATGAGCTCGGTTAATTTCAAGATTTCTCCATAGATATCTATGGTCTTTTTGATCTCGTTCCAGAATCGCCACCCGGTGGTACATTTTAGATATGTCGGCACACAGGGCCACTTCATTTTCTCTGAATCGCAAAAGAACTTCCAGTAAGTTACATAGCAAGTCCTGTCCCTTGACCCAATAGTCATTGATGGCCTCTCATTTATACTTATTAGACGAATTGAACACAATTCTCACTGGCGTGGTTTTGTTTTCTGGACGAACTACTGAATGATGCTGTATGTAATGCACAAGTTCAGGGTAGTTGTTCAATTTGGACTCTCCTAATTTTTTTTGCAAACCCCGTTGTTACTATTTCCTCCATTTGTCTGTCATATGTTGCTGCCTGATACGGGCTCTTTAACAACCTTCTTTGCAGGCTTCTCAACATTCTTTCTGCAGGCTTCTCAACATTTTCTCCTGTCTCTTATACACATCTAGATGTGTATAAGAGACAGGCGTGTAGGAATAAAGTAAAACACGAGTCCAATGCTGCCTACCGCAAGTATATTACTGGTCTAGCTGATAAGTGTTCGGATAACGGCAAGGCCTTTTGGTCTTATGTCCGTAGCCGGCGTGCTAAACCACTTGCATCTAGCTTTGATATTAATGGCAATAAGACGTGTGATACTAATCAAATTGCTCATGCATTTAATAATTTTTTTGTTTCTAATTTTTCTAATGAGCAATTAACATCTGACTTTTCTGAATCCTCTTGCGTGGAACATGATGGCACTTTTCCTTCTCTTGACTTGATTCAAACTAACACTCGCGAAGTTCTCAAGGTGATCAATAAGCTCAAATGTGGTAAAGTCCCGGTCCTGATGGGATCACGTCTACTATGTTGAAGTTATCGGCAATTTATATTGTCGAGCCACTCACAAGGCTGTTCAATATTTCACTTAAAATAGGGAAAATACACTCGGACTGGAAAAATGCCACCATTGCTCCCATCCACAAGAAAGGTTCAAGATCAAGTATTACTAATTACCGACCGATATCTCTTTGTTCTGTTGTTGGGAAAGTGTTGGAGAGAATTGTTTCGAACAGACTTA
>NW_022733655.1:0-3206 GCF_011630105.1 Anneissia japonica | reverse complement strand
CACATCGCTGATCTGTTCCGTACATCACCACTGGGCCACCATTCTCGATGAGAGAAAACCACCTCATACAGATGTAATATATTTAGATTGGAGCAGCGCTTTTGATAAAGTCAATCATGCCATTCTGTAAAAAAAAATTCATAAATACGGTATAAGTGGTCCTATGTGGAACTGGTTTGCATCGTTTTTATGTAACCGCTTACAGAAAGTAAACTTTAGAGGTTCATTTTCAGAGGAATCCGCAGTTACCTCTGGGGTCCCGCAAGGGTCTGTTTTAGGACCGATTTTATTTAACATTTTTGTTCTGGACCTCGCAGACAATATCGCTTCATATATTCCCCTATATGCAGACGATACGGTCTTGTATCGGGCTATTCGTTGTCCTCTTGATGAACATGTCCTTCAATCCGATTTAGATACTATATACAATTGGAGTAAGAATAATCACATGACTATTCACGAAACTAAATGTAAAATAATGAGAATCACCCGCTCAAAAATTGTCAGTGAATCCTTGAAAACTTACAGTATTAATGGTTCCCAACTCGACATTGTAAAACATTATAAGTATCTTGGTGTTATTATTTCTTCAAATTTAGGGTGGGGGAACATATAAAATCTGTCATATCTAAATCTTCAGGTCTTTTGGGTTTCATCAAACGGCTCATTCCTTTTTCTAAATTAAAACTTATATTAAAATTATACACTGCTCTTGTTCGACCTCTCATTGAGTATGGTGTCCCAGCCTGGAATCCCTATCAACAAGGACATATTCAGCAATTAGAACGCATTCAAAGGAGAGCGACAAGGGCCTGTTATTTATTTGTCAATTGTCCCCCTTATGAAGAGAGACTTACTAACCTTAGAATACTTTCTCTAAAACACCGATTTAATTTACTGACAATCTCATTTATTTGTAAGTGTCTCTACTCAATTCATGATTTGGATATTTTTCCATTTGTTTCTGTCAATCAAAGACACACGGACAATTTAAAATTTACACATGCTTTTGCCAGGACTAATGCTTTAAAACACACAGCTTTTAATAGTTTCCCTCGACTCTGGAATGCTTTACCTGCTAATAAAAGAAATTTATTACTCTTTAACATTAATAATTTTTTGATGGAACTTAATGATTATTATAACAACGTTTAAGGGATTTGGGAATTTGCTCGATTGCTCTCTCTGTGGTTTATTTTATCTGTTCTTTTTATTAGGCCTTTTTAATATTTTTGTAATTATATTATGTTTTCTTATACCGTACTGCATTTTAATGTTTATAATTTTTTTTTTTTTTTTTTTTTTAAATTATGTATATTGAATTGTGATATTGTATTTTTGTTGTCATGAGGAGAGCCCCTCGACAGTAGATCTTTACTTTTGGGCAATCCTGCCACATGGCAACAATTCTATTTTTGAAATTTTATATTTGTATATTTATATATTTATATCTGGCGAAATAAATGAAATGAAATTAAATGAAATGAAATGAAACGGGTAAATGGTTTCATCTGAAGACTCCTTGTCGCTGGTATTGGAGTTCGTCCTGTCTGGGACGTTGCGACAGAGATTCCATCCAGATCAGCATATGCGGCAAACCGATGTCCACGGATCCCGGAACCAAGATAGGATTCGTCAAAATCACGTTGGAAATAGAACAATTCAAAGATTTAAAAGACGATTTCGCAACTCTTCTGGATGCTCGCATCGAAGGTAACCTCGTTCCCAAGAACGACCGAGTGACCGAGGGTTCGACCCTGTTCTACGATTCCCACACCAACGACCTTGTGGTAGTGGGTTCGAATGGAAACGAATCGTTCCGTTACGCGGGCGTGGAGTGGCGTCGGATGGAGAACGAGTGCAGGTGGCTAGCCTCGCCTCACGTCGTGGGTCTCACGCCCGACGATGGGAATCCCATCGTCTGCGGGGGTCTGGACACGCGACGCGGTGTCTGGTTCTCGACCTTCCCGACCGAGATAAATGACTTATGCGACATAGAACCAGAGAGCGAGGTGCCTTCGCCCGACAGGATAGCGGAACGCGTCGAGGAGAGGGGCCCCGTTCCGTTCGCACCGGTCCTGGTTGTCAACGACGACAAACGTCGGATGTGGAAACCGTGCGGCGTTGTCGCCATGCAGCTGCACACCGATGGCACAACGTGGTTGAAGCATTAGTGTCTCCGCACCCCCAACTCAACCAACTCAACCAACATATAAAAACAAAACAAAACAACAGAAACTACTCCCCCCAATGTCGTCTACCCGACGCTCGCAAAGCAGCAGCGACGACGACAACGAGAACGAAAATCCTCCGAAACGGTATCACGGAGAAACGATATGGATCTCCGACGACGACGACGAGGAAGAGGAGATTCCTTCGACGTCCGCTGCAGCTGGCGCTACCCGAAAAGTGCACGCGGTGGCACCGCTGAACATGGCCGAAATAACGGTGAAAATAAACGGTCCGATCCGGCGAGTTTCGGACGAGGAATACGACCCCAATCCATACTACCGAGGCGAATTCTACGGCAAATCTGATCCCGAATACAACGTCCGACACGAGAACCCAGCGGTCCCTCTTTTGCGGACGTTGGAATACAAACGGTCGAGACCCGGTCGCGAAATATTTTACGCCGTGGAAAAGTGGATGGACGTTTTTGCCGTGAGGCAGCTCAGCCGTTTGGAAACTGTAAGGGACGTTACGTGGAGAAACATCGTTCCGATGATAAAACTGGCCATGTACCTGGACGACGGACGTTCGATGGATCTGATAGTCAGATCCTTGATCGAAGGATGGTCCATCTTTCCTCGCTTGGACTGCGACACGATGACCACCGTGCTCGAAGAAACCAAGGCGATGCTGACCGATTCGAACGAGACCCGAACGATGGTCAATTTGATCTACGTCTGCATCGGTCGCGGTAAAGCGGTTAGAGTATTCGATGCGATCTCCGACATGCTCACGTTCTGGTCGGGTACGATCCACGAGCTGTTCGTCGAGAATCCGAATTCGGTGACCCCCTGGCTGTGCTCGATACCGGCCTCCTTCGTGGACTTCTACCTGAACAGGAAACGGAGAATGTGCGGCAGGAACGAGGACGTGCACCGGCTCGTCGTCACGTGGGCAGCGTCGTTTCGCGGAGATATGCTGGTAAGAGGCCTCCTTAGAGACTCGAGGTTTTTCTCCCCTACACCGACGAAGTGTAC
>NW_022733654.1:0-695 GCF_011630105.1 Anneissia japonica | reverse complement strand
AAAGTGTAGAGTAGCCGTAACTTTTAATGGTAAAAAACACAAACGTTTTCGGGCATCGCCCTTCACCACTGTGTGTGTGTGTGTGTGTGTGTGTGTATACGTGTATGTGTGTTTGGGTGTTGCTGTGTGCGTGTGTGTATGTATGTATATATGTATATATGTAAACAGGTAGGAAACGTGCCTTTTCCATTATACGAACAGAATCTCCTTTAGAGAGTGGACTTAGCTTGGTCAATGCCTGTCTTCCAACCAAGTCTCCTGAATAAACAATGTGACTAAAAGATCGTCCAGTAAAACGCCTATCGTAAAGTAAACATGCTATTATAATTATCGCTGGTCAATGTGAAATAATAATTTGCCACGTTTTATATTGACTAAAAGACTTGTAATCTATGTACCACAGTGGTAATTTACCGATTTTCTTCTGGAGTGGACCATACTCAACTTAAAATAATTACTCATGTAAATATATTTTTGAATCATGTCATTCAACTTTCGACCAACCATTAGGCCTATATTCACATTAGAGCGGACACCATTACATTCCCTTTTCTTATTTGTATAGGCCTACATAACATCATGGAGGAAAAAATAACATTAAGGGAACAATTCGCTTATATCAAGTTGAACAATGAACTGATTTTCACTTTCATTTAGAACTTATATAAGCCCTTCTGGTAATGAAATTCAAAGTT
>NW_022733653.1:0-551 GCF_011630105.1 Anneissia japonica | reverse complement strand
TGGATAGTCCGACCGTCGTACTGCTGATGAACAAATGCTCATATTATAATATACTTCCCTGCGTCTTAGGTTTCGTCATTAAGTACGATGTACGTTATTCGGTTCACAGGAACTTTCATTATTGATTATGCTGGTTGAGTGTTGATTAGACGAAATAAAAGAAAAGAAAAACAAACAAATTATGTGTCAATCTTCGTTAATTTCAATTTTAATATCAACAATGCATTTGCCCATGTTGGCATGTTCATAACTCTAACAGAAACGGATTATAAAAATACACAGATATGTAAAAAACCCACAATTTCTTTTTTTTACCGTACCAACAAAGTAAATTTAAAGATCAACCAAACAATGCCTATAGCTTCAACTATACAAAGTGTCCACCCTATTGCCGCGAGTGCGACCAGACTGATGTGATCCGTCGACGGCGAGTCCAGATAGGCGTTCTTCGCCTGCACGTTTGGCAAGTGCTCCCAACGCCTTCGGCAAACTCGACTTCGGCGTTCGGCACGTGCTCCGAAGGTCTTGGTTCCAACTCGACGTCCTCGTTC
>NW_022733652.1:0-755 GCF_011630105.1 Anneissia japonica | reverse complement strand
CAAGCTACAATGAAACGAATAGTTATTGAAAACCTGTGGATAAAACCAGAACGATTAACCTGTATACAAATGAGTTAGTGGAGATATGCACTAAGCTCCGCAGAATAAAACAACGCACACGGCCTAGGGTAATATCTAGACGACGTGTTAACACAATATTCTAACAAAACAGAGTTTAAAATGCCTAACTATCTCCTAGCTAAATGTTTTAATCCTAATCTATACGTAATCTAATAGTCGTGGGAGAATTCTGTCTATGTGCGAGACGCGTGCCTCGCACGCTTCTTCCCGCCCACGCTATAGTATTACGTAATACGGCCGCAACGCGTCACAACCTCACACAACAGCCGACGTACGAAGGCACGCCGACGTGAAAGGTTGAAACAAACGAACCGCAAAATTTAACAATAAAATTAAACTTTGACATTGTTTATGGGACAAATTGCACACATACAGTTTGTATATAGATAGTGTCCCTGTACGCTTCCCTCTACAATGTCCCTATTTAAAAACTACGCTAAAAACCTAGTCTCTATTAGCTGTGAGGGTACTCGCCGGTCCGCAATCTAATTGCCGGCCCCGAACACTTCTCCCCACAGAAAAAAAAAAACTAACTAATCAAAAATAGAGCCACTAGCAAAGCAATATATAGTATGTGCGAAAACACAATACTACTGCTCACTAGCCCTAAAAAAAAAACTATTATAGTACTTTTGTACTATACCTTGCCAATGTAGTATTTATCCTACATAGGC
>NW_022733651.1:0-588 GCF_011630105.1 Anneissia japonica | reverse complement strand
CCTCTTCTTATTTACTGATCAAAACAACTTAACTTGAAATTTTTACTTTTCGAGGAAAATAAAGTTAATGTTTGCAACTTGGCAACAAATTGTTGTACCCTTTCAAAATTTTGCAGAACCATATATCTATAAAAATTATAATTGTATGTAAAATTGTAATTACAACCGTTTATTGTAAAGATAATAATTATATACAAAGATAAATTGTTTTACAATAGGAAACATTGTGAATTGTTTGCGCAGTATTGTCGCAAGTGCGACTTATTTTTTTAATTTAACTTGTCTGGAGCAATCATATGGCAAGTCGAATTGCTGAACAGGTAAGGAATTGCTGAACAGGTAAGGCTGGGGCTCCACAACCTACAGCTATAATATTGGCGCTGGTTCTAAAGGCACGCACGCCTATGGCAACATGTTTTGAATGAATGAGGTGCGTTTGCAATTTACACTGACGAATTTGAATTAGATGTCTACCAGTAGGAACTTGCTTTGTTGAGTTCCGTCCTTATTCATTCAGGTTGACTCCAAATGGTTTTTAAGGATTAAAAGCAAGAATATACACTTACTAAAGCATTGGAATGCGTAAAT
>NW_022733650.1:0-782 GCF_011630105.1 Anneissia japonica | reverse complement strand
GAAGAAGGGGATGGGGGGTTCGATGATTAAGTGAGGTGGCTGAACCTGCTTGCAAAATATGGTGATTTTTATCTATTTGAATATATTTTTGCTTGGAACATTTTCAATTGAGGAAGCGCACATTTTTTTACGAACTCCATTCCTTAAGCATCACAAACAGCATCATTCTGTTTTATATTTAGTTTGTAGCATAACAATGATTACAAAAGACAATGTGAGAAACTTAAGGAATATGTAATATATATTTTGTAGGTCCACATTAATAATGATAATTTTTTTCATTGTGACTTAATTCAAGATTACCTCTTATTAAAGCCTAAATACATTAGTAAATCTTACTGTTGTATCAAGAAAAGAATATTGGTTTCAAAAATGTGCAGGTGTTTTTAAATACCGTCTTTATTCAGTGCATTTATAATGGGAATCAACAAAATAATACCGATAGTTTAAATTGTCTGTTAATTGGCCAACAGATGAAAATGCACAATGACTGCTTATGGTGTGGTTTACGTATATATTTATATCAATGTAACTTGCTATATGCAGGTGTCTATAAATTGAATGCCTTAAGTGAAACAAGTACAATGGTGTAACAAACTAATGAAATATGTACTGGCGCTACAACAGCCTACATAAATGATTTGAAAAGAATATGCCTATGCATGTACTCAAAATAAAATGCAGTATGGTTCAGTATGACGTAATGAAACTACACCCACAGTTCTGAATTCATCAAAGGAACCAGGTTGTTTGACTGGGGGTGTGGGGGGCTTAATCCCCCT
>NW_022733649.1:0-1886 GCF_011630105.1 Anneissia japonica | reverse complement strand
TGTCATCAAGGTATTTAGACTTTGTGTATCAGAACATACAGTACATTGTAATAATGCTTAAGTACTGTAGCTACTGCCAGTTAGTATAATTAATAATTGTATGCTGTCGTCTGAACAAAATAAGAGTTATTCAGACAGATGAAATAACATGCAAAAGGGCATTTTTGTACTTGCATATAACTCTATGACTCTTTATTGTAGTCTCACAATAGAGATGTTGGTGGTTCAAATTCTTTGATTCAGTCCAATCAGCTTATAGCTTTTTGGGAAAGCACATACAATTGGAACGAAAAGTAGATTTAAGGTATAAAATTTCATTGATAATGTAAAATATGGTATAAGGCCTTTCTACTTCATCCCAATCACCTTATTTTCAGGTAAAAATCATATACTGGCACAAATACGGCACAGAACTGAACCTTTAAAGTGGCACTGTCCCTTAGAAAATTGTAAAATCATAAAAAATCGAATTAAAAAATTACTGTACTATGTACACATAATGTAATCACCTTAAAGATGAAACATATCGTAAACCACAATAGTTATTATAATATAACAATATTAAATACAATAAACAATAAAATTGCTAAAAGCAAATGTAAGAATTCTCATACTCAAATGGCTGTTAATGTTTGAATATTGAGTTTTAGTATATGTGTGTCATGGTAAATGTTTTTTCCGATTGTCGAAGTGACAGTGCATCTTTGAATTTTTGAGATGATATTTTCCCTATTTGGCATCTTAGGATAATATGTCAGGAGAAAACCAAGCCAGCATCAAGCATGTAACAGATTTAATGGACCTTTCAAAGAAGTGTAACCCAGACCAGAACATTATGGTCGATAAACTAGAGCGTACAAAGGAATATCGTTTAAAATATATTGCTGAGCACTCTGTGAAAGACGTGTTGGAGAAATTTCCTTTTCTTAAACTAGAAAATGAGGTAATAATTAAATATCCAAATCAATTATGTAACATGTCAATAATGATTGAGACAAATAATTCCATAAAAAGGAATTTAAGTGGCCTATAGTTATTGAGAATATAATGCTAGGGGATTACACTTTTCCCATCTACTATTAAAGCTTTGTTCCACTTAAAAAGAAGCAGAACTGGCATTATTCATGAAGGAAATGCTTTTTCAGAACTCTTGTATTCTTCCTCATGGAAATACCAGTACCATTTTAAAATTACAATATGGTGAATTATTTCATGGAGAGAATAAAAAAAATATATATAAAAAGCCAATTTTTTTTTTTTTTTAAGGTAGAGATTTATTTTATACTAGAATAACTGTAACATATCCAGTGAATAGATGATGCATTATATTTTTCCTCTAATCATTAGTTGTAATAACTGACCATAGAAGTGTTTGTCATATTAGTTAAGTAATACGTTTTTATCCGAATAAACATTTAAAGTGTTTAATGCTGATTTGTTTGTGCTTTTATTTTTGACACAGGTGAAATTTAGCATTAATAGAATAGTGTAATGCAGTGTAATGAGTATGTAGGCCAAGTAATCTATTCTTAATTCCCAACCACTACCCAGTACATATTTACTACTAATTGTTGAATGTTGAACTTGTGTAGTGTTAAGGTGCTGATGTGAGCCTGCATAAGGTGCTGATGTGAACCTCCAAAGGTTCTGATGTGAACCTCCTAAGCAATGATGTGAACCTCCAAAGGTTCTGATGTGAACCTGCAAAGGTTCTAATGTGAACCTCCTAAGCACTGATGTGAACCTGCTAAGGTGCTTATGTGAACCTGTTGAGGCGCTGATGTGAACCTTCCAAGGTGCAGATTTTAACCTGCTAAGGAGCTCATGTGAATCTGCTGAGGTGCTGATTTCAACCTGTAAGGTGCTCGTTTGAACCTGCTAAGGTG
>NW_022733648.1:0-771 GCF_011630105.1 Anneissia japonica | reverse complement strand
AAAAAAAAAAAAAAAAAAAAAATGCATATCTACAGTAGACATTGGATTAAAGTTTATTAACTTCATTTTTCACATGTGCATAATAACATATGTTATATAGAGGGAAGTCAAGCTGAAACTACAAAGTAATATACAGTATTTGAAACCCCTACAGTGATTTGATACTATAGAAGCATCATTGACTTAGCTTTCATTTATCATAAAACATTATTTTTAACATATTTTACAACTGAACACATACAATATAACATTAACATTTTATCTATCTCAAGAAATATAAAATCAAAATATTTTCTTAATTCTTTGATAACATAACGCCCTGATGATACTAGTTTCCCCTTTGATAATAGATAACTATACATGAGCAACATAATTGACAAGTTATAGTTTATTATTTATTTATTTATTTATTTACATTTGTTTACCCAGGGTAGCCCAAACAGTTAAAACACTGGTTTCCATTGGGGCCCTGCATTTAAAGCACATGGTCGTAACCGATTATATTTACTTAATTAGTGCCTCGTACAATTTGTATTTAAATATGTTTAGAGAAGTCGCAGTTCTCAAATCAATATCTAAGTCATTCCATATATTCGCCCCGGTCACTTTAAAACTCGTGAAATAACTTTCGCTTTTCGAAAAAGGAACCTTCAACTTCATAATAGCTGACTGTCTCGTTTCACGAGCTTGCAAATACGGTGTGAAGAGGTTTGTCATGTATAAAGGTGTTAATCGGTTAATGCATTTATAAACAAGTATAGCTTTTTTATA
>NW_022733647.1:0-790 GCF_011630105.1 Anneissia japonica | reverse complement strand
GAAAAATATGTTTGAATAAAACATTAAAATATTTGTTTTGTCTTACCAGGGTGAAGTATTTTATGGATGTTTTACATCTCCCTGGTTTCACTTTTTTCGTAGTGATTCAATATCGTACAGAAAATACACGATTATTCATTGTTTACTTCTTGCTTCACATAGCGTACAGTACTTTGTAGCGTGAATCATGTGCTCACCAAACATGGTCTTCCTGTATGTTCTTCATGATTGATTGGGGCTCGATGCTCGACCCGTCTGAAGACTATAACAATGTTGTTTTTGTTAGTGACGACGTGGGTAAATTTGTTTGAAGGAAAACATTAGGGTGTTATACATATAACATATAACAATACTGGTAGGCCTAGAAGAATATCGTCTTCATTCCTGGTAATTAAGTTTTAGCAAGGAAACCTTGCATAGGCCTAGGCCTTGTATTTAGGTCGTGTGTTCATTTAACAGATGATTGAGTAAGATGAACATAACATTTCCAGCTCATAATACAGTCAGTACAGTATCACTTTTATTTGAAAATTTAACACAATGATTTAATAATTTATTTAGTGTTTAAACTACATACTGTTCTGTTGTAGAAAATTAAATTACGTTTTAATAAAAAAATAAAAAACAAAATTACAAAATTAATTTAAAGTGCCATGCTGAACTTGGGGGAATCACCACGGCCATGGGAGGCCACGCTAATATCGAGTGCTGAAAATGCAGGTTTATTAAAGTATGACTGCGCATGCGTTGTTTCATTTACGTAAATATATCGTTTACTGATTTGTTTACG
>NW_022733646.1:0-2780 GCF_011630105.1 Anneissia japonica | reverse complement strand
AACAAATGAAAATAACTGTTTAAAAAAATCTACTGTAGCCTCGCAGCTCCCTAGCTTGTTGGATCTAAGTACTGTGGAGACAGGGAGATATTCCTGGTGGAGCTAAGTACTCCAGCAAGACCTCCTGTGTAAATCCCTTGGGATATTTGGAGGTCAAACTAATCCAATGTTTGACCTCCAAATTTGCATGTTGCAACCAACAAGTTTTTCAAACAAATTTTGGATTTGTTTTATAACATAGGCCTACATTATAATTTTTAAAAATGTAAAATAATCACAGAGATTTAACTACACAAAGGACATCAACTATAGTACATGCTACATTTCAGCTATCAACAAGGCATTTTACCACCAGATATCAACATATCATACTCAAAAGGCTTATCTCCAAGCACTTTTTTTGCATGATGCAAAAATCATTGTGTTATATTAAAAACCTATTTATTATCATTATTAAATATATTTGGAAATAATTTGAAAATGTGCAAATGCTTTTAAATACTAATCATCTGACAAAAATCAAATTAATCAGTTACACTCTTAATGCAGAAGGTAGGCCTATACTATTGTAACTTTGACTACATGGATAATTTCCAAGCAATATACTGTAAAGTACACTGAGCAAAAAATAATTTATCAAATACAATAACCTTCAAGATAATTTGATGATGGTCCACAGGAAATTTCAGCTTAAAAATCATCAATGACCCGATAAAAATAGGTAGAGTGACCTACGCAGAATTGGGAACAGTCTATGCCATCTGTTGAATAATTATTGCTTGCTCTGTATCTAAATCTTTGTTCAGCTTTAAGCCATACTCAAAATTTACTGTAGCATATTAAAATTAACAATCTTTGATACTCAAGCTCATCATTTTAGTTATGAAATGAAAATACAAATACTTTAATAGGGTATTACTAATATAAACCATGTGGAACAATCAACAATATACCAACTAGAAGAGTGTCATTGTTGAGTACATGCAGGTTCTACAAGACACTGGAGTCTGAATAACAAGGCAATATGGCCAGAAATTTGAAGCCTCATATTGATTACTGTACTTTAATATGGCAAAGTTCCTCAATCTGCTCTGCCCTGCCAACCACTATTTCTGAAGTTAACAACCCAGTGCAATATGTGCAATTTGAGACTACTGTACATAAAATTACCACTTCGCCATTTTCACTCATGCCTGACTATACCAATATTATGGATTCAATCATTACATAGGCCTAACTGTTTTGACCATGGAGAAAGTGAATCCCTGCTGTTTCTATCACTAATAAAGAAGTTCTCCATTTTAATTATCATATCATTTGCATCACCAATAACCTTAGCATCAGTATTCATTATCATCACTAGCTACAGTGATCATCTAATCTATCAACATCACATTTTGTTCCAACTAGCTTTCAAAGGCTTCATTAACTACAATGCATTTCTTTTGTTTATATTATTATTTGTATTTTGCAGAAATAATTCCATACTACTGTATAATCTTCATTGTATATATTACATTCTCTTCACTAACTTTTCTACTATCTACTTAACATGCAGGGTGAAATTGTTAGTAGCATTGTAAACAGCTTTGATGGCGTCAATCGTTCTTATTGCAACAACTGGCTTTATCATGGGTAAGGCACAAACTTTCCTTTGGGAAAACAAATAAATGAACAGTTACAAGAAAACTCTTTTATCTTAATATCAACACTAAACATTATATCACAAAATATTTACAATGCATCAAATTGTACTGCTCTGACGCTCTTTTAAAAGCTACCAACCAATATGACTTTAAGAAACCTCTGGAGTCCAACAAAACTATCATACAATGAACCTAGAACAGAACTACATATATCTCCAAAATCTTACTAACTACTTCACATGTTACTATTTGTTGTTAATCTTGCAAAAACACCATTAGCTCAAAATAGCAGTTTTTAACTAGGCAGCATGAAATTGTCTGTCGCATCGTCACAGAATCCTGATCTCATTAGGTCCATTGTGTGTCATATACTGAACCAAATGCGTCCTTTAAGAATGCATATTTAGTGCATTATTGCTACACAACCTAGCTACTAAACCAACAGCCCCTGTAGCAAGGTCAAAAATTATTCTTTTTATCTTAGAATTATAGATGATTCTAATCATTTAAAAAGCTCAGTGACAGAAGCTGAATCTTGCTTATGCATACTTTATTCATTACAAACATGTTTATCACTAGTATTTGCAATTCAAAAGCTCAATAGGTAGGAATAATCGGGCAATACACAATAGATATCTATTCTCATGTATTTGGGATGCCACTTCCTGATGAAACATGCATCAATCTACATTGCAAAGAGTGAATATTGCAAAAATTACCATTACCATTACCATTACCATTGACTGTTTATTCAGAAATGGTTTCTAATCAATAATTAATATTAGGATAGAAATAATAAATGTTTATAATTCCAAAAATATAGCACTACCAAAGTCTGGGATAATAAAACTATAGCATTATGATGATTACAAATTTTATGTAAATTAAAATTATATAAACTCTCTAAGGGTTATCATGTAAAAAACATGCAATAACTATAGAGCACTTGTTTAGAATCGCATCCAATGCGTGGAAGGTATTTTAATAAAATGTACAATGACCATTATAAAATTCAAATCACCTCATCAGACTACAAACATCAAACTACTTGGTAAGTCGATACACTACACTAACTTGTATTATGTAGTGATTTCTGGCTAATGTTAATTTGATTTTCAATTTCAATACAATAAA
>NW_022733645.1:0-657 GCF_011630105.1 Anneissia japonica | reverse complement strand
GCAAGAACATTGGATAAGGCTCAATTCATTAGGCCTTCTGTTTATTTTTGAAAGGTCACAAAAAACATCAGTTAAAGCCAAAGTATAGTTTTGGTTATAAAACCATAAAAAATTTTAAAATTGGTGTTATTAATCAAGTTTTAAGAATTCCTGCCTTGTGAATTATTTTCTCCAAAACCATAAATTTAATAATAATAATAATAATAATAGATGGATTTATATAGCGCAGATAAACGAAGTCTCTATGCGCTCGGAACTAAATGTTGCGCTTCATGTCCACCGCAGCCAGTAAACTGGCGCACTTTCATCTGTCCACGACAGGGGCCGAGTGAACAGTACACCGGGGTAACCCCCTACTCATCTCGAAATATGTACTGGGTTCTTTAAAGTGCACATGAGCATTTGTGTACACTGGGTCTATGGTTTATAGTCCCCACCAGAACTATAGGAGCGAGCCGGCTGCGAACCTGTGCCGATATTGTTGGCTATTATCACGGTGCCCCTGCCTTAACCGCTCGGCCATTTAGCTCGGCCATTTTTGGTACAATTAGCAAAAAATGTACAATCTCGGAATGCCCCCGAGATTTTTACAATAGGTCTGTGTACTAGTTACCAGTAATTGTTCATTGCTGACTGACAATTTGCATTAACAGTGAC
>NW_022733644.1:0-1116 GCF_011630105.1 Anneissia japonica | reverse complement strand
ATTTTTACCAAGGCCTTTGGTCCCCTGATCCATAATCGGAGGCACTTCCCGAGGCACTTGACCGCTTGCGAATTATTTTTCAAGATCAATAGTTGCCGCAAAGATTTTTGAAACGTTTGGCGGTGATATGAACGTGATTACAATATACAACTTTCTGATTTATCGGTGCTAGTAAAATTGGTATCCTTGATACGACGTCAGAATAGGTTTTTCCTATTTAAAATAGGTCCATGCTATTACTATCATTAAACAATACAGTACAATCATTGTCAAAATAACAATTTAAAAAAGTGCTAGTCGGACACCCGCGGAATAGCCTAGCTAGGCCCTAGCTACGGCCCAATAATATAGGTAAAAGGTAGCCTACAGTAGTGGTTCCCTACTCTTTTACTTTTTATCAGTAGCAGATCCAAATTAAGGAATTTGAAATAGAGGAGGCCCAGAAATTCAATTGTAGAGATTGTGTCCAGACGAAGATTAATGTCTATGGCACTTCTAGTGGGCAAGAAATGCCACTCAGATTAAACATTTGAACGTAATATCACGCAGGCTCCCCCTCCCCCTCCCATAGGTATTATACTGTCTTTTAATGTTAAATTGTTAGCTGGGTTAATATTATTAGCATGCCTATTCTTTTCTCTTCACTAAAAATATATTCGCTGGACTCCCCTTGTATAAAGCCATTGCTACCCCCTGAGCTCACAGCTGCTCTTTCTACTTGGCAGGTTTTATGATATCATCATTAACATCGCGGTCGAAGGCCTATTCAACATCGTCAGTGGCGGGTCTAGAGGGGGTGAAGGGTGACTGTAAAAAAATAGTCACTTGTCTTGTGTGTGTACTTCTCATGTACTGTACATGTATACTCTCGTGAAACATACACTTTCTATTTTAAAGATGTATGTCCCATGCTAAATAACAAAAAAAAAAAATCATAAAAATATTTTTTTGAAATTAAATTACCCATTTTGAAGTAACATAAAAAATTATCAACTTGAACATAGAAATTAGTGTATTTAAAAATGTCTTCCCGTCAGTTTACAGCGAAAAATGATAGAAACACTTCCAGTCAATGGAAGTGTTTTATTATTTTTATTATAATTTTTTGGTTTAAAA
>NW_022733643.1:0-801 GCF_011630105.1 Anneissia japonica | reverse complement strand
GGGTGCCTTGAATCCACTGCTCAAAACATTCTTTATCCAGAATAATCATAATCACGAAAAATGGACATGAAAAACCAGATCATATCCTAAAAACAAACAGCAGTCACTAAGACATACATCAGGAGCCGAATCGATGGAGTTTAATGTCATACCCAGGGAAGGGCACGGATCTGTTTTGAAAGGTGGAGGGGGAGGGCATTTTGTAAGTCGACACCCACCCCAACCCCACAATGGTTGGAGCTGAGGGGAGAAAATTTGAGGAAATAGTACCTCTAGATGGCCAGAAATGACACTTTTAGTAAAATTCATCATCATCACATCACCATTGGTCAAAATGAAGCGCCAAAAAAAATTCTCATGATCTTTTATCAGGGATGTTTAACAACCATAGAGATCTTATTAATGTGTGTGTATACACCATAGAAAACCAAGCTTAAAAACATTGTCTTTGAGTATGTACTTTACATAGGCCTACTTCAAAAACGTGATTTCACAACCACCTCAGCCCCACCATGGCTGGGGTTGAGGTGAGAAAATTTGAGGAAATAGTACCTCTCGAGATGGCCGGAAATGACACTTTTATATAATAAAATTCATCATCATCACATTACCGTTATAGTCAAAATGAAACGCCAACAAATTTCTCATGATCTTTTATCAGGAATCTACTTAATATCCAGGACAACTTAGGCCTCATTATAGCTTACTAAGCTTTAACTATATATACTATAGTATAATCAACAGATCACAACTTTTTTTCGCATTTAGCACAATTTTCTTTACTTTTTATTGCTATTAATA
>NW_022733642.1:0-619 GCF_011630105.1 Anneissia japonica | reverse complement strand
TATCTGTTTCTCTTGGCTCTTTGTGTATGTGAGACGCATCATACCCACATTTTTCTAAAAAAAAAAATATGAAATAAAAAAAAATAAAAAAATTAACATCCAAAGGTAATACCATTTTTTTCATTTCTTAATTACCACCACTTTTGTTCAATAAAAATGAACCAAGTGGTCACTAAAATCATTTAAACATTATACAAACACACCTTTGTCAAGGGCACAGTGCTTAAATGCCAATGGTATATTTTAACTTACGAAGATCGATCTTCGACCATTTTTTTTTTGCTTTATCATTATTTAATATAAATTCAAATTTTATCAAGTTCTTCAACTCTGAAACAAACATTATCCATGGACAGCATCTTCCGAGTCCAAGTCTATGCTTGATTTTACTTTTGTAGATGCAAAATGTAAATATTGATATTACCTCATTGGTAATTTCATTGTACATACTAAGTACAATTTTACTCCACAGTACTAAATTTGGTGGAGTAGAAAAACATGTTTCCAACAAAAAATAAAATTTTACCCAATATATTTCTATATTCTTGCATTTAAATAACATGTGTTCTTCATTTTCAGGTAATTTGCAGTAGTCGCATAAATTTGTAGCGGACAGATT
>NW_022733641.1:0-961 GCF_011630105.1 Anneissia japonica | reverse complement strand
ATCTTACATGCATCAAAATCAGGGTGCAACAAAATATATTTCATGAAGCTCTTTGTTATACTTTCATTGTTCAATGAAATGTCTAAAATGTTGGCTTTTTTTCTTTGTAAATTTATTGTATGTTTATATTTTGCATACCAAATAAATTCAAACAAAATTGAAATTGGTAATGGGGAAAAAGACTAGGGGGCACAATATGAAGTTCTCGCTGCCAGGCTCACCTTAGCCCCACCATAATTGGTGTAAATAAGTGGAAAATAATCAAGCTCTCCTTTTACCCCACTGCTGGATCACCACTAAACTCATGGTACACTCCTTTTTTTCTTTTCCCTCTTTTTAACTCAAATTTTTCTCACTCTTTTTTATTTTTTAACTTGACTGATGGGGGAGGGGGACAAGGGCCCTCATGCTTTAAGTTAGAACAAAAGCTGAACCTTTGCATTATTTGAATACCGACATGAGCTTTTATTTGGAAAGGATAAATCATCATTGTTTGTTTGCACCTTGGTAGTCACGCAAAAATATTGTTGTTTTAAAGCTTTTATATTTTAAAGTTATTTCTCGCACTCAAATTTAATTACACTCTAGGTAATTTTCAGGTCTTATTCAGCTTGATATCAAATACACCATGGTTTTATGTAGAATCAAAATGCAGTTGCATTGCGGTTCTTATCCGATAATCAATCAATAACAGAACTTGTTTCTATCTCAATTTTTAGTAGAAACTAGAATTACTCCTTTTTTACGCTACGAAGAAAAAGCATAGCCTCCCCGCGGTGCAATAATTTTTTTCTAGTACAATATACTAGTATTTGAATTCTGAAAATGCGCTTTGAACTTGTGTTTAGGATGAGTACTATGGCTGGGGAGGGGGTATTTCTCCCCTTCTCCTGACTAGTTTGGGCGGAAGGAGAGCTGAAGCTCAATGATTAGATGAGGGGAGAGGTAGCTCGAAAGATGA
>NW_022733640.1:0-585 GCF_011630105.1 Anneissia japonica | reverse complement strand
ATGCTCGAATGAATCACACTACAGTATCAAATTTTGGACACAGATGGAACTAATCAGTTTTCGCTAATTTACAAAGTTTTACTACGAAAATCAAATTTAAGGATTGAGGCATATGCAAAGAATTGGTCTATAGGCCTCTTTCTGGATTTCCAATGGTCCTTTCCGCTAAGCTCCGCCCCTTGGATATAGTTGCTAAGGTCCCACAAAACGACGTTTAAAAAACATACGGAAACACGTGCGTTTATGAGGATACAGTCGTGTGCTTGTGATACACGCGCGTATTCCTGCCCCTGTTCTGATTGGTCAGTTGTTAAGATTCATTGACACCCCGGAAAGGTCTATTGAAAGTAAATAACTTAAGTAAATAGGCCTATAGGTCTAATAATTTTTAAAATATATATAAAATTGAATTTCAGTGCTCATGATTTTTTTTTTATCGTATCAAATGGTATTTAAAGGGTGTTTTTTCTTTCTTTCTTTTAATATGTTCTGGTATAGAAACTATAGAAGATTGCCCAAATCCTGTGAGTGACTCGTCGGAGCAAACGCAGAATGAAGACCAAGAGACGTTTCATGAAGAGGCAA
>NW_022733639.1:0-1156 GCF_011630105.1 Anneissia japonica | reverse complement strand
ACAGTATGTCCGACTCCGAATACAGACTCCGTTCGGGAAGCAGATTCTCGAACTCCGTGCACCAAGAAATCGCGGACTCGGGCCCGATGAGTCGGAACCAGTCGCGTTCGGCGGACTCGTCGAACCCGGCGCCGGTGATCACGTACGCTGCGTACGGTCGGTCGTGCCACCTGCTCTCGAGCAACGCCGATCGCAGGTGTCCGATCGTCCTGCTCTTGTTCCTGTTCGAGCGCACGAAGGATTCGACGAGACCGACGAACGTCCCTTCCGTCTCCTCGAGAACGGTGTTCCTTTTGTCGACGGCCGTCCTGAAGGCATCGTCGTTCAGGTGACCGAGTTTTCGGAGACCGTTTCGGAAACTCCCGTTCCTGTGATCTCTCCTCCGCTTGAGTTCGGCGAGTTTCGCGAACGGAGATTTCCTGTCCACGAAGAGCAGCACGGCCTTCACGGCGCTTCGCTCTCCCGATCTCTTCTGCATCGCCACCACGTCGTCCGCGTACCCCAGGGCGTCCTCCATGAAGGTTTGCGCCACGTCGTCCAGACCGTGCGAGGGACCGCACGTCGTCCAGACTGAACCGTCGGTAACTGTTCACTATTCCGTCGTGTCCTTCCCTCCAGCTCCGTTTCTCGACGTCGCCGACGACGACCGAACGTTCCAAGCACGCCTCGACGTTCGAGAAGTGATCTTCGACCTTCGTTCCGATCGGGCGCGAAGCTATCCGATGAAAAGTCTGAGAAGCGTCGATCATTATGATCTCGATGTTTCGGACGCTTTCGGCGAACGACCGACCGGTGCTCGTCTCCCTGTCCACGATGTCAGCGAATCTTCCTTTGATGCCCATTGCTTTCTCGTGAAAAAAAAACGCATGACATAACGGAAGATAGACATATATATGCATTCTGGCAAAGGACAAACCCCGAACCGTTAGCGAGTTTTTCTTTGTTGTCGTAGTCGCCGCCGTGAACACCGCTGCAGAATATCGTCATGTTGCTGAGATCGGAATCGATGAAGAGACGGGAGAAAGTCGTCGAGGAGCTGAGGAAAAATTTCGACAGCGTCCGGCAACTTCAAGAAGGAGAATACGAGCCCATGATGGAGAGGCACACGTTCGACTGGAACGCGTTGCCCACCAATCCTAAGATCGAAGATCTGGCG
>NW_022733638.1:0-599 GCF_011630105.1 Anneissia japonica | reverse complement strand
TTACAGTACCAGTTAGATTTTAAAGTTATGAAAGTGCAATTTCTGGGTTCGTATTCTTAAAATTTCCATGCCTTAACCACAACCATTTTGGCGCTGAGATGGTGTGGACTCGCACCCCCTACAGCCAAATCCTGCATCTGCCCCAGCTCAGACGTTGTCAAAATAATAAATTGTGTGAAATATTGTTACATTTTTAATTTATATAGTGTGATATGTACAGTTCTATAAAAAAGATCCCCATAATAGGGGTTGACAATTTATTTATTTGACCTTTTTGGGTTGGGTTTGTAGTGATAAAGGAAAGGTTGCCATGTGATGTAGTTGTTAATTTTTGTGTTATTGTTTAATAAATGAAGCTTGCTTCCAAAGAGAGAAGAATCATGCAATGTGTACTGATTGATGAATGAGTGAAATACTGTAAACAAAGGCAACAGCAACTATGTCCTTTTCAATTTTTTAATTTCAAAACAAATTATTTTAAACAACTGACAGATATTTTGGCATTCAAAATTTCATATATTTGATTATTATCCGAAATGCATTGTTATCCTAATCTAGATGCGTTAATTCTTCTTTTATGGCTTCCCTTATTCTTTCCC
>NW_022733637.1:0-781 GCF_011630105.1 Anneissia japonica | reverse complement strand
AAAAAAAAAAAAAAAAAAAAAAAAAAGAAATGTGTTAGACAAGATGATTGAATTAATCCTTAAAAAAATAAAATGCTATTTTGAACAAGTTTGCATTACACTTTCTAAATACTTTTGCACACAGTTACATCTTATGCATTCTATAAAATAGGTTGCCAGCAACGCACAGCAGAGTATAGCTTGAACATTATTCAAGATATTTATTATCATCAAAATGCATTTAAAGTGGAAACTATATGGCTTAACATCAACAACAAAAATTTACTAAGCTTTGAAAATTTAAATAGAAATCATTTTAATTAAATATTTAGTTAAACCTACCTGTCCAAAATGAGCAGAAAATCCAAGCATATGAATATACAGGAGCTTGGCTACATTGCGACATCTGTATGTATTATCTTCTTCACGAAAGTTGTCACGTATAGATGCACACTCTTTTTGTATGACTGCTCTCTCGTCAGCAGCAGTACGTGCTGCCCGGATGTTTCGGATCAAATCCTTGAGGCGGATCGGTGCCGGCATTTTTGCCAACTATGGGGTGGAAAAGAACACAATATTAGCTACAGCCTTAGCTAAAATATTTTGTATTATTTGCAATGCAACCTCATAAGTGAGAAATGTGATCATAATGAGAAGGAAAACAATCAGATGTGCTCAAAAGCTTGCATTTTATTTCTTCTAATCCACAAAGCCTGATTTTCAATGTAACCTTGCATAAGAGTAATACATCTTTATCACCATAGAAACCAGACAGCATTCTTATTGCTTCAGTTTTCTGAAG
>NW_022733636.1:0-751 GCF_011630105.1 Anneissia japonica | reverse complement strand
TGTTGTTGTTTTTAAATTTTTTATTGTTTTTTAATGTGAGTTTTGCTTTTATATCGTGTTCTTTTATTGTCAATTAATAAGGTAATGTTAAACTATATAGTGTTTTTTAAAGCTGTAGCAAAGATGAAAATAAGTGCTTGACAAGTTTTCGTGAGTTTATTCTTGAATGATGTTGTGGATACTTGTTTTAGTAAAAATTAAATAAATGTATTACAAGAGATATGATTGCTATGCCATGAGAGATATAACTTTAACAGGTATAGTCCACAGGTCAATATACCTACTTATTTATTTATTCAACTTTTTTCTATGAGGGTAGCTCTTACAGCGAGGCTGACTCAAAGAGGCCCTCATAACAAATACAAACATATACTTCATCACTCAAGCAAACTTTAATATTTGATAACACTAAAATTCTGTATGGCTCTCTACATTGGTCACAAATTTTATTTATGGAGGCTTTGGTCATTACGCGTTTTAAGCCTATTTTAAACACTGGGTTGAGAGCATCCAAGGAGCTTTCATTATTTACTTAATTCTGAATTGTAATTATATCAAATGTATTTTTCTTAAAAGCATTCTCTACTGATTAAGTATATTTTATTTCACTGATTTATCTTATTGTTTATTTCATGTCATGAGACTTTCATTCAGCCAGCATTCCCAAGTTTCTATACTATTGTTGAATAATTGTTGATTATTCATTGTTTATTCACAATAAGTGATATACTTAATGTAAGACACACCCTAT
>NW_022733635.1:845-1061 GCF_011630105.1 Anneissia japonica | reverse complement strand
TGTTAAGCATTGCTTTTTAATAAAAAAAAAAAAAAGTTTGTTTCACAATAAACATTTACGTTCTAGATCCTGTATTGGAAAAAGTAGTCTTCTTATCTTATTTTTAAAATTGTGTAAGAAGTATTTAAATATACATGAACATGCATTTAAATGACATGTACATGCATTTAAAATCGTATAAATGCTCTGGCTTCGGGGGCTTCGGCCCCCACCCCC
>NW_022733635.1:0-731 GCF_011630105.1 Anneissia japonica | reverse complement strand
GAATACCCTCATACACTGAATTGCTGAAAATCAGAATTTGTGTTTGTGCTGTATAATTTATTTTGCGCATTTGACGATGGCTAACGCCTTGTACAAGTTCAATGCAGGCTCCGATATGTGTACTTCTTTATCTGGTTCTTCTGCTACAAGCAACTGACTAAAAAGCCCACGTTCGTTAGGAATGTCTAAATTCAGTTAAACTAGCAATTCCGTATTATATTTATAAATCTTTATAACATTAAACACATTTAACGGAATTTAGACATTCCTAAGAATGAAAAAAAAAAGTGAAATAAGACTGAAATTTGATTTTTTTTTTTTTTTTTGTGTTCCACACAAAAAATAAATGCGGATGAATTTTCATGTTTCATTTTGCGATTGGTCGTGAGAAAAAATATCGTAGGCGCCGAAAACATTAGCCTATCCAACGCTGCTAGGCTAGGCCTAGCCTTACCTCGATTTATGTTCTGTTATCACACATAAAAACGGCCGACATGATATTTTCCGTTGCTAGTAATGACACTTGTGAAATATAATATTTCATAGGAATTATTTCAAATTTGTTAAAAAACTGATTCTGACTGAGATTTTGACACTTAAACAAACATATCTCAGCCTTAATCGAACGACCGCATTGTGCGAGATGCGAAGTGTACAAAAACCAATGATCTTATAAACACAAGATAGCGTTCTCCGCGATTTACGTGTAACAAATAGAAGCGTCGGTCAAG
>NW_022733634.1:0-1203 GCF_011630105.1 Anneissia japonica | reverse complement strand
GTACTCATGTGTAGTTGTGTTAAGTCTGATGTGCAATACGGTAATAAATTAAACAAGACAATCTCAATCAATCCTAGATAGCAAGCCTCGTCTGTGTTAAACTAAATATTTAATTATTTGTTTATTAACTGTGGGGTGAAGGTAAATTATATAGGCCAGTATCTTCCATCTGAATAGCACTCGTGGCGCTTTGTGCATTAACAACAGGGGAACAGAGAATAGTGATGTTTTATAGTTAATCATTAAAACAGTTTAAAACTTTTAATAATTTTTTTTTTTTTAATTGAAATTACTGTAAAAATGCTACATTGAAAACCAGAATTAACTGAATTAATTTAGGCAATGAAAATAAACAACACGCACAATACGAGATTACCAATTAGAATCAATTTATTCAAAATACTATACAGAAATTTAAACTTTATATTTATCGGAAATAAACTGAATTTGTCAATACTGTACTTCATTTTATTTAAAAATATATAAAAGTAAATCAAATTATAATATACCGATTTCCGTAAGTAGCTGAAATACAGACTGTAACTTGCCAAATAAGCAAGTTATTCCATATTTTGAATACTGTATTTCATTTCTTTCAAATATACACTAAAAGTAAACCAAATTATAATATAATGATAGGTCACATATAAATGAAATTATAAAATTACTGTAACTCGTCAGATGAGCAAGCTATTCTATAGGCCTATTTTCTAAATAAAAATGTACGATAAATACTAAACAAATAATTACAGAATAAATTGAAGTAAGTGTTTCATTAATAAAACTATTAACAATATATTGCGGTATAATAAATATTTAAACAATTTAAACAAAACCGTCAAAAAAAAAATATATTACAGAAATATAAAAATACCTTCTTTACATGCCCCTTGATCAAAATTAACTCCCTTTTTCCCTCTATTTTGTGTTGTTAAATTTAATTTTATACATCTTTATAATTATTGTCATTATTTTTGTAGAGATTTAAAAATTAGTAAGTGGCTACTGTACATAATACAGAACACATAATTAAAGTGACAATGACAGGGAAAATTGAAAGAAAAATGGGCATGTAAAATAAAGTGTACCTAAAAATAAGAGCACTGAGGTCAGAATGACAGGGATTGAAATTCCCTAATGGAATTGCACATCTAAAATGACTCAGAGCTTACTCTGTCAATTTGATCGATGATTTTCCTAGGG
>NW_022733633.1:0-617 GCF_011630105.1 Anneissia japonica | reverse complement strand
TAATAATATTCGGAAGTACTAAGTTGGTTATTAAAAAATTGAGAATCGGGGTCAAACTCGGATGTGAATTGATCATGAGACTCTTCAGAGGGGGGGAAAAATCTGGTCAGCTAGTCGGTCAGTGTTCGAAGTGTTTACTCTGGGTTGAAAATTTAATTCAGACATAAAACACAGAAAATAAAAGCAAAAACAAAAGATAAACAAAGAACACACAAAAAAAAAAGAAAATAAAAAGCGAAAGGTCAATCAAAGAGGAACGGGAAAAATTAGTCAGTGAAGCGGTCATAACAAGTATAGAAATTTGATAATATTTTGGATGGGATCAGCCCTCTTTGTAAGGATTCTGTAGTGCTACAAGAGCTACAGTAGTAAAGATGACTTTTATGATTACTTTCTATTACATCTAACTTAACTCAGAAAATGAACTCAGAAAATGTACCTGGAGTGACAGCTACGGACATAACTAACCAAGAGGTAAAAAAGTAGTGACTACAGTAGTTTTATTATGAACATAAGTAATCTCACAGGAAAGGGGATATTTTCAAACTTACTAGAAATGTGGCCATTATACCCAAAAAAAGCATACATATGTTGGGATTGATTTGACCAAATTTTGA
>NW_022733632.1:0-1407 GCF_011630105.1 Anneissia japonica | reverse complement strand
GCCATCTGACCATTGTGGAATGCAACAGAATCCCTCCTATGGGAAAACCCTATTCAGTGGACACCTCTATTAAGGGGACACTTTCCCGTGAAACGTAGGGCAATATTGTCTCAAACTTCTCCGAATGTCCATGTTCATATTCCATGTCTAATTTCCTCTAAACTGTTTAACCGTCTGAAATGACAAACTAATGTTTTCATCTTTGACAAATAATTAATTAAATTAGTTAACAATTACATAACTTGGCAACTACTGTATTTATATTAGATGTAGGTATTAATGATTGGTGCCAAACTATACAAAATATCTATGTTTATATCCATTCTAATGAAAAATGGTAAGGAAAAAAAAAAAGAATTTAAGAAATAATGATGAATTTTTTGTTCTTTTTAGTAGTCAATATTTAAAAAACGGGTTTAGGCCTATTATTAGTAGATTGAGTTCCTCATATAATAATTTAGTGGGCCATCTGTCGTTTTTTAGGCGTGTTAGTTAAAATTCATGATTGTGTGTTTTGTTCGGTCGTTTGTTAACCATGCTGTAAATGGCGGATTTGTGTCTGCGACGTTTTGGTGAAAATAAAATTTAAAAAAAAAAACTAGTGTAAATATGCATTTTAAAATTTTATCCATAATTATTTGAATAATCAAACAATCATCTGCCTCTGTAACTATAGGCACATATGCCGTGCAAATTCCAATTTGGATTTTATAGGAGGGCAAGGTTAATGTCAAAATCACAGAATTTGTGTTGATATCCATTATAATACAATTTATTAGCCACAATTCTAATTGCTACTCATTTAGCAATTAAACTAGAAGAAATAAGTGTGTGTCTTTAACGTTTTAGTCACTTTGTATAATTTGCTTTTCAAGAAAACCCATATTAAGCTAACTTGGGAACAATTGGATTATCGGTTAGTGTCCCCCTTAATAGGGGTACCCCTATTCAGGGGACACCACTTATAATTATTGTTATTGTGTAATATCTATAAATTAGAGAAGAGGAAGCTGAATTCTTAATTATACACAACTGTGTAATAACTTAGGCCTATATACAATTTTTAGTGACACAAAGACACGTAAAAAGACGTTTTTAGATGTAGCAACATCAAAACTATAGTTAGGCCTATTTAATGTTTTGAATAGTACTGTAGTGTTTCAGTTTTGTTTAAAATGTTATGTTCAATCACTGTTAGACAATGTTTTAACATTTGTTTCTCCTCAAGACACGACCTGTGGCTACACACAACTTGCAGTGCTTGGGATGATTAATGATTTAAAGTAATACTAGGTGCGCCATTATGTTTTCAGTAAGACATATCTGTATGTATATAGAAGTTAATAACATGTACATATAAGTATACCGGTATTGAAATGTTATCATTAGGTCAATAAAGGTCAATTA
>NW_022733631.1:0-615 GCF_011630105.1 Anneissia japonica | reverse complement strand
TTCCAAACGTGTCCTAGACCCCGGATCTTCATCCAGAACTGAGTACGAGTTGTTTCTCAAGCTCTGTAGTGAACGCCTTGTTGACGAATGTCCTTTTTCAATCCTTGCTTCCATTACGAACAACTCCCTGGAATAACCAATTACACTAGTAACGACCAACTTGTTATAACCACTTTATAAAGTGGATTTCCCTGTAATTATCCCAATTTCAGTATATATGCCTTATGCAGAGAAATACGAATAAAACGTCTTTCGTGCAATGTTCTTTCAAGTTCAGATAGTTGGAGCGGCCTTCTGTGTGTTAAGTATGCAAAAACTTGGCAAATACTTCGTCGTCCCAAAGTCCACGCTGCGTCACAATAAAAATCCGGGTCATTTTACTCAAGCAGAACTATATTTCAATGACGACGGAACGAAGAGTATCTAGAAATTTAAAAAATCAATCTTATTAAAATAATGGCCCCTAATTATATACCGTATGTGCCTGTCTAAAATGTATGTGTTTCGGAACTTATACAAATAGGCCTATACCTTATACAAAAACAGCTCAAGCTGAATGTTTTGTAGGCTAGGCGTATTTAGAAATATAAGAAACATGCAAACAATATTGAATCT
>NW_022733630.1:0-1018 GCF_011630105.1 Anneissia japonica | reverse complement strand
TATACATACATATATATATATCGTATATGTATGTAGATAGGCCTCTATCGTATATAATAAATCCTATATATAGGGATAGGCATATGTATGTATTTGTGTGACAATGCCACCACAGTACGAAAGATACATTCAACTACTACTACTGTTCATTCCGTTCCCCAAAAATAATGCACCTTTATTAAGTCTTTACTTACCGTGATTTTTGGGTACCAAACGGCGCTCCCTGAAAACGTTTTTCCACCATCATTTTTATGAGCAATTATGAAGAAAATGTCAATGAATATTAAACTATATAAACAAATCAAGTTAGCGCCCAGTAGCTATGAAAACATACACTGTCTGGGATCGCTGCACACACACGAGACTAATACACCTGCTGAGTACGTCAACACGGAAGAGCAGGTAGTTAAGCGTGTGGTTGCTATGTACGCTCAGTCTTGCTGCTAAATATAGCGCCCCCTAGGGTCGATCGAACTGGAATGTTACACACAAAACTTTAAACGGTACCATGCTGTCTGTAATGCATAGGGCCCTATTTTTTATCATTTTATACGAAGTTAGTTTTTTTTCCCTTATTTCTTGGTAGCCGAGTTGTTTTTCCTTTAGCCTACTTTAGTTATTTTGTTAATTTCTATTTCAAATTTTTAAAACAGACTTAAACCAAATTCAAGGTGTTGAGCTAATGTTATTTTGATTTCGTAACTCTCTGGTGACTACCCGGGTATTTATACTTCCTCCACTACCTAGCTGCGCTTTTGCTGTAATTAATATCGTTTTTGTTGGCCTAATTTGTTACTGTTATTATTGTAACGTTGTTTTCATCCTTGGTTGATGCTGTTGTTGAAACCAAACTAGACGATCACACAACGACTCGCTTTTGCAATTTTTAACCCTAGCATACATAACAGCGGAGTTGCCAGAAATTTGCAGATAAACAAGGGGCCCGACATGTCCGACGGAGGGGTCAGAACCCAGGGGACGACTTGAGCCTCGGTCGACGGCCCGGAATAAAGAAAAA
>NW_022733629.1:0-928 GCF_011630105.1 Anneissia japonica | reverse complement strand
GCTGTCATCATCTGCATCAATCGACTGTGTTCCCCTTTCGTACAGTATAGGCAGGAAAATTAATATTTCCGTTAGCGCCCTCAATGTTAAATAACTACTGGTTCCTAAAGACGCACGAATGCCTCAAATGAGTACATTTATAATTTATTTAAACGTGAAACAGTACTATACATATAGGCCGTACAACTCTGGGAGCGCGAAAAATCTTCACCGCTGGGGATTCCAACTTGGGACCTTCTACTACTAGACGCCTTATCCAACTGGCCCATTCAAATCCAACTGGAAACAACTGATATTATTATTAATTACACTAATTAGCTTTGCATATTCCACAAGACGGTTAAGTGTATTGAGTCATTCCTATTCATGTTTGTAATTATATTTAAACAGACTTTAGATGAAAAATGTGTATTGATAATTAGATGGATAGAAAATCCCAGAAAAATGCAATACGTGCTTTAGGTGTGTACTTACCAGGGTGCTAAGTACTTATAATCAGTGCAATAATAATTAATTTCATATTCTCGGGACTACAGTTTCCATGTTTCAAATTTGCACACTGCACATCACCACGCGCGCACCACGCATTGTTAAGATGTTCGTTAAGAATATCTAAGACTGAGTTAAAACAACACTTTAATACCAGCAACTGGATTGGTGTTTTTTTGGGTTTTTTTTGGTATGAACGTTTACATCAATGCAATATCATAATGGTGCCCGCATATTCACTGGTCTCGTAACTTCTGCTCTGAAAAGTTTTGGTTTGGATATTATATTGCGTCATCTCATTAACATAAAGACATACAATATTCATTTACTCACAACCACTGTCCGACAGAAGAGTCTCGATCAGGGTGCTGGATTCTTGGTGAGGTTCATGAGCAAAATATTAGGGATTGGCATTTACAATATTTTTGTTTAGCTTGCA
>NW_022733628.1:0-1137 GCF_011630105.1 Anneissia japonica | reverse complement strand
AAGTAACAATCTTCAAGAATCTGGTTGCTGTAACTAGAATTGGAGTTTCATTAGCAATTTCTTCGTTGTGAAAACAACACTTTATTACAACACCGGCACACTGTCCGCCGCTAGTCGCCATGTTGTTCTTTACTGTTGTTGGCTGTACCACAACACGTGAAGTTATTGGTAACAACAACACTTTATTACAACACCAGCACACTGTCCGCCGCGCGATTTTTTTTTCCGTACGAAACATTTGCATGAAACTTCACTCGGGCCATCTCGGATTGACGCGAGTGAGTACGATACGAGGAACAAGAGCAGACACTTCGCAATGTCGTGACGCTCGAGTTTTACTATTATTGCTCTTTCTATGTTTACCTACGGTAGGCCTATGAAATTTCACGGACTTATGTGATGTACGTCACTGTGTAACTAACTGTGACCTTCTTGGATGTTATTAAATGTTAGTATATCATCTACAACAACAGCTAGTACCTCCTGTTATACGGTGTAGATAGGTACAGTTATACCAAAGGCTAGAGAGAAAGAGGATAAACTATAGGCCTAACTACAGGCTGAGGTCTTACCTAGGCCCCTCCTTAAACTAGGCCTAGGGTCAGGCTGACACAACAGTCGGGCTTCACATACTGACATGGACTGAAGTTTTTGGGGGGAAAATGGGACAAAATTGAAGCATGAAATGAAAAATAGAGCGCATAAGAGAAATATTATTAAATAAATAATATACCATTCCGGCGTTATTGAACTATCATTGTAATTAATGCTAAATAATAATAATAATAATAATAATAATAATAATAATAATTTCAGCATTAATTACCCTTGGCCTAAACCTTGTAATGAAAAACCTACAGATACTGTACTATTTACTAGGCCTATAAATAATAATCGCCCTGAGGGGAATATCTTTTGTGTTATTTCCCCTTAACGTCGTTTTTTTAATTGTTCTCTAATTCCTCAATTGTCTAAGTTCCCCCTAAAGTACAGGTAATAATAATAATTAATAATAATAATACTGTAATAATAATTATAATAATCATTTCAGCATATAATTACCTTGGCCTTAGGCTTGAAATGAAGAACCTACAGATACTATTTACTAGGCCTATAAATAATAAGCCCAAGGGGAAT
>NW_022733627.1:0-516 GCF_011630105.1 Anneissia japonica | reverse complement strand
GGGTTAGCCTATAGCATATGCCTGGCCTAGCCAGGCTGAAACTAGAGGGAGAGTAGTCGGCCTAGCATTGGCCTAGACTCTAATTTAGTAGGCCTGGGCAGGCGCCTAGCACCCAGGCCAGGATGTATATGGTATGGCCTACCCTCATATTAGTTAGGCTAGGCAGGGCACCTATAAATGATGATTGTCACTACTTGAAGGAACAATCAAGAGGCCCATGATTCATGTATTTGATAGGCCCTTAGGTCTTATTACCCTGATTATCCTGATACCCAGGCTTATTTTATTTTGGAAAGTTTTGTCCTTAGTGTAAGAGATAGATAATACCATTTAGTAATTTGTGCAGAGATAACATGAGCTAATGAAAGTATATATATTAATTATGTAATGTCTTCTCATGATCTTGAAAATAAAATTATGGCATAAATACAAATGTATTTGCAGCCATTTATATGCAGACTTTTGAATATGTCACAGATGGCCCTTTCCACTGCTATCTCTTACAGTAATTCACCG
>NW_022733626.1:0-562 GCF_011630105.1 Anneissia japonica | reverse complement strand
GGGATTTCCTCTGACTCCCCTCACCACTCTGCTGCGCGAGTACATTTTTTACAAACACCGGTGTTCAACAATATACCAACCATTTTACTACGGCACTAACTAGGATGCTTTAGACAGAAGAAGACTGCCGTTTTGTTCAAACGACCCTCGAACCGGCCTAACACTAGCGAATTAATTGCGTATTGTTGATATGAACAAGTACCTGTATGATTTTTAAGGTATGAGAGTGCAATTTCCGGGCACTTAGAGGTCCATATTCTCAAAATGTTTGTACCTCAGCCCCAACTATGTGGGCCCGAGGTCGTGTGGACTCTCACGCACCCCTACTTTAGAATTTGGGGGAAAAATGTAAAAAGTCTACAGCACCCGGTATTCCCAGGCGGTCACCCATCCAAGTACTAACCGGGCTCGACGTTGCTTAAATTCGGTGATCGGACGAGAACCGGTGTTTTCAACGTAGTATGGCCGTCGACATTTGAGTGGTACTTCCACTCATTGTTAATCTCGGCATATAGCATAATTATCCAATCCTGAAGCTCTGTAATTGATGACGTTTCATATC
>NW_022733625.1:0-2126 GCF_011630105.1 Anneissia japonica | reverse complement strand
GGCTGCTTTTTGCAAAGCGTGGCTGACCTCGCCTCGCTGCCGGTCTGCAGCAGGATGCAATTGCTGCTGCTAGGGTCGCACATGTGTGTCACACATAAAGGTCATCATCACTCTCTGCGCGTAACAATTTTGAGATCGCTGGTGGCAGTATATATGTATGCGATAGCAAAGGTCTCTACGCGCCAAACACAAAATTTTCTGAAAATGGAGAAGTTTTCCTGACAGATCATGAATATGAACGACCGCTGATGATGGAGGCCTAGCCTAGGCCTACTCTATCCAAAAATGAGTTCACCGATTCGTAATGATGTTCACCTCCTTCCTATCTTTTGTAAATTAGGTGAATATACATTTCGATGTGTATAAATGAATACCCGTAGAATAGGCTAGATTAGCGTAGGCCTAGGCCTGGGCCTACTCTCAGACTCTAGCAGCTAGGCCTAGGGCCTAAGCATTACACTACGCTGCCTAGCTGGGCCTACAATACTATTAAGAATTAAGTACAGTATTATTAAGAATTAGATAGGCCAAGGCTTTCTAGCCTAGTCTAGGAGTTCTAGCCTAGTGTTATAAATAAAAACGTATTATTATAAATAAATGTTTTGAATCTTGAATCTTGTTTATAAATTTTACTTGTATGTATCCCAATGGAATCTAATTCTTTACTTTGGATAAATTGGTCATCCTGAATCTATTTGTTTGTAATATATTTTACATTAATGCAATTGCCTTTACTCAATTGTTGTACACTGAAATATATATTATAAAAAAAACCAGCAAACAAAACCCCTAATCATACTAAACGGAATATATTTTTTAAATTTTCCAATTTTGTAATTTAGACTACATAATTTAAATACAGTAGATAAGGCCTATACATTACAATATAATAATTATGTGATAACAATAATAAATAGTACAAGTTTGTATATTAGGCCTACTTATAACATAATAAAGTAGTATTTAACAACAAATACTATTTTTCTACTGTAATTTAAATACAGTAGATAAGGCCTATACATTACAATATAATAATTATGTGATAACAATAATAAATAGTACAAGTTTGTATATTAGGCCTACTTATAACATAATAAAGTAGTATTTAACAACAAATACTATTTTTCCGTTTTTCTTATTTACATTTTTAAAGTTCATTAGATTTTATGTGGTGTGCTTTGAATTTTTAAATAATAGTCTCTCGATGAAATGTAATGTACGTAGTGAGTGTAGTAAGCCTATTTAAAAGGTTATGGTTGAACGCGTTTCTGCAGACAACAATGCGTTACAGATACGCAATGTCAAATGCATTACCTTCTGAAGCACAGCGGCAAAAACTTGTTAAAAAAGAGTCCATTTTTACCATAATTCGGACAACTATCACTATAAAAGTTGGTTTTTATTGATTATCAAGTTGTTTTCTACTCTTGTGTGGTAATATTTTAATCATTTTGCATGCGTGTGGTCCCGTGTGGAGTCGTGTGGTTCCGTGTGGTCTGTATGGTATTTAGTAGGACCGGAATCTTGAGCTATTTTTTTAGGTATCATCTGCGCAAGTATAAAACTTTACAGGGATAGCATGGCCAAAACAAAAGGTAAGAATTACTGTAAGGCCCAAGGCCTGTGGGTTTGCAATAGGTCATTTTGAAGACCATCTAGGCCCTAAGCTATAGTAACAACCAAATGCCAAACAAAACTCAATCTGTTTTCTTTTAAAGTCGTGTGCAAATACAGTATCTGGTGTATCAATCATTGGGCTTGGTTAATAATAGTAATACAGTAAGCTATACTATAGGTGACAATGTGAAGCTTCAGTGCACTTTACAAACACACACTCTCTCACACAGGCACTAGCCTCAGGGAATTTTTATATTCTTCTACCCAGGAAAACAACTGTCAATTGATGGGTGAATCTGTACTCTAAAACAGGCTAAGTACATTGGTTTGTTTTATATTAAATTATTTTTTTATTGAGAGTATATGGTATACAATATTGTTAGAAAAGTATGAGGAAGTGACCTGCCATCCAATTTGTTCGGTTGGCATTGTTTTTCACCAATAATCAAAACAAATTCAGTATATTATTTTATCTTATTAATATTTCAGGACACAATTTAGAAGAGATT
>NW_022733624.1:0-837 GCF_011630105.1 Anneissia japonica | reverse complement strand
TTGTACTATGTGTACTTTATTCACTACTACTATATACTATATACAATATTTACAAGTTGTTTGACATGGTGTTGCCTTCATAGCCTGGGTGCAGTAGGAAATTAGCAGGAAAAAAGTAAAGGAAAATTAATTTTTGGTTTTTCTGAATCAGTATATCATATAGTGTCTCAGAAAAAAAATCCCCATTCTTAGAGCTTGGGCAATTTTTTTTATAGCACTTTAAAATTTTGACATATCCTATTTTGGGCTAATTAAGATGGGGGTAGGGGAAATAAATGTATGTTTTTAGTCACTTTTACATATGCTATGTATATCAAATGTAACAAGAACTTGGCTAAATAGTTACTCCTCACTCTCGTTAAAAAAAATTTTATCGGAATAATGACGTCATCACAAAAAATTCCAAGATGGCTGCCATTTTGGCGGTAAAATTCTTTTAAAATGTAAACTTAACTTTATTGTTATCAGAGCAATTTCAAAACAATATATATCCATACACACACACACACACCACACACGCATATATATATATATATATATATATATATATATAAATCAGTAGGTAGACGCAGACAAAATAAACTGCTACGATACTTTGACTTGTAGGAGACATAGAAATATTTATTAGCGAAATTTTCGGCAACTCCTGTTACCTTCGTCAGCGCATGAGTATCAATGAGAAACTTAACAGAATACATAAGACTATACAATGGGTGATTAATCACCAGATCTATAAACAATAGGTTACACAGTCTTATCACTAGCAATAGTGTATAAGGAGGCCTTAAGTCTGACATAAGCAAATTGGCATAAATAACTGGTCAGAGTGGCGAATCT
>NW_022733623.1:0-833 GCF_011630105.1 Anneissia japonica | reverse complement strand
GGTATATATTTTTGGAGCGTATTCCACTATTTTTCGTTAATCCAAGTTTATTTAGACTATCGTACCATTTAACTCTATTAACCCTTCTGAGGTAAATTAAGTTAAAATCAACACAAAATTATAGTGATATCTGGTTAAGCCTACATTGATACATTTATTAAATAGATATCACGTTTAATTCAACAAGAAATCGAGGATTAGGCACCCGTAGACCACCAGCCCCCGAAGTAAAGTACCGATAACTATTCTGGTGAAAAAAACTATAATACAATATATAACTAGTTTCGAGTAATAAAACTGAATTGTATAATCTTATCCACGTGCTATTTTGAACATAAGATCAACAGCTTAACTTTTCAGTTAAGAAGTTAAGGATAATCATATAAGAGTGGTTTAATAATAATAATAATAATAATAATAATAATGATAATAATAATAATAATTTCCTTACGAACGCCTTTTACGTTTTTTTGTGAAGTATTTTATAGTAGTTTTTTGAGGTAGGGATTGCGTTCCAACGAAACCGCGATCGTCAAACCTCTTGCCATTCTATACTCTGTATTTGTAGTAAGGAAACACACAATTTATTATGTATCAATTATTGTTTGAATTGGCAGTTTACATTTTCAGTCCCTAATGTCCAGAAAAGTAGTAATATTAGAGTTCTACTTACTGATTAAGCAGTTGTAGCCAGATACACAAGGGTGGTTGCAGTCAGTAGACCTGCATTCTGCCTGACAATTGTCGTATTGACTAATAACACATTCACTACCCGGACTGCAATTTAATCCGTCACATGGTGCTGAAAAAAAAATCTGACATTTTTGATGGAA
>NW_022733622.1:0-684 GCF_011630105.1 Anneissia japonica | reverse complement strand
ACTTATGTGCTTTCAGAATATGTAATAAAAATTGGGGGTCACCTTTCAACCTAAGGAGCTATAATTGATTAAAAATAGGTCTGATTTTGGCATAGTATCACTGTATATCGGCACAAATACGCGCAAAGATACCTATGTTTGATGTGCATGTACGGTATTTCTATTGGCCAAAAGATGACCGAAAAGAAAGGAAATTGTGGAAACAATGTCAGGAACCAAAATATGTAAAATAACGTAATTTCTAGCTTTCGTACGTGCTGCGCAGGTAAAAATGCGCGCGCGTAGTGGAAAATTTAAAAAAAAATTGAAATGCTCAAAATGGGCTAAAACGTGCTCTAATTTAGTCAAAAATTGATTTTGAGCATTTTAAAATTTAGACACACGCGTAAGCGCGCGTATTGAAGCGCAAGCGTCAAATTAGGGAACAGTACATTCAACATTAACCCGAAGTTAATGCTTACTTAATACGATTCCGAAATGGCAATTGGTTAGGCTGATATGATCGATAATGTAAAAACGCAACATTGCGCGTAGATGACGTCACGCATGACTGAGCGCGATGAAAAGCTTACCATGACTATTCCAGACCAAGCCAAATATTCGCTGACAGCGATTTTGGGTTACTCGTGGCAGTTTTTGAGATATCGTGCGAACAGAAAAGGGGAGAAAGAAAGAAGAATAAAA
>NW_022733621.1:0-576 GCF_011630105.1 Anneissia japonica | reverse complement strand
ACAGCTTCCTTATCAAGATATGGTGATTGACAGTGTCAAACGCTTCTTTTAAATAAAAAAAAAACGGCTAAATAATATACACAAATAATATTATTAACACCCGAGTTTTATGAGTGAACCTGTCATAAAAATTCAGTAACACCATGGTAACAATAAAGGGAAGACATAAATTCTTTAATTTTCTTCCACATGCAGGAACAAACCTGTATAGCTTATAATACGTAAAAGTATTGAAGTTAAAACATATTTATTCTTTCGTCCGCGTGCGCTCATGCTGCTTAAATACAGTCCGCCCTCTAAAACAGATAAAAAAATATATAATAGGCCTACTTGTATATGATTTAGAGTGAGTCACCTTCTGAAGAATATTGAATTAATATACACGGCCTTTTGACCAAGTAATGGCGTTATTTTTTCAATATATATTATTTTTATATCAAATAATGTTTTCCGTAACTTAACAATGCAATAGAAACTGATTTTATTTTTCTACTCATATGAATACAGCTAGCTACTGTAGGTATATCATTTCAATTCATTAATAGCTGAATATTTTTAATGTTTATAGTAATTAAC
>NW_022733620.1:0-756 GCF_011630105.1 Anneissia japonica | reverse complement strand
TGATATATAAAATCATATCTACAGCTTATGTGCTTTCAGAATATGTAATAAAAAGTGGGGGATACTGTAGCATATTTGAGTATAGGCTTGCTACTATTATTGTTTATGTTATATGCTAATTAGTTGTACGATACGCGCGGAGCTAATGATATGCGGACGCGCGGATATACGTTGTTGCATTAAAATGGTTGAAGACAGGGGCTGCTCTGTTGGTTATCCGAGCGAATACACTACAACTGGCGACGAGGACTACATAAATCCACTTATGTATTAAACAGTTTTTGTCACTGATTTGCGAGGTATTAAACATATACATATTGTCAATATACACGATCTGTGTGGGCAACTCATGTAAAGTTTTGGAGTACCATTGCAGCACAACATAGTAAAAATGGCGAATGCATTGATAGGCAGAATCGACCCATTCGACGATACCAGCGAGAGTTGGCTTACTTACGTGGAAAGGTTAGAACAATATTTTGAGGCTAACAACATACAGGAAAGGAAAGTACCTGCCTTCCTGAGTTTAATAGGGCCTAAAACGTATGGCCTACTTAAGAATTTGATTGCACCGGATAAACCGAGTACCAAGCCGTATACTGAGCTAGTGGAAACGCTGGGGAAACATTTAGCCCCCAAACCACTAGTAATTGCCGAGCGGTTTCGTTTTCATAAGCGTGATCAGAGAGAATGTGAATCAGTTAGCACTTATCTTGCAGAGTTACGACGATTAACAGAACATTGTGAGTTCGGAGC
>NW_022733619.1:263-2864 GCF_011630105.1 Anneissia japonica | reverse complement strand
TATATTTTATACCTCCATGGTGTAGTTGACCAATTGTTTACGGGATCGTCGGTAGGGTTAGGCCTTTGTTGTGTTATTTAAAATGAAAAAAATGATCTAACCAAACACGGTCTTTACATAATGGATATTGGATCGAACGTGTTTAATATTTTGCGGAAATTTTGTTTTCTATCGCGAGAGTATAACAGTTTACACTAGAGAAGTTGTCCTGTCTCTTATACACATCTATGCGAACGTCTAGGCCCTAGCATGAACTTAGGTAGTTGTGGTAAGTCGACTACTGCTTGTCGTCTAGTAGGTGTAACGTGTGTTTTAGTAAAAATTAACGTGATCTGAACAACATTTTACATTATATTATTGAATCGAATGTGCTTACCTACCTAAAGTCTTTTACACACGATGAACACGTCAATTGACATTGCTGTTGGTGTGCAATACACTATAACAGTTCCCTGGCAATACGTACAAAACACGACGACGACAGCAGCATTCAGTCAGTCTTGTTAAAATAAATAATATATTGGTCTACCACAAGACACCATACAGATCAATAAACAATAATCTGCGACAAAATAAAAATCAAGAGTATTTGTAACGATTGAATATGTAGCATAAATGCATTCATATAAACACAACTTACTATATTCTGACCAGACTGACCTCCATTACTGGAATTAGACCCTAGAGGTCTGTGGCTTGATAAACCACAGAGCAAAAGTTGACAGTTTTTGGCGGCATTAGTTTGATCATGGATAGACTATTTACAATCGTTGAAATGAAATTCCTCTAGGCCTATATATAAAAAAAAACTAAAAGAAAGTGGTGCAGAAAAAAACTAATTGTGCACAGTTACTGTACTTTAAACACAGAAAAACGTACGTGTCGTCAGTATTATGAAGTTTTTTTTTACGACTGCTGTGTAATTTTACTGGTTAACAACATAGTCACGTCATGTATACTTGAATATGTAAAATAAATGAGTATTCCGTATTCTTAACTCTCTGCAAACTCGAAAATAAATCATTGACCGAGGCACGTTTTATCTACCACCATAGAGCGCATGCGTGACATGCAGTATGCAGAGCTGAGTAGTAGTTGTAGTTATTGTGATAACTATTCTACTTATTACGCATGCGTGTCACTAAGCAGATTTTGAACGAAGAACGAAAGAAAATTTGTCAAACCATGGAGGAGGTATGTCAAACAATGAAGACTATTTTAGTAGACAATAAATGGATAAGTTTGACTTCTAAAACCACCAACTTTGGTTCTGTGGTTTGACCAGTCAAGTTCAAAACAGTGGCAAATCTGCCAAATTGTGAAAAAATAAAAATGAAGGACATTTTGTGGTGTAACCCAACACCACCCCAGCCCTACCATGGTTTTGGTAAAGGTGGGAGCTTTTTAGGACATGACAGCTTTGGATACCCAAAAATGTTAATCATACTTCAAAATTTGTTATCTTAAATTGACGTCCCGATTTCCGATGTCAAAAACACCAAAAAATAGGTACGTCCCTATTTTTAGAATAAAAAAAAATAATAATTGCAAGAAGTATCCACTAGTACTTGCCAGTGTGATGAAGGGTATATAATAGTCCGTGGTTCCCCGGGTATAATCCCATCCCCATGAACGCGAAACTGTCCCGATTTCGGGGGGGGGAGGGGGGTGGAATTATACCCCGGGATTCCCTTGGCCTAGTGTATGACCAGACGGATATGACGATCGTTTTGCAAGGTGGTTTTCACCTACGATTCAATAGCCTATCAAAACAATATTCGGGCGAAGAAATCAGTCTTGCATGATGTAACGAGTTATTTTTAGCAGCAAATCTCTGTGGAAACATGTGAGTCTTCACGCTGTGAATTAACGATCCGATCAGCCCACTGGGCAGGTCTTTTCAGGGACGGACCGCGGTGTTGTCTATCTTTAATTTAGCCGCAGTTAGCGAGCTGCTTATTTTTAGCGACTGTAAACAACAAAGTAATTTACAAGAATGGGCTTTGTGTTTTAATTTATGGCGACCAATATCAGTTTTAAGCAATTTTAAGAGTTTCAAGTCGGCAGAATTCGGAGACAATTCCTTTATTTTTTGAACATTTGTTAAATTTATCGATCTAGGCAAGGCCTGCTAGGCCGACTTACCCAATTCTCAGACCCTGGGACATCACCCGGGGAAATTCGTGTACACGAAGTTGTGCGTAAAGTCGGTGTGGGATTCTACCCGGGGAACTATGGTAATATTTTATAGCAGTAGTGACTGAGAAAGTTTTCTCTATTGTTGAAAAAACAAAACCAAGCTTCGAGCTAGCATGACAACAAAAACTAAAATTTAAAGTGCTTTAATGACACACAAGCTGGAAATGTTGAACAGAGATTATAAGTGTCATTCGAATAAATATTGACGTTATGACTCCAATGAGATCCAGCGAAACAAGCAACATACCGTGCCCTTCATGGTGAAGTCTGTAAACCTACTGATTAAAATGTAACTTAAATATTTTTTCTTGGTTGTGAGGTAAATAAACAGTACACTTGAAATTAAGTAACTCTTGTTTTGTTTGAAGCAACTGTACAGGAATTAGGATATAATTGCCATCT
>NW_022733619.1:0-191 GCF_011630105.1 Anneissia japonica | reverse complement strand
CATTTGATGGACGGACCTGTATGGGGGTGTAGGTGTACGTAAAAACATTAGAAACCATTACTGGACTACATATCCCTCTAAACTACGTTTACGTACAAAGGAACGTACACACCCGCAGGGTTCTGGTTGTAAATGTTGCATTATCATTTTCTTCAGCTCTTCCTCTGTTTGCCTGCTCCCTTTCGTTCCAT
>NW_022733618.1:0-10756 GCF_011630105.1 Anneissia japonica | reverse complement strand
TTTTTTTTTTTATTCTCACAAATTAAAAGTAAATATTTGTATCTTGTGATAAGATCACCATTATCACAACTGAAATAATACGATTTTCTTTTAAACAAAAGCTTAAAATATCTTGTTTTGGACAACTAAGCAGTTCCAGCACAGCACTTTAGTCATAGCCAGTATGCTAAGCAGTAACACTACCACTCATTGTTTATAGTTACTGGCATGAGCAATTTAAAATGCACAATAAAACTGTGTAATCAAAGCCCACATCTACACAAATATAATCAATATCGGATAGTAATACTAGGGCAGCAACATGGTGGTACTAGTTACCTACTCTCATTATATCTAGTTTCATATTAGACAGCTACTAAACTTACTCCTAGTACAAATTTTCCCGAGACACTGTTACGGCCATGAAAATAGAATCAATTCAGCTACTGATTGAGTTTTAGTTTATATTGTTAGGTTTGGTGTTAAAGGAATTCACCAGGTTAAAAATAATTTGATATCTATAGCTCTGAGCTGACAAGCCTTATAGTGCCTTATCTATATTTCCTTGGCATTTGGGTCAGGTGGTTGCAAATGTGTGGGGATTTGTCACTCTTCTCACACTTGCTCCTAGCCATTTATAACACTCACGAGTGGAAATAGATAAATTTAAGTTATTAGCTAAGGACCCTAACCAAAATTAACCATAAGGTCTCTCAGGCCCCGACATCAAGTTGAGCGTCCAGCAGGGTTTTAGCCAGAAAAACAAAATAGGCCGTCCAAAATATGCTTTACTTTAATGTAACATTTGATAGATTCGAAGAAAAAAGAATTTGCTTAAGGTAGACCAGGCCCAATTAGGTTTGGTCGAGCTGAGTAGGCCAAGCCGTCATGGTAAAAGTGGCCGTCCTAAATAGTTGTTGGTCATCCAAAAGACAGCCGGACGGCTCGCTGGGTAAGCCCTTGGCGTCCAGTCACTTAAAAACAATATAAGTTTTTACTTTTTAGGATTTTAGATCAATTGCCCTTATCATCATCATTTCCATCATCATTTTTAGTTATAATACCAGTATCACCATCATCGGTTTTAGTTACCATCACCATCATCCCATATTTAGTTAACATTCTCATCAATGTGTGAAGTCATCTTCCTAGGACTGATATTATGTTTGTTGCAACCACCAGTTGCATTAATTATATAAATCTCTACATTACCCAGAGTGTGTATAATATCATCCCCTTACCAATATCATTCTCATCATAAAACCTTATCATCCTCCATTTTAAAAAATAAACCAATTAATACTTTGATGATAAAACAAAATAACTTTCACATTCAAGGAACCTGTGATCAACTGTTTTCTTTCCTCCATGGATCAACATCACAGTTGATTTACAAAATAATTTTGAAATAATGAGTTTACATCCAAGATACATTATCTAAATTATCATGCATTCTTTGTTTTAAGGTCAAGGTGAAACTTTATTCACCCAAGCACGGAAATTAAAAGTAATTCACTACAATCACAGAGTAATATTTTAAAAATATTTAAATGGCCACAATATATTATTATATAAAAACGTTGCAAAAAATATCAAACGAAAGATTATGTACATTCATGAAAAGCTGGATGAGCAATGAGCAGGAAAAAAAAAACACTGTTTAAATCCCATAATTTTCAATTCCATCGGGGTCTAGCATGCCTTCATATGCGATGAATGATCCCAACGAAAAATTAGAAATTGTGTAATATTACTATCACCATCAAAATTATCCAGATCACTTTAAAGAAATCATACTGTAAATACTGTATCAACAAAATACTACACTATCCAGAAGTCATTCCTTATATTTTATGCAAGTTTAACGTCTTAAAAGTGCTGTTGTAATTATTAATGCAGCTACACTTTTTATTCATTATGAACATAATAATGTTGTTCGTAAAATTATGTATTCCATCGTGCATCCACAGTGCTTCCGTACGGATATAATGTTGCTCGTAAAAATATGTATTCAATCGCGCATCCACAGCGCTTCCCTACAGATAGAATGTTGTTTGAGAAATTATGTTTCTCCATCTGGATTTCCTTCAAGTAAGTAGCGAAGGTAATAATAATGAATTATCCTCAGGGATCTAATTGCAACAAAGAAGCTTGCGAGAACCGAGACAGCCAGAATTCTTTCTCGGGAAAAAAAATGGAATAGCTGGTCATAGGGAATCACATGGAAATTATATGACTCATGATTCTTGACACAGTACTCAAAAGTAGTTCACAATAATTTGATCATTTTTGAAATATCTGTTTCTTGAAGGCATAAAGCTTCAGCAGTGAATAATTTAAACTAAGTAGGAAGAATACCTTTGTTACTGATTCATATTTTTGAATCATATCCAAAAATATTTTCTGTTATAGCAGTCAATTTTTGTTATATTTGAAAATACACATTTTTATTTAATAAGAACCAGTAACATTTTTTTCCAGGTTCAATTTTCTTTATTTTTTCAAAAAAAAGTTCAAAATATTCTTATACTGTATTGTTGTTACAGTAGTATACACACTTTTCAAAATAGAAAATTATTATTGTAAGAGCAGTATACTGTTGATTTAACCTTTTTATTATTAGCTTGATATGTTGATTTTTCTAGTTTTTTTTAATGAAACTCATTTGTTATTTTACCTCAGCCTCAATTTGTTTACTTTGTTCTTAAATTTTAAGTAATTTCAGCCTCAGTGCTATTAAAAAACAAAGTGTATTCTGAAAAGCATTTTATGGTTTTAATTCTAAAAAAAAATAATAACTGATGCATCTGTTACACAATTCAAGCTCAACAGAAAATAGAAAAACAGGTTGCTCTAAATTTTAAACCAACTTAAAATATAATTTACACATTATAAAATTGGACGCCATATCACACCTGTTGAATCCTCTGTCAACAAATGATCACTGTGCCACCTGGGAATGCAGTGGTATAAGATGTGGAAATCAGGCCTGGAATATTTGGGGATTTTATGGGCAAAGCCAAATGGCCTCTGGTATGACATGATTTTGAAAGGCACCAAGGCCAAAATTTCAAGTATAAAAGGGCACCAAAGGCAAAATTTGATTTAGCCTCAGTACTAATTTCTCGCGAGTGCCTTGATTCGTCGTAGCCAGGCTAGGCAAGCTAGGCCAAGCCATAGTTGTCAATGGTAATGACTTTGTTTAGAGTAACTACTGTATTAATTATCGATTCAATGTTGGAATATACTGCGGCAGTCGGCGATCGTACCAAAACAGTCAAATTTCAAGAAGTTCGATATCTTTGTGTTGTTGCTCAGTCCGGAAGCCACAACTCTAAACTGGCCGCGAAAGCTGCGATGATGTAAAGATCGCCCAAAGTTAGCTGTGCAGCAAGCACATGTTTACAACTATACAAAGGCCGTATTCGACTGGTCGTTCTTCATTAAACCACGCCAACCTGCGCAGCGGTAACATCCTACTCTGATCAACGAAGACGACCAGGCGAATAGAAAACTTGTAAATACTCGACAAAACAAAATGACTGTATAGTTACCGCGATACATGTTGCGTAATCAAGATATATATGGGTTTATAAATATAAAAATATTTTCATCGTATTTTTTATTCTGTTTGCCTACAATGATTTTTTGACTCCATGTGGGTAAATATTATAATATTTATTTTATGAAATTTAATCTAAGTTATATTAGCGCAAATGTTGTTGATAAAAAATCACCAATTGGCCATGTTTCTCTTTAGTCACTTGGATAACTTAACACTGATTAACGCACTCTGGTTTACGTTAATTTTCGTTGTCAAAGAAGTCGATTTAATGACGAACCAGTCAAATGAAAATAATACTCAACAAAAATTTGTTCCAACATTTTCTTTCAAGATTTAAACGTTAACTTTTTTTTATTTTTCGTGTCAAACGATCTATATTAAGCATCGTGAGGGCACCGAGGCCAAGGCTTCAAAAGGGCAGGCAAGTAGTGGCCGTTGTCGTGCTTCATTTTCAGGGGCACCAAGGCCAACTGGGAGGGCACCGTCAGCAATGGCCGCGGTAAAATTCGAGGCCTGGGAAATCAATCAGATATACAAATATTAGTTTTTTCCACTGAATGCAACTAAACTGAAAGTACCAAGAAGAAAAATTATGTAAAATAATAATTTTTTTTTATAAGAACACGTTTTATAAGAACACCAACACTGAAATTGCTTTAAAAATATGAACAAAATAAGAACAAAGTGTGGCTAAGGTAGAATTTCAAATGATTATTAAAAACTAAAAGAAAAAAAAAAAACGAACTGTCTAGGTTCTAAAGAGTGACTGTAAAATTCTTTTTGTCTTATCTGTACCTTTGTGCAGTAGATGTGACTTCGTAATAGGCCTACCCGAATACAGTGCAGTAATATACTGCTGTACAATCAAGTCCTAATTATTAGTTTATCACCCTATATAGGCTGGAAAAGAGATGAGGGAGGGAGGCTTATTATTTGTATTTTTTTATTTCGCTATAAAAGCCAGATTACCCTTGGATTGTTTACTGTGATATTGAGATAATACAAACAGTCTACTAACTATCTACTAAAACAAAAAAAAACAAAAAAAAAATTCAATACCATGGAAGACATGCAGGCGAGGGTGATAAACTATATCATTAAAAAAAAAAATAACAACATTGAGTCTGGGCAAAATTTTAATGGTTATTAATCTTATAAAAAAAATTGTATTGAGGAATGTTGGCAACACACATCCAATGTAATGAGAATGATTTACATGTGTTTCGTTTAGATCATACTTTAAATCATGGAATTCTTGCTTAAGGAAACATTAACCAGCTAACACACTGACAAAAACCAGTTAAATACAAAAACAACCTGTGTACAAACAATTTGCAATGCACATACCTGCTCCCACATAACCTTTTGCAGATTTAAACATTATAAACTATCAATGATTTATTCAAGATTGAAAAGAAAATAAAAAATGATTATCTTCATGTATTAACTAAAATCTGCCTACAAAGTTTGTTTCTTGCCCAAAATATTGCACAAATAACCAATTTCCTAATTCCTCTACAGTACAAGACCCCGGGGGCAGGCCTCTAGGGTGGAAACAAAGGTTAAAAAATGACATCGATTTTGAATGATTACTCTATAATTGTTTGAATTAGAAATAAAAGCACTTGAAGGGCACAACTTCTGGGACTTTTGCCAGAGATCCGAATGAAAACTATCAAAATGAGAAAATTTTATAAATTGTTGCAGCTGAAACTAAATTTTAGACATAATTTTAATTACAAATGAAGATCAGCAAAATTTACAAAAGATAAAAAATATATACTGTGTTGTTTGCAAATGATTGATGGATCAATTAATTGATTGACTGACTTCAGATTAGATCTATCTGTCATGTTCCAAAAATCTGATTTACTCAATCACCCAAGATTGCTAATCATTGTCAGATCTTGTTTAAATTTGTTCATATTATCATGATATAGCTTAATTGTTTATCTACAAACTGAAAACAAAGTAAGGTCAACAATAACTTAAAATCTGGTTACTAATTAATCATAAAGGAATGTATTAATCAATTAATCATCTTGCACCTCCTTCATCACACAAGATTTAATTATTAATTGACATATCCACAATTATATCCTCAAAAAGTAATTAAGAAACTGTTAATTAAGATATTAATCAATGATAATTACTGTAGAAGTATACAATATTATAGCATGTAGTAATTTATAAGCAAAATTGTTATTATGGTTTGTACAAAGGAAAAAAATCATACGATTTTTACCTTTTAGCTACATTATTTTATGATGAATTTTATAGAGGCTGATTTATAAATATTCAAAAATGTTTCACAGGCCAATAAATGTTGTATAACTATAAACTATGTCTACAGATACAGAGTGTACCTAATATCTTTAAAAGAATAATATATGCCAAACAAACAATTCACGGTTCAATGTTGTTGAAGCACGGAAGTATAATATCTTGACCATACGCAAACGATATTGATTTCTGTGTTCCCATGGTAACGTAACATCATTCCTCCATGTGATTGCTACCACGCATCAGTTTACGTTGACGATGTAGAGTGCATGGTACAGATGCAACTGGGTGGGTTGTTGAGTCATCAATCAATCGAATAAAGAACGTACTAGCAAATCAGGGAGTTTCCATATAGCTAAACAATACCATGATCAATAAACCACAATGAGTCTTATATCGGACTGATTCCAGGTCATTCTCATAAACAGTAAAACACAGCTCCACCTGCAACAAACTGTCTACTCCCATCCACGAACGCTTCATTTACTACACACTACAAATTTGTATTCCAGTAAATATTCTTTTCATATCAACTCAAAAAACGTAATTATTTTATATTGACAAAATTATATTTCTAAAATTTATATTAGGCTCTATATTTCATAGCAACAACGCCATAAATTAATGAAGTACTTTGCCTACGGCAGTATGAAATCTACTACAATATACTTTATTACTTAGTTTTTCATCACCATTGCTAAGCAAAACACGTCACTTGTCTACTTAATAATTTAGAAATATATTGCATTTTCATTATATATCTCTTTTAATTTGTTATTTTGTCGAACATCATTGATTTAAAGTAAATAAACAGACCAACAATATAAGTTTTTGCAGATGAAAATTTGGCATTGGAAAATTATAATATGAGCTTAGTAATAAGGGGAAAGATAGTAATATGATATTAATAATTATATTATTTACTTGTTATATTCTTTATGTACACTTTAATACTAAAAAGGTACATTTGTATCATGAGTGGCGAATAAAAATACAACGCTACAGTAGGTACAGAATTTAGGGGGCCTACTTACTACATAATTCTAATTGTGCTTAATTTACATGTATTTGTATGCTTTAAATAAATAAATAATAATAATAACAATAATAATAATAATAATAATAATAATAATAACAATAATAATGATATTATTAAATAATAATAATAATAATAATAATAATAATAACAACAGTAGGCCTACACATTTAAATATAATTTGATATCTGATATCTATAGCGGCAATAAAAGACTGTCAACCAATTTCCATTGTAATGATTCAGGCACTGTTACAATCATCAAATTTTCAATTTTAACATACGAATATAATGAATATTTTGAATGACATTAATATTATAAGCATGTGCGTATAATACATTTGTGGCCCATTATTTCCAAAGTATTATCATGTAAAATTTGATCAAATATTACCTTACCATCTGTCAGGTAAACGCTATACTGTATAATAATGGCTGACAAATCCTGCTGGATGGATGGATGGATTTGTTAGGTGTAAACACCAAGGATAACCCACAAATGTCTGGAAAAACTACTTATTACCAGAGGGGTTCTTCTGGTGCTGGTTGGGCAGTACACTGGGAGACAATCTCCTACCCTTTTCCTGAGTGTACTGCGTTCTTTAACAGAACAGCTTAAAAGTTTCATCCGAAAGATGGTGCCCTATCATAACTTGCATTTCAGCCCCTCTAGCTAAAAGTAAAAGGTGACCAGCGACGGGAATTGAACTGGGGACCAAGAAATCTCCATGGTTCAGCGCACACATAATGGGTGCTGATGTTAATAAACGATAAACATGGACGTTACAGATGATAACGATCAAAAGATAATGCAAAGAAAGATAATACAGGAGGTGATGAAGAAGTGATGATTAATGAAGACTTGTGATAAAAATGTTTTATATTGTAGCGGTGGGATTTATACATCTGCTTTTAAAAAGTCTTATCAAATATGTTTTAGAATACTCTTCAATGTGTTTTTATTGTCAATTGGTTAATTTGTCTATATATTATATAGACAAATTTATATCTATAAATTTTTTATCTTTACTGTTTTTTACATACAGACTGCTGTGCTTACCTTCATATAATCCTAGGCATAGGCCCTGTTATTATTAGGTATAATTGATAGTTAGTTGCTTTGTCCTGTGCTAGTCCAGCTAGCGCTTTGAGACTTCAGTAAAAGCACTAAATCGAACCACATTACATTACATTGTTCTTTACATACAGTATTCAGAAAATTCCAATTGTAATTCTTATAAATGGTTTATTGTATCATTGTCGTTATATTTTGTATGCATTGTATCTTTATATTTGTATTAAAAGCAAAACCAAACAAATTTTGTTCAATTCATTAAAGTCTATGCAATTTTGCTGTACTAAAAACTACTACATAGACAAACAGTATATTTTATTGTATTATAGACACTTCAATTGGTTATGAATATGATAGTAATGGTTTCTCTGCTATTTTAAAATCAATACTTTAATGATGAAATTATTCTGTTAGAAATAAATTACTGTAAAGCCTTTTATTTTCACACGTCCATAATTTTCACGATAAGATGACAATCGCAAAACACGAAAATCACAAAATTCTGAATGAAAATAAAGGTCTTTACACACTTTTACAAAATACAATACATCATTATCTGAATAACTTATATATTCCTATAATACAAGATGTTTTAAGATTATCTGTTTGATTATTAGTCGATTTATTCAATCGGAATTGAGTTTACAAAATAAACAACAAGATTAATTATCTGGATAATGTCTTGCATTCTTATAATACAACATTTATTTGACTTGGAAAATGAGTTCTAAAGATAAATCTTACAGTACAGACTGTGAAACTAAATTATAAGCATCGCTGTCAAATTAAACACGTAATCTATTTCTATGAACAAATGTGGTGCAGATGTAAAGCATTTTGGCTTTCAATCAGTCTGTTGCTGACAACTCGTTTATGTCCTTAGGAAAGGTTTTTTGTCTACGTTGTTGCCCAGGATTTTAAGTAGGTATCTGGTAGATTCGCATGCCAAACAGTAACAGTGCCAACAATTGGGCGGTCGGGGAAAATAACTTCCTTCGGACAAACACTGACCCTACACAAGGTTGTTGGGCTAAAAAATATTAATTTTGCCAATCCGAACCAAGTTATACTGTGATTGCCAAATTCCTGGAGCCACCAATGATGTAATGCGCTTTAAAATGATTCCAGCTCAAATATTACTGAAATATTCCCCCAGAACGTGAATGGTCACTTTGCACCAATGACAGTGTCCTTACAATTGTGCTATAAAATACCTTACCAAATATATTTTTAAGAATTGTCAATATCAGTTGTTCCGGAGTATGCTTAATCCAGATCCATAACTTGGAATTCAAAACAATTAACTGCGTAGTTATTCAAACCTTTCGTAATAAATTCCGAGACGACTGTATAAGTATAGAAGCAGACTACAGCAGTCAAGGACAGTTACATTGCTGAGGTTCTACAACCACTTAGAGTGTCATCAAACACAGGTAATGATAATAGCAAATTACAGCAAGGCCTTTAGATTCAAAAACATTCGTTAAATATAAAACATAAATTTTCTCCTGTGCATACTTTCAACTGAATGATCCAATTAAAAATGTATTAAATTAGCAACAAAATGATTTTGTTATTGTAATAATATGCAAATGAAGCACCTGTCCATCAAGTAAGTCCAATAAATCCCCTCCAACCAAAATCTATTAGTTTGCTTCATTCATCCATTTACAAATTTCTGTAAATATTATAATGGTTTCTTGTTAAACAAAGGGTTTATTGTGTAGTATGCATCAGTACAAAATAAGTCATTGAAAAGACGTGTAAATACATGCGTATCTGTATGAACGCATGCATACAGGCTTACTTTAATTATTAACGTATGCTTCAATGATGATAGCTTATAGGAATATAAATACAATATGAATGTAATACTAATGTGATACAGGTCTCCCTCCAATGAAAGACCCCTCCAATTAAGAACCACCTCCAATTAAAGACCATTTTCTATGGTCCCAAAATAACAAATTCCTTAATATTTATAATTATAGACAAAGCTGCTAAAGACCATGGAAATCATGGTCCCAAAAGTGGTCTTTAATTGGAGGGAGACCTGGAATAAGAAATATTGGAGGAAATTAAAATTTGTATTAAATAGTCTATCTCTTACTTAATTATTTTTTTTTTCTTATTATCATGATTTTCATATTCTGTATAGTTTTATGCTGCTAATGAGTATGATTTTGAAATTTAAAAAAGATAAATCCATAATATACCAGTATAGATTGATATAAAAAATAATATCAATAAATACTGTACTGTCAAATTATTGCTATTTCTACCAGGTAATAAATTTAAGGTATGTTCTTTATTGATTATATATTATGTGCCAAGGTATTATTTCAAGTTTGTTCTTGTTGTGGTCACTTTACTATTGTTTATGTAGATGGCCTACATGACATGAAGGGTATTGGTAAGGTCAGGCGATTTAATTACATTACAGATACAATATACAACTATGTATGTATGTATGTCCTTACAAAGCCCTTACAAAGTAGGTGGGGTTGAACTAGTAATGGTCTAGTGGTATGGCACTCACCTTGGCACTAAGAGGTTGGAGGTTCAATTTCCACTGGAGGAACTTTTTAAAGCAATTGATAAGGAACTTTTTCATTGATAGGATGATACTCATAGCAATGCTCTGAAGTAATGTTTCTAATATTAGATTATTTCGTCGTTCACATCACGAACTAACACAATCAAAGTAGATTGTGTTAGTTCGTGAAATCACAGTAGCGCGTCAAAACGAGCGCATATTGGTTGTCAAGCAATTTTGTATTCTTTACCACACAAAAAGTCCTTAACAACAACAGCGCGTA
>NW_022733617.1:0-845 GCF_011630105.1 Anneissia japonica | reverse complement strand
AATAATTTCCTAACAATTTATGGAAAATTTGAATAATTTTTTTTTGATTAATGGATTTGGGCTCAAGTGCAGAAATGTTAAGAATTTGAGATTTTTAGATCCCGGAAAAAATAATAAATAAATTTTATGAAAATGACTAGGCCTATATCGCCCTGAGCCTCATCATGATTGAGGCTGAGGTGAGTCTGAGTCTAGGTTTCGGGGCTAGAATTTATGGAAATTCTTCCATTTTGTCCTGCATTTGTTAGAAAACAATAAATACTTAAAAACTTAAACTGAGGTATTGTGCATTTAGGTAATAACATTTAAAGCTGTACTAAGCAAAAACAAGAAACACTTATTAATAGGTAAACTATACCCCGCCGGACACTATCCCGGTATTTCTGAGTCTAGGTTTCAGGGCTGAAATTTCATATGACACTACTTTAATTTTTCTACATTAGTAAATATAAACAAATAAACGCTTATGAAATTGAAAACCGAGGTATTGTACATTTTAGCATTTCAATACAAAGTACAAACAAGATATATTTTTAAATAAAGGTAAACTATCCCCCGCCGGACACCATCCCGGTATTTCTGAGTCTAGGTTTCGGGGCTGAAATTTTACATGAACCAGCACAGTATCTGATGCAGAGCTTCTTGATGATGTCGATTCTGATACAGAGCTTCTTGATGATGACAATATGGATAATGGATGTTCAATTGCTTTAATACACTTGAAGTTTCTTGTTATGCAATAGAATATACGAACAAACGCACTCAAAATTCACATGGATTATAGCTTTAAAAAGTTACCTAAAATCGTTTTACGATCGCATGATGACGTCATCGGCCAAACACCG
>NW_022733616.1:4099-6371 GCF_011630105.1 Anneissia japonica | reverse complement strand
CTGGCTCGCGCATTGGCTCGCATGACTCGCTGGCTCGCACTTTGTCACGACCCAAAACGGTGCACTAAAGCTAAATTAAACTTGACCCAAATGCGGATTACAACTGTGTCAACAATTGGTGTAAGTCTCTTAGTGTTGCTCTGACTGTTTGTTTGGCTACAAAACCAGTTGCTACGGTTTGATACCAAATATCTGTGAAAAATATTTTTAAAAGTGGGCATAAACATAGTATAAAAGTTAAAGGTTCTTGCATGCCAATAGAAAACATAATTTTAACCATAAGTTTGCTTTAGGCCCTTTCTAACCTAATAATTGCATGTGGACCTCCCCTTGACTCATCTTTGGTAGATATATATGAAGTTAACTGGAAAAGAAAGTAAAAGCTGAAATATAATTATTTCAACTCTATTTGTTTTTTACATTTTTGATGTATTTTACATTCATAGAAATTTTAACTCTGAGTATTGTTTTTTTTTTTATCTTCTTTAGGCAAAGAAATAAACCACACAAGAAATCGGTATGCAAACATTACATTTGCTTTCTTTATCTTGTAGGATATTTAAATGAACTTGACTTTATTCAGTATATCACAATATCACTACAAAAACAGCAAATATAGCAATGACTTAAAAGTTAAATTATACCTTAAAATATTGAAAAAGATTAAAATTAAACGCGACGTTGAAAACCATAAGTGGTATACTAGGATAACCCATGAATTTTGTATTAAAACTTATTTCCAATGGGCGTCCTTGAGAAACAACCAAATGAAATAAATTTAAAAGACCACATTGCATAAAATAGTTAAAAATGCATCTTTGAGGTATTATTTCAAATAATAAATCAGCTAAGATGGTATTGATCTTGATGATATTCTTGAAATGATACAGCAGATGCTTCAGCTAACCAACAACTGCATTATTGAATGAATGCTTCAGATAACGAACAACTGCTTCAGATAACCAATAACTGCATTATTCAATGGATACTTCAGATAAACAACAATTACTGCATTATTCAATGGATACTTCAGATAAATAACAACTGCATTATTCAATGGATACTTCACATAAACAACAACTGCATTATTCAATGGATACTTCACATAAACAACAACTGCATTATTCAATGGATACTTCACATAAACAACAACTGCATTATTCAATGGATACTTCACATAAACAACAACTGCATTATTCAATGGATACTTCACATAAACAACAACTGCATTATTCAATGGATACTTCACATAAACAACAACTGCATTATTCAATGGATACTTCACATAAACAACAACTGCATTATTCAATGGATACTTCACATAAACAACAACTGCATTATTCAATGGATACTTCACATAAACAACAACTGCATTATTCAATGGATACTTCACATAAACAACAACTGCATTATTCAATGGATACTTCACATAAACAACAACTGCATTATTCAATGGATACTTCACATAAACAACAACTGCATTATTCAATGGATACTTCAGATAAATAACAACTGCATTATTCAATGGATACTTCAGATAACCAACAACTGCATTATTCAATGGATGCCGCAGATAACCAACCACTGCATTATTTCATGGATGCTTCTGCTAACCAACATATGTATTATTCAATGGATGCTCTAGATACCCAAAAATTGCATTATTCAAGGGATACTTCACATAACCAATAACTGTATTATTCAAATAATAAATTGATCAGTTAATACATCAACAGAATACTGCAACAATCACACTGTAAAAAATGTCAGTAATTTTACGTTTACCGTAATTAAATTTACTGTAAAAATAAGGGTCACTACCGTGTGATTGTATTTTTACGGTATTTTTTATATAATAATACGATAGATTGGTGTTTTGTTGTAACTTTCCGGTATCATATCGTTTTTCTACAGGTTAAAAATCGTCCGTGTATTTCGACGGAATTTTTATGTAAATATACGGTGAATTCGTAAATTCAATGTGTTTGGCGGTTAAATTACGTCGTCATATTACTATTTTCCGTAATTTAACAGGTCAAAATCAACATTTACGTTTACTAACGTTGGAGTTCGTAATGTTCATTTATAAACTGGCGTAATTTTACAGTACAAAATATTGTTTAAACAAGTACCGTACTATGAATTTTAACGGTATTTTTGTATAACAATGATGACACTGTGAACTCACACTTCGCGATGTTAAATAACGGTTCATCTTCGCGGGTAAAATTAACATTTTTCAGTAATTTTACGTTCGCCGTTGTAATCCTAC
>NW_022733616.1:0-4040 GCF_011630105.1 Anneissia japonica | reverse complement strand
AACTACAGTAAAATTGTATTTTAACGGTATCTTGTATAATAAAAATACGATGTTGTTGATTTGTTGTAGCCTAAATTACCGGTATCATATCGTTTTTCTACAGGTTAAAATCGCCATTGTGTTTTAAGGTCAGAGCTCGGAATTTAAACTATAAATTGGTATAAATTTACCTACCTTACCCGTTAAGTATTGTAGTAATAAAGAAAAGGAATTGCTATGTAAATATACGATGAATTCGTAAATTTAATGTGTTTTTGCTGGTTAATTTTACGTCGTCATATTACTGTTTTCCGTAATTTAACAGGTCAAAATCAATATTTACGTTAATTAACGTTGGAGTTCGTAATGTTCATTTATAAACTGGCGTAATTTTACAATACAAAATATTGTTTTAACAAGTACTATGAATTTTAACGGTATTTTTGTATAATAATGATGAGACTGTGAACTCACACTTTGCGATGTTAAATAACGGTTCATCTTCGCGGGTAAAATTAACATTTTCCCGTAATTTTACGTTCGCCGTTATAATCCTACTATCAGTAAAAAAATGTCTGTTATTTTACGTTTACTGAAATCCAATTTACTGTAAAAATAACGTAACTACAGTAAAATTGTATTTTAACGGTATCTTGTATAATAAGAATAACGATAGGTTGATTTGTTGTAGTTTAAATTACCGGTATCATATCGTTTTTCTACAGGTTAAAATCGCCATTGTGTTTTAACGTCAGAGCTCGAAATTTAAACTATAAATTGGTGTAAATTTACCTACCTAAACCGGTATTGTACAGTATTAAGAAAGAAAAGGAATTGCTATGTAAATATACGATGAATTCGTAAATTTAATGTGTTTGCTGGTTAATTTTACGCCGTCATATCACTGTTATTCGTAGTTTAACAGGTCAGAATCAACATTAAGTAAATTAACATCGAAGCTCGTAATGCTAAGCGTAATCTTACAATTTCAAAACTTCTTTTAAAAATAAAAAGTAGGCCTACTAGGCCTAGGCATACGTATAACGGTGTATTTTTGTAACAACGATGATATTGTGAATTAAACGTTGACATTATTCTGCTAATGTCATAATATTTCACCTACTTCAGGCCTCCTTTTACAGTAAAGGAGGCCTATTCCACCTTGATTGTGTCAAATATTTTGGAATTCCTTGACAATTATATATTTTTAAACATTGTTATTAATATACGTTCCCTAACGTAAAATTAAAGCGAAAACCATTTATTTGGCGCGCTTACGATCACGTGACATCTCAGTATGACGCATTATGACACACGCATGCGTAGTTTGTGGACGTTGAGGCGCGGACAGTGGTATGGAAGAGGAGAGCACATGTAAAGTTCGTTTACGTCGGTTCTTTATCTTGGAAAACAAAAGGATCGGTAAGTTCAGTAAGTTTTCATTGCACAAGAACGTATATGGCTATGGTATATCCTTTTTTAATTTCCAATTATTACTTATAGGCACTCTTCGGTAAAGTTAAAGCGACCTAGGCCTATGCCTAGACTAGGCCTAGGCCTAATTAGCCTACTGTACTACTACTAGTACTACTACTAGGGCTAGGCCCTAGGACTAGGCATAGTCATACCTAGGGCCTGGCCCTAGGCAGGCTAGTTGAAGATTGAAAGTAAGTAGGCAAGGCCTAGGACTTGCCAGGTTAGGCCAGATAGTGTACCAAGTTAGTTTAGCTAGGCTACTGCAATGGAAAGCAGACGTTCAAGATCTGGCCATCAACATTTGGGAGCGATACTTTGATTACCAAAATATAAATGAAACGATATTATCTTCTCCTCGGCATTTTGACACCTTTTCTAAAAGAATCTGTTTTCCGACAAAAAACAAACATCGATTCCTTACCTTGGCCTCAAACCTACAGGGGTATAGACTGACACCAAACTCACCTTCATATCATTTATGATTAGGATAAAGAAGTTATATTATTTTGAATTGTTTCACATCTGTTAACTTGTGAATTTCTTTTTCCTGCACTCTCTCAATTTCGTTTATTGCCCTGTTCTGGTTTTGGACCAATTTTTAAAAATAAAGGTGTCAAAATACTGAAGACAATACTTTTTCATTAAGATAATTATGTACATTTGATATAATTCACCCATTTATAGCCCACAAATAATAACTCTAGAGTTGCAATCCCATAATAAACCGAATTCGAAAGAAACATTTTCTACATTGTTGCAATGTTATTGTTAGAGAAGTGAAGTGAAAATAACTAATAAATTGAGCTTTTTCAGTGGAACTTAAAATCTTCCAGTTGTCACTTTTTTATTTTAAAGACTAAAATTATAAGATAAGGGAAGCAAAATTACACTTTCTTTCAAAATTTCCACAACTTTTTGTATGTAAAAATGAAATCTGAACACTCTTTTAACATAATAAATATTCATAGATGTATGTCAGTCATTACAGATAATTATGGAAACTGTTAGTGATTCATGTTTTCGAATTTTGATGAAAGAAAAACGTTTGGGAAAACTGGATGAGCTTGGTGTGGTCCATGAAGCGGATCTTGCACTAGTTACGGAAGGATGACATTCTAAAGGCCATAGATGTGCACACATGTAGTACACATTTTATAAAAGGTAAGATGTACTGTATGGATAAGGTGTGTTGCCAAACAATAATTGTCATTTTATTCTGATTATGATTGCTTGGAGACTGTATGATCCAAATGAGTTTGGCATTTGACAAATTACCATGCTACTTTTCAACTTGCCAGAATTTAACCCACAACTTTTGATGGTTAAAATATTTATAATCTTCCAACCTTTGGAAGAAAACTATTTAAAATAATGCTTTCTTAATGTTTAGACGTAATTACACAATAAAATAAATGCATTGATTTAGTTACAAGATACGTTCTACAATTATGTGCCCAAAATCCAGGATGTATTTTTTTTCTTTGTCTGAAGTTTTAATTGTTTAGTGTTGTGTTACTCAGTCCTGAATTTTCTTTTTTCCAGCAACATGTGAACAAAAAACACTCCAGAAACTTTATTCCCATTTCAAGCCTAGGAGATTTATCCAGTCCAGAGCGAAACTCAAGTCAAGAAGTGTACCTTGATCTTCGATCACAGAAGACATTTTTTGCCAGCACTTCCAGGTACGCAGTACTGTACTGTATATCTAGTTCTAATTAGTAAATGTAAAAGACTACATTCAAATTGAATTTATCATCATCATCTGGTACATTGTTTTCATCTAGATGTGTATAAGAAACATTTTCTACATTGTTGCAATGTTAGAGAAGTGTCTCTTAACATAGTGTCCAAAAATCAAAAGCCACTTTTTGAGCTCAACATGCCAAACCTGACTTTATAAGGCCCTTTTGTTGCTTGCTAAAATAACATGGCCCTTAATAGGGTATGACTACGATTATCTTATGTATTTATTGCCTTGGGACGACATGGGATAATACAGTAAGTTGATTGTGCATCCAGAGGTGACGGAACTAGGGGATGCTGTGTTATGGAGAGTAATGTGTGACCGGTGGTCTGCATTAGTTGGTTGTTACCATGCGCCTAGTCGCCTTTCAAAAATGTAATATTGCGTGGCCATATATATCTTTGCGTGATCTAAACTATAGGATAAGAGTCCACTAGCATGGTGTTTGGGATGTTATGTGGTGCAGTAGCATTGTGGTTAAAGCAATGCAATCTATAATTATTATTTGTACAGTAGTTACTGTGCACTGTGGATTAAAAATATTTTAAATATTGATTTCTATAGAGCAAAGGAGTCACTTGGACACAGAAGCATTTCAGTCTATGACAGTGGAAACAATCCTGGTGATGTCTACTGGAACAAGGTAGCTAATCAAGTTAAAAAGTGTTTTCAGAAAGGGGAATGACAACTACTGTACCTTCGTCAGAAAGAATTAGCTGGTCCGATATTGTTGATGAATCAACGTATGAAGATTTGTATTTAAAATTTGTTAGTAGCTCTCAATCAACAATTATGATATTGTTTTTATGGGTGAGTAAGTACAACATAGTGTATTGCAGTT
>NW_022733615.1:0-1073 GCF_011630105.1 Anneissia japonica | reverse complement strand
TTTTTTTTATTTTTTTATTTTTTATTTATTTTTTTTAATTTTGTTTGTCTTTTTTTACATTTTTCAAAAATTAAAGAATCCAAATTTTAGTTTGCTTCTTAGTATCTTTATATTTCTTCTGGTTTAATTTTAATAAAACCAAGGTATATATTTATTATATGCACTACCATATTTTCCTAGTTTTGCATGCATTTACGAACTAATTGCTAAGTCATAACAGTTGTAGAGACCCCTGTCATTGTCATGGATTACTATGTATCTCAAAAAGTGTGTTTATTCATTCATCGAACTTTCCTGAGCTGTAATCATAGGTATACTTTTTAAAAATCAAAAGGTTTTTATATAATAATTAAATGAATGACTACAATATAAATAACTTATAATTTATAGATTAATTTTTACATCTTTTTGGCACAGGTGTCATTTAAATGTCATTGAGTCTCAACTCATGTTCTTCATGAAAATTGTAAAGTTAACATTTTTTGATAATTAACAAAATGTTTTCTAATACTGATTGACATTAATGACTAACTTTAGGTACTGTAATTATTCTTTGATAAAGAATTATAAATCAAACTAATTTTCTCGCTAAACCAAGTAAAAAAGATATATAAATAATATACACCTTTGGTAGTGGGCCAAAATGTAGTATTCAAAAGGACATGATGGTACATCGTGTAGCATAGCCCTCAACGAATGGTCCTGCAAGTTACTGCATTAATTAATAATAATTAAAAATAATATTAATAACAATATAAAAAGGTATAATATACAGTAACTAATAATTATAATAATGATATGATGACATTAATAACGACATAATCATGACAATGCATAATGAGTTATAGACATATTAAATATACTACTATATATTATATATTATATATATTATTATTATATATTATATATTATATTATTATATATATTATATATAGGCTTATATACTCTATGTATACACGGTATATATATATATATATAATATATATACACATCATGATATGATAGATAAATTGAAACCGTCTTCATGTATAAGACATAATAAGAAACGAACACCATTATGTAAGACTTCAGTG
>NW_022733614.1:0-1056 GCF_011630105.1 Anneissia japonica | reverse complement strand
AAGTGATTCATACATCGTCCGCAATAAAAAATATATACTAGATCATTTAGGAACCATATAAAAAAAAAATATATATATATATAGGCACTATGAAATAAAATATATATAATATAGTAGGCATTCATAAATCCTAAATAAAATACATAGGCCTATTCATCAAAAATATATAAATTACTCAAAACATAATATAACATGTGGTCGTTCTAGATTCGAAATGACTTAAAAGACGTATTAAGACCAAGTGGCATAAGAGTTCCTAGTTTATAAATTAATTTTTCTTCTAAATTCTTGCCAAGTGTATCTGAATTACCGCAAAGCTTGACACCAGTGACAACAATATCATCCTTACTGTGGTTATTGGAAAAGTGAGAAGCAATAGGAAGTCCAGGAGTTTTCAATCGAATTGAGCGTAAATGTTCTGTAAATCTATCTGCTAATCTTCTCTTAGTTTCACCAATATATAATAAATTACATTTCAGGCATACAATGGCATATATGAGGTTAGTTGAAATACAAGAGAAATTGTCCGTGATTAATACTGTCCAGTAGGTCCTGTGATTTTATCCATAGATGATATATGGTAACATGTATTGCACCTCGGTCTATTGCAACGAGTGTCGATCCTGTGGTGGTGTGATCGTGTCGCTTAAGTTTAGAGTGAACCAAATCGTCTTTCAAATTCCTATCACGGCGATATGCGCATAAAGGTGGAGCAGAGAAAATTTGACTGGTGGATGTATCGGAAGACAAAATGTGATAATTATCCTTAATGATCTTAGCAATTTCTCTGTTGATAGGATGATATGTAAGTACCAACGGTGTTCTGTCCAAATTCTTGCGTTCACAGGGAGTTAAAGCACCCGTCTGGGTTAGTTGGTTGATTCTTTCAATCGATCTATCAGTTACTGTGGTGGGATATCCTCTGTCATTGAAAAATTCCATCATTTCTTCGGCTTTTGTAGTAAAATCAGTGTCGTCATTACATAATCTTCTCAGTCGTACTAGTTGCGAATATGGAATAGCGTTCTTACATGAAGGTGGGTGGGATGATTTAAA
>NW_022733613.1:0-870 GCF_011630105.1 Anneissia japonica | reverse complement strand
TTCGGCTTTGTTCAAACGAAGAGTTAACTTTTCATATTTTCTTAATAAAGAAACTGGTAATCTTCTTGAACTGAAATCCTTGATAATAGAATCAAATGGACGTAAGTTGACAAAAAATACAACGCGTTTTAAAAATAACACAAAAGATTTAATAGAAGACATGTTTCGGGATCTTGGATGGATCTTGTCAAAAAATACTGTATTGATTGTAAAGTACATGTGATATCTAGTACCACTAAAACCAGTCAGTTTAAAGAAGGTAAAGTGCCTACACAATGGAAAGAGGCAAATGTAGTGCCTATACCTAAACAATTTCCCCCGGTAATAGAAAAACTTCGACCTATTTCTTTGACCCCTACCCTGGCCAAAGTTGCCGAATTGGAGCAATTAAAAGAATTTTTCCCCATTTTCTAAATATTATCTTAAAAAACAATCAAAATATAGCTAACACCACAATTTCTGTCTCTTATACCACTCGTTAGTCAGTGCCTCCGAGAGGTCCGCCAACGCCAGTGTTCTGACGTTGACGGACTTCTCGAAGGCATTTGACACGGTAGATCACACTGTTGTCGTGAAAAAATTGTTAGATATGGGTGTTCCATCATGCTTAGTCCAATGGATAATTGATTTCATTACTGCACGTCGACAGAGGATTAAGTATCGTGGTAAATATTCTGAGTGGATATCCTTAACTGGAGGTGTCCCTCAGGGAACCCGTCTTGCTGTCATTATTTTTCTGGTTTTAATAAATGACTCTTTACAGGATACTGAGCAATTGGGGATCGATGCCTGGAAGTATGTAGAAGACCAAACCCTTTGTGAAACAACTAAAATTGGCCAACCATCCAACACCCAGGCGGCTCTAGATGC
>NW_022733612.1:0-1953 GCF_011630105.1 Anneissia japonica | reverse complement strand
GCATCGTATGACGAACAGTCCTCCCAAACCTCTGGACGAGTCGTAAACGGCGATCACAGAGTCTGCCCAAACCAAATCGTTCAAGGGCGGCGGTATAAGAAAAATATCGCCGCCCAAGGACGATTCTGCAAAATCGTTTTTGGACAGACTCTAAATCATCACTTTGTCCAGCTGTAAGAGAGGAGTGCCACGTGGGACAGGCATATTCAACCAGGGGGCGGATGAAAGATTTATATATTTTTATGATATGTGTCTCAGGTGCACCAAATTTTTTTAGTATAGACACCATATGCATAGTTTGATTAGCTTTATTTATGGTTTCGGTTATGTGTGCATCCCACTTTAAGTTATCCTGGATTATTACACCAAGTAGTTTTAATTGATTTACAGACGTAACTAATGCATCGTAATTATAAAGTGCTTCGTTGGTCCCTGGGGTCTTACAAAAATTAATGTTAAGTGATTGACATTTTTTGGGGTTTAAGCGCATTTCATTTAGTTGGCACCATTCTTCTAAATTATTTAAATATGTTTGGATATTGTCTGCACAGTTGTTTTTTGAAATATCAGCAATGGAAAGATCATCCACAAATTTCCACCTAGTGGGACAATCAAGAGCAGAGTCATTAATCATTACTTGAAAAAGGCTTGGGCCTGTTTTAGTTCCCCGCGGAACGCCGCAAGTTATGGAAATCCGGCATGATGTGATACCATTGTAAAGTACACGTTGTTCTCTGTCTGTCAAAAAATTACAGAACCAAGGAATAATGGATTTCCTCACACCGACTGACAAAAGCTTTTGAATTAGTATTGGGTGACTTATTCTATCGAAAGCCTTGCTGAAGTCAACAGCCAGAATTCGTGCCTTATTACCAGGCTTATCAAGACCAGATAAAGGATAGTGTAAAAGCCCAACTAGGTAATGATTGGTGTTAACACCTTTTATATTACCGAACTGTTGTTTATCAATTATAGGTAACAAGTCCTCATTTAACCACTTATTTACAAAATGTTCTAATATTCAAACAAACGAAGGGGTGAGTGAAATTGGTCGTATCTGATCCAGTCCCACATTGCCTTTCTTTTTTGGTATTGGAATTACAGTCGCCTGTTTCCAACGCTTTGGTACAATACCTTCGGAGAGAGAGAGGTTGAAAATATGTGTAAGTGGTTCGGCTAATTCTGGTGCAAATTCCTTGAAGATAGGATGTACAGGAAATAGAACCTTGGGACTTTCTTCAGCCTCTCCCACCTGAAGATGATGTAGAAGAAACATTTTACTGATTTTTTTTCCAGTGTGGCTACATTCTTTTTGCATCATCGTAGAATTTATGCATACAGCTTTTTGTTAATTATATCTAATATTAGTAATGTCAACAACTACGACATAGTGACACCTCTGCCACATTTTAGTTATCAAGTTGCCTAGACATCTGGAACCAAGATCTTTATAACGTTACTAGTGGAAACCCATTATCCGAGTGTGTTAGACATACCATGCTTTGTCATTCGCAGTTGATGGACGCTGCTATCCAGGTAAATGCGGTCGTCATAAATTCAATCTTCTCGGAGTACTTCGCAGAGATCTTCAAAAACTTGGCCAAAAACTTCTGTGACATCCAGAAACTCTGAGAACTGCCTAAAAAAACGTGTAAACGTCTTGTGAAAATTTAATGAGACTGATGAGAAACTAAAACATAAGTATCCCAACTGAGATTCAAACCCGGGACATTCTGCTGTTTAAGCAGACGCCTCCAACTAGGCTATTGAGTCTTCTAAGGAATTCAAGTCCAAATAAAGCGTGCGTAGTTGAAAAATAGTCCTTGAGGCATGGCAAATAACTAAGATCAATATGATACGCCCTCTTCTTATAAGCACATGACTTTAGAAGAGATACTTTTTTATAATATTAATTATTCATTTTTATGATATTGTAGAGATAAACTCTAAATC
>NW_022733611.1:0-668 GCF_011630105.1 Anneissia japonica | reverse complement strand
CGTCCCAGCACAGGTCCTCCTGTGCTAGTGTCAGCCGTCGCTCGTTGGCTGAGCAGAGTAGCTACCTTTCCTTGCTTATATTCCCCAGTACATTCTGCCATGAAAAATGTCATAAAATTTCGAATTAAGAATAACGAAAAACACTTTTTTCACGGATGCTACGTGAAGAGATATTAAACTACTACAAAACAACGCATTTAACATTTGACGATCACCTCCACACGCTTTATAAACGCCATTTCAAAATGCTCATGAATATTATTGAGTCTAGCAGCTTGTGTTTTTCGTAGGATAGTTTGTGTATTATATTAAATATTTTCGTAGGATATTGAAGCTAACTATGCTTTTATGCTTATATAGCGCTAGGTGCTGCTGGGAAATGGTTGCGTCATCGTGCACCACTTTCCCATTGGTGTAACACGATGACGTCGAGATATGTTTCCGGACGTTCGCGTTCGAGCCCGGACGCAAAAAATTTTTGAGTTTGCGTCAACTAAGTGGAGTGTTATTGTTACACCACTTTTCCTATTCTTAATGCATTGTGGTTGTTGTAAACGCCAAACGCGTCAGAGAACCGGTACAGATGCTAGGAAATGGTGACGGCATCGTATACCGCTTTCCCATCGGTGTAACGCGATGACGTCCCCAGTGTTGAGGAATAGGCTTCC
>NW_022733610.1:0-1484 GCF_011630105.1 Anneissia japonica | reverse complement strand
GTGCAGACCAAACCTATCGACTTGTACAAAAACAGAGAACCTGTTCTTTGTTGCAATTATCCATTATTCGAATCATATATTCAATGAGTACAGTGCGTCATACCTTTTGAACACAAACGAATAAAAAATTTAATAGTCACATTCTATTGTAGACCCGATGCCAGTTTGGCTGATGATGTAGAGGGCGTATATAAATCACAGTTTTTTGTGTCTATGCCCCCTTCGGAGGCATTTTATGATCTTGCAATTAAAGATGGCGGAAAGGGTAAATCAGGTGGAGGTGCATGATGGGTCATGTGTCATCTCAAGTACCTTATTACTGTACAAAAGTCATACAAATATACAACACCACACATTTCCTGATAACCGAATCTATTGTGGACACTTTATTAGTAAACATAATACAGTAAGGCAGTCTAGTAGGGCATAGACACACGCTCCCGCCCTATTATAACATGGTTCTATGGTTGGAACCACTCACGGTTTTTTAGTATAAACAGATGCTTTATTGTATTAGAGAATATAGGTCTAAAGCCGTTATAGAGATCGGATTACACAACCACAATGAAACAGTTGAGGCATGATATATTTAGTGGAACAGAGCAGTATTACCCAGCGAACGGCAGAAGATGCAAAGGACAGCAATATATCAGCGAAGGCAAAGTGTTTGTTTAGAAAGAGCGATGGCTCTAATGACTTGTACTGAATCTTCTAATACAGGAACAAAAAAGGAGCACCGCACCAGATGTTATCTCGAAAGCAGTGCGGATTTGAGTCTTAAAGAGTACGAGAAAAGATCCTAACTGTTACAGAGACGAATAAGAAGACAAATTGTGACTAAAATCATTATTCTGTTTTATGTAATTTTAGTACATATTAGTCTGTGTCTTGTTTGGGGAGATTTTGTTTCTTTTTCAACAAAGTCGGTGACTTCACCTCACACTAATCATCATCATTATCATCATCATAATAGTCATTAACATCATCATCAAATCCACGACCATCATCATCCCCACCATCACCATCATCATCATCATCATCATCATCATCATCATCATCACCACCACCACAAATCACGGCACTCATCTATAATTAATGTAAATTAATAGAATTGTGTACAATCGAATCGAAAACCTATTACAACTTCTAAAAAACGTGGTATTATGTTCTACGGTATTTCTTAAGACTTTGATTCAATAAAACCAAAGTTGCAGGTGTAACAGCTATAAATATCGATATCTTATTATATCTTATTAACAGTATCTATGCCTAGATTTACACTAGTGTACGTAATTTTATTCATAAAATACAACTATAATACATACTAATACAATATTCAATATTAATATTAATATATTTCTTTTTTTATGGAAATAGGAGCCTATATATACATATAAACAGAAATATTCAAATATTTATTTTTTTTAATATCAAGACCAAAAACATTTTGACCTTTATGGCATTATGTAATAGTATAAACTGAA
>NW_022733609.1:0-889 GCF_011630105.1 Anneissia japonica | reverse complement strand
AACGCTATCAACCTCGCGAGAGATCTGGTTGCCGGCGTGGGCGGATCAGCGTAAACCACGGTCGGCGCGAAGGCCGTCGAAAACCATGGTCGGCGCGAAGGCCGTCGAACCGTACCTGTCGGACAACCTCTTCGCCGCCTCCGGTACTTCGTCCTCGGACTCGACGAACCGTCTTGCTTGGTTCAGAAGCTGATGAAACGAACATTCGTCCTCTCCGATCAACCCTCCGTAGGCGGTGGAGCTCGGTCGGTAGTCCACGACGAACGGGATGGGACGGGGGTTTTCGTTCTCTTCGGAGTTGCCGACGAGGACGTCTTCGCTAACGTCGTCGTCCACTTCCTCTTCGGATTCGCCCGCAGAACTTCCGGAACATGCGTCTTCGACGACGTTGTAGCTGGGACCGACGTTACGGCGACCGGGAGGTTCCCGACGTTGTCGTTGAGACCCTTCGCGTCTGCAATCGTTCAGTAATCGGCGCAATTTGCTTACTTCTACACTTCGGCCGTAATTTACTGTTTCTATTTCGTTCGTCAGATAGGATATATGTCGAATTAATTCTTTGTTCATTTGCTCACAATCGGCCGTTTCGTTTCATTTTCTCTTCCAGGGTGTCGATCTCGTTCCGCAAGTCGATAGCCGTGCGATCTTTATCGGAAAGCTGCCTTTCCATCCTCCTACTCTCCTTCTCGTTCTCATCCTTCAGGGCGGTTAATTTTTCGACATCCTTGATCAGCGAAGACTCCTTTCGGGTGGCCTCGGCCAGCTTTTCCTTAAGATCGGCAATCTCAGTTCGGAGAATGTCGGTCCTGTCGGAGTGATCGGCTTTGGCCGTTTCCAGATCTGATATCGCCTTCGCCTTGTCGGACTCGACGGAAGAACGAAACTCGCG
>NW_022733608.1:0-1085 GCF_011630105.1 Anneissia japonica | reverse complement strand
ACAGTGTGCATGTTGTAACACTTGAAGTAAGTGTTAACAGCGCCGCCATCGCTAACGAGCGGGGCGGGCCAGATTCAAAATTTTGAAAACGATTGCCATATTGGAATCGCGGTTCGAGGTTCCGAAGTTACTTGGAACTTGGAATAAACTTGGCTGGAAAGTAAGATAAGATTTGATTGATTGATCTATAATGAACTTATAATTCATATTCACTTAACTTAGGCCTAGTATTATTAATTTGTGTTCGCAATTAGGCCTAGGTAGAAGTGGTCCTTTCCTTGACCTGGCCGGGGTTAGCCTATAGGATAGGCCTAGGCCTAGCCAGACTGAGACTAGAGTGAGAGTAGTCGGCCTAGGCTAGGCCCTAGCCTAAGCTTAGCTAGGCTAGCATTGGCGTAGACTCTAGTTTAGTAGGCCTTGGCTAGGCGCCTAGCACCGCTAGGCCAGGCTGTATATGGTATGGCCTACCCTAGGCAGGGCACCTTAAATGACGATCGTCACTACGTGAAGGAACAATCGAGAGGCCTATGATTCATGTATTTGATTAGGCCCTTAGGTCTTATTACCCTGATACCCAGGCTTATTTTATGTTGGAAAGTTTTGTCCTTAGTGTAAGAGATGGATAATACTATTTAGTAATTATTGTGCAGAGATAACATGAGCTAACTAAGGAAAGTATATATATTAATTATGTAATGTCTTCTTATAACATCTTTAAAATAAAATTATGGCATAGATACAAGTGTATTTGCAGCCATTTCTATGCAGGCTTTTGAATGTCACAGCATGGCCCTTTCCACTACTATCTCTTATAGTAATTCACCGCAAAGGCAATGCAAACTATAACAGGCAGTAATTATAGACAGGATTAGCACACTGTATCCTCATACAGTATGATAGACTACCTCATATGGTAGATAAACTATGCAAGTTCCCATGACTATTACTTTATTTGCCTTTTCCTTTACAGGAGCATTTCTTCAGTGCACAGGGTGGACAGAGCAGCTATAACCAGGATAGGAATTTGAGCAGAACTCAGCCTTCCTCAAACCTAAAGAAGCAATGAATGCAAAAAGCCAAATCTG
>NW_022733607.1:0-984 GCF_011630105.1 Anneissia japonica | reverse complement strand
AACGCCGTCGTTGCTCCTCCTCCGGAATTGCGTCCCCTCAAGGTCGCAACGTTCCACTGGAGGGGTGGGAGGGAGTTAGGGACCCTCGGACCCCAAATGACCCAACTCCGGGGCTTCCCAAAGACGTGAGCATCCCGTCCAACGCAAAGGGCTGAACGGAACACGCTCGGAAGTGGGACCCGACCTGGAAATTTGACACCCATTTATAGATTTCGGTGCATAGATGTGTATAAGAGACAGACCTACGGCCTAGCGGATCGCAGGGGGGACGAATTAAACCTAACCCGAATACCCGGGACACTCCAAGGAAATTGACCCTACCTGGAAGGATCCTGTGACCCACTCGACCGTGTTCAGCGTAAGGTCAGCGGAGTTGTCCACCTCCTACGACCAAGCAGATCCCAGGGGACGGGGGTTAGACCCAACGGGGAAGAAAAAAGGACCTAGGTGTCGGAATCCACTCGCTATATGCCCAAGCTCTCACGCAAAAGAGCGAGGGGACCCTGTCCGATTTTTGCCCAAGCTCTCACGCAAAAGAGCGAGGGGACCCTGTCCGAGTAATTGCCCAAGTTCTCGCGTAAAACTGCGAGCGGGATCCAGAATGATGGGACGATGGAGACCCAACCGAATCCGCACCCACCCTTTCGTTGCCTAATCGTGATGGGCCAAGGTTTCGTCTCTCCAGGAGAGATTAATCTACTTGTTGCGGATTCAAAGGTTCGTCGCTCCCCCAGTGAACTACTTGCCGTAAGCTTTCCTTGACAAAAAATACTCGCCGTCAGCTTTCCTTGACACTGTAGGAGCGGAAAGGAAAAGACCCCACCAGAAAACCGTCCGAGACCCTCCCGATCCCGTGCCCAAGCTCTCACGCAAAAGAGCGAGGGGACCCTGTCCGAGTAATATGCCCAAGCTCTCGCGTAAAAGAGCGAGGGGACCCTGTCCGATTTTTGCCCAAGCTCTCACGCAAAAGAGCGAGGGGACCCT
>NW_022733606.1:0-1099 GCF_011630105.1 Anneissia japonica | reverse complement strand
ATATTCACCTTGACTAGGCCTAAGTGTTTTAACAATCTTGTCAATATTGCATTCATTTGATAGGCTATCAACAGATGAAGAAATTTGAAAGGACAATCTTGGAGGCTACAGTCTTTGTTTAACATTGTTAAGAACAGTAATTTTGGCCACCTATGCATGTCTATCGTTATCATTCTGTCAAAGAATTTCATTCTGTATATATTATTGGTTACATGCATAGGGGTCCAACCAGGATCTCCGTAAAGTGTTTCTTTTCGGTTTATTACGTGATGCATTTAAGATGCACCGGGTCGCGAGTTTTTTTGAAACATATAAAGCGCTCTGATTGGCTAGGGACTTTTAGATTGTGTGGACGTGGACCTGGTTCACGTCGACTAGTCATGCGTGTCAACGTAGTCAACTATACCTGTTGACTACAAATGAAAACCTTTTAGATTTCAGTCGACATGTAGCGCACGCTAGGCAACCTTATTAAGCAGCTGTGTCATGGCGAACCTTCGCCAAATTGTCGTCTTTGCATATTCTACATGTTCTACAGGTGTCTTGGACGATGAGGAATTCATGTTTTTATACAATACAAATAAACCCAAAAATGCCGAATTCAGGTACCGAGATTATCAGAAGTTTGATCTAGACAAGTACAACAATGATGAATGTAATGCATACTTCAGGGCGCATCCGGTGCGTCAACTGCGATGATGCAGATAGTTAACAGGCCTCCCCGGCCGGCTGCGCTCGTTGCGGTGCAAGTTTGCATTGCATGCACACTGGCGTAAGCACGCTCATGAACTTCCACAGCCTTTTTTGTGTTTACGAAGGCAGTAGAAATTAAATAACTGCCTGTGCATTAAAAAGCAAATAATACAGATTAATTCAACACAAGTTAGAAACTTCCCCCAGACTCTGTCTCTGCCTCAGTTGGACGAACTAGTGAAGGCAGCGTTGCCACTATATTTTCATCTTCCATCTTTAAACTTCACAAGCGAGCATGGCGTCCTAGATTTAGGACGACGGGAAAAACGAGGTGAACACGTTCTCGACGCAGGGTTCCCGGAACGCCGCCCTCAGCGGCGTGTGCGAAGCACAACACAGGCTCAGA
>NW_022733605.1:293-535 GCF_011630105.1 Anneissia japonica | reverse complement strand
GTTAAAAATTTAAGTCAAAATATAATTTTTTTTGTTAGGCAAAGTGAGATAGCCTGAAACAAACAATAATCCAATGAAAGTTTGAAGTTTTTCAGAAAAATACTCGAAATATGACGGAAAGTCAAAAATTTGCACTAAGTGCTCAACTCGGCGAGATAAGCACTTTTGTGCAAAAATGTTAAAAAGTTGAGTCAAAAATGTAATTTTTTTTTGTTAGGTTAGGGTTAGGGTTAGTGTTAGGG
>NW_022733605.1:0-207 GCF_011630105.1 Anneissia japonica | reverse complement strand
CCATTGAAAGTTTGAAGTTTTTCGGAAAAGTACTCGAAATATGGCGGAAAGTCAAAAATTTGCACTAAGTGCTCAACTCGGCGAGATAAGCACTTTTGTGCAAAAAGTGACAATGTTAAAAATTTGAAGTCAAAAATGTAATTTTTTTTTTATTAGGTTAGGGTTAGGGTTAGTGTTAGGGTTAGAGTTAGGGTTAGGCTTAGAGTT
>NW_022733604.1:0-761 GCF_011630105.1 Anneissia japonica | reverse complement strand
CACCAATGAGTCTTCTGGCCATCACTGAAAACTTGCATCGCATATTGAAGGGAATACTAGCTTTAAGAAGAAATTCAAGACCTATTTCTTCAATAATGCTTAACTTTATAGTTAATTCATATTAAAATTAATTCATCCGTTTTCACCAGAGGGTGACGAAATCTTCCACATTAGTATGGGATGATACTGTATTTTCTTACAGGGGGCATACATTTCTTTAAAAATTATCAAAGAACGTATTGTACTGACGTGTGTATAAACTTATATGCATGTCTGTTACCTTGATAAAAGAGATAAACTGGTGTAAGTTCTTAAGAAAATGTATAATTTTTGACTGGTTACACTTGAGGTATTTAGATTTTTATACCCGACTCCATATGCTATTCAAGACTGGTACACAGGAATCTCACTTAATCCTTTTGGCCCGTCGCTCAGGTTTCAGATTTTGTTTTTAAAGTAGGGTACAGGAATGTATATAGCATAAAGGAATCAAAAGCGTGAACACAATAGAATAAAGACTAGATACTGTAGTGCTGCGGTAGGATGAGCGTCGAGAGACTCTGAACTTAGTTGATGCCAGTATGCTACCATCGCTGCGGCATGGTCAAACACTACTGTACGCATTGACCAACTGCATTGTATAACACACCCAATTTACAGGGCAATCCCATTAGGCATAAAAAAAAAATTACATATAAATGTATATATATATATATATATATATATATATATATATTATATGAGGTGTATTTCTATATATT
>NW_022733603.1:0-723 GCF_011630105.1 Anneissia japonica | reverse complement strand
AAAATGTTATTCAATGGCCATTGTTTTTCAATTATCTCTCAGAACATTATTTGCATCTGCTGTAACTGTTAAAAAACAAATGCTTTTAAAGAAATAAAAAAAAATCACATATTGATCTCAGTTCAAAGGAAAAAATAAAACTTATTTCTAAATTTACAATTTTCACCTATAAACGTCTTAATTTCACAAAAGAGTGGGTTCTTTTTCAAACAAATACATCCTGCCTAATATATGTGTGTTTAGATTAGATCTTTTGCTTTGGAAACTGAGATCATTTTAGATACTATTTCTGTATAAACTAATTTTTTTTTTCATATTACTGTAAACCTAATGGGTTTTGATAAATTTACTCTGCACTACGGAATTTCCAATAAAAAAAAGAAAATTAATTAAAAAGAATTAAAAAAAAGAAAATTAATTAAAAAGACCATAGATTAAAAATAAGTAAGGCATAACATATTTCTAATCTATGTTAAAGCATAACTATTTTTACATAATGAAATTTAGTAAATTATTATTTGTGGCTTTTATTTATTAAATCAATTAAGAACATAATCTCAAAACAAAATTTAATGACAAGAAAGATCGACGTTTCGGGTCCATCATGGAACCATTCTCAAGATCAAGTAAATTGAAAAAAACAAAAAACAAAAATGCAAAGCAGTGACAGGAAGTAAGTAATTAATTTACATATCAATAGGGCCTACTGTGTGGAGCCACAAT
>NW_022733602.1:40290-45454 GCF_011630105.1 Anneissia japonica | reverse complement strand
ATAAATCTTCATTAGTAGGAGTAGGTCATTTGTCTATACGGTTGAGTAATCCCCTACTTTGGGGATCCTGAAACCGTTTTCTTGCTAACTTACCTCAGTTGCCGATAGTATGAACACTCTTCCCATATTGCTCTGTACCGGAAACAAAACTAAGATATCTTTGTTAATAGAGATATCTCTATTAATAGAGATATCTCTGTTTAAAACTAAGATAACTTAATATGCCAGTGTTCAATAACATTTGTTTAATCATTGTAAGAAAAATCCATTCTCCCATCCCTAAGCAAGTCATTAATGAGATTAAGTTTTTTCCTTTTCTAATGTCTGCGGTTTTTCTTTTTCTTTTCTTTTTCTTTTTTTTTTAAATAAATTAATTTTATTGCTATTCAATAATGATTGTTTTTTTTTTGTTTTTAGGTTGGGGGTTTTAAAGTAAGGCCAAAAAATTGTAGTGTTTCCCTTAAATGGTAAAAATGGAGATCGTCGGTCGGTCGGTCGGATTTTTTAAAAATTTTTAGTAATAGGCCTATCTGAAATATATACTGTTTAAATAGTAATTGATTAACTTTTTAGTCTTCATTTGAATTATCTTTTCCAAAAAACGTCTATGTTTTTTGTATTATAATATGCATTTGCTGATGGATCTTATCTTTGTTTTCTTTGTTTTTTTGTTTCTTTAAATTTCCATTGCATACTTATACTGCCACCATTGTTGCTGATTATGGTTGTTTTCAGTGGTAACTTGTATCTGAGGCTGTGCCTTGTAGGGTGCAATTGAGGATTGCTTTGAATAAATAAAAACAACAATAACAAAGTCATCTTTTGATTTACAATGTTTAGATAAATGTTTCTATACATTAATAATAATTATCTCTGGATCCAACCGGGTCAGGATACTCTCAGGATCTTTTTGCATAAAAACCAGTCGACCACTTAAATAACAAGTTCTTGTAATCTCGAAAGCTCTGATAATAATAATAATGTGAATAAAAATGGAGACAACACACAACCTTGTCTCAAGCACTGGTGCCCCACAAGGTTGTGTGTTGTCTCAATTTTTATTCACATTATATACAAGTGATCTTATAAGTAAATCTTGTCAAATTGTTAAATTTGCTGATGACACCTGCATCACAGGCTTAATTGCAAACAATGATGAGAGTACTTATAGGGCTGAAGTTGATAATTTAATTAATTGGTGTGATAGGAATTGCCTAAGTATCAATGTGAAAAAACTAAAGAAATTGTATTCGACTTTCGAAAAATCAAAACGCAACTGTCACCTTTAAGTATCAAAGATAATGATGTCTGCACCACTAGTGAACATAAATACTTAGGTGTTTGGATAGACGAAAAACTAACATGGAATTCTAACACCGCGAAACTTTATGCAAAGGCAAACCAACGAATGTATTTTTAAGAAAATTAAGGAACTTTAAGATTGGCAAGGATACATTGTTCCTATTTCACCAGGCTATGATACAGTCCATAATAGCCTTTTGTTGTATTGTATGGCTAAATAATTTATCGAAAAATAATGCAAATAAATTACAGAGGATTATTACTATGGCTAAGAAAGTATAGGCGCAGACATTCCGTCTATCTATGACATATATGATAAGGCTATAGAGAAAAAACTAAAATGTATAATTAAATGACAAGTCCCATCCTCTGTTTAATCATATTAATTTCAGTAAATCTGGTAGAATTATTTCATCAATTAAGAAGACTGAGCGTCAACAAATCATTTCTTCCGTGTGCAATCAGGCAATACAATAAGCAATTTAAAAGAACTTTTATCCTAGTATGTAAGTGTACTGCACTTTTATATATTTTTACTCGACTACAGTGCAATTGTTTGCAATGTTTATCGGTTTTTTTTTATATTTATAGTGTTTTATATCATTTTACGCATAGGTTAACCTATTTTATATCGTATCTTTGTATTGTATTTTAGTATGTTTTAGTATGTCAACTTGAAATTGAATTTGAGGGCAGTATAATAGTGGTAGTAGAGTATGTTGGCCCTAACGGCCGCCCATACAAAAGGATCTATTAATCGATCAAACAGTTAAGCAATCAATCAAACACACAATCAATCAGCCGGGTGTTTCTAGAGCTCCTCATCGGAACTAAAAATATAATATCTTACTTTTATTTGGCTCTTCATAAGATTTTTGTATCTTATTAAAAATATGTAATATACATTTTTCGGCAAGGGTTCATAATTTTCATTTATTACTACCACTGACTGGACACGTCGCATAAATGGTGCAGTCTGTTAACGCTGATTTGTAAGGAGCCGAAGGTCGTGAGTTCGAATCGCGCCTCGGTGCTTATTAGGCCTATATTTATTTATGTATTTATTTATTTATTTTTATATAAATGAATATACTAAGATATTTGAGAGCTGTTTGACCAACAAAAATTGGAAAAGCTAGTAAAATAGAACATTTTTAAACAATGTTCATTTGTACCAAATTAGAATGCGCTAAAATAAAAAAAAAAATTAAATGTCTTAAAATTTAAAAAAAAAAAAAAAATTGAATACCAAGACACGATTCAAACTCACGACCGTGGGTTCCTTGGAACACTTCGTTAACCGGTCACGCCATCCATGCGACGTGTCCTATTAGTGGAAATGGCAGTAATGTACAGTCCTTGCTGAAAACGCTGTTTGTTTTGTAGGTGTATGGGCCACCCTGGGGTCCAACTTTTAAAAAAAGGCCATGATCGTTTGTTGTGACTCCTCTCTATTTCATGTGTACAAAATTTCCTGCACGCCCGTTCAAAATTGGTGACGCGGACCTTAAAATAATCAATCAGCAGCATAATGGCGGCAGTGGAGTATATTGGCCCTAACAGCCGCCCATACAAAAAGACCTATTAATCAATTACCAAAACAGATCTATTAATCAATGAGTCAAGTACTCCTAGAGCTTCTCATCGGTGCTAAAAACGATCTTAAATTCAGTGTGTTTCCATCGAATTTCGGAAGAAATCCTGGCTTATTTCACAATTTTACAAAATTGCTTTTGCTATTTTAAAATTGAACGTGGATGATGTTGAGATTCCTGCAACTCTCCCCCTCTCCCTATGTATGAATAATGAATCCCACTATTACATTATGATAACTTCCCAGTTCCCTGTTATGCGTGTCACCTCTATCATTTTCGCTTAGGCCTATACTCACTAAGGCCCGTAGTAGTTAAGTGAATATATTTATTTGTTTATATGTTGTATGTTGGCATGGAGCTTTCTATGTTTTATATGTATGTTTATTCTCCGATCCAGATAGGTTTCTTATTACTGTACATCCTACTCTATGAATATTTATGTAGATGATTAAGTACTGTAATTTTTGTTCAAAAGACATTAGAAGCCTTCAGTCATTGATTGTATGCAATAGTTGTAACTCGTACTACCATAGACGCTAATGCCAATGTAGACTGGATTTGTTTTAACTGTACTGGAACTATTTTTCCTTTTAACCATTACGCTGATGACGATGAATTTAATTTGCTTTATTCAGTTTTAATAATAATATTGAGTGTAATAGAATGTTAAATATGAAACTTAATCCATTTGCTCTCAATGATGTGATAAATAACGCTAATAATTTAATTGATTATGATATACCCCATTCGTGTTCCTACAATTTTGATAATACAATCTCAGTTTCATGTGATGAGCATGATTTTTCAATTTTGCATATAAACTAACGCAGTTTCAATAAAAATGACGATCAGATTACTGCGTTACTTACAAGTTTAAATCACACCTTTTCGATTATAGCGCTCTCAGAAACATGGTTTAAAGAGGATGGTTCCAATGAAATGTTTATAAGTAACTATAATTTAATTAATGCACCTCGTTGTGAAAGAATAAGTGGAGGTGTTGCTAATTATGTTCATAAAACAATACCGTTTCGAATTAGGAATGATATAATATTGATCAACCAAACATTAGAGCATATAGAGCATTCTGAATTTATTTTTATCGAACTATTGGTTCCTGGTAAGAAAAACATTATTGTCAGTAATATCTATCGTGCACATCGTACTAATACTGACAGATTTTTTAATGATCTTACGAACTGTCTTATAAAAATTAGTTCTGAAAAAAAAAACAATGTTATATATCTGGTGACTTTAATTTTCACCTGTTGCATTCCAATGAAAATTACACTATAAATGAGTTTCTTTCTATTTTTTTTAACCATAACATGTTTCCTCTTATCGACAGACCCACCAGAACAAAACCCACTACAGCCTCTTTGATTGATAATATTTTTACCAATGTTTTTTCCCATAATATCAAATCAGGTATTGTTGTCGCCGATATCACTGATCATTATCCAATTTATGAAATCACCAAATCCAATCCCATTAGTAATATCAGTACCTCGAATAAGATTCCTACCCGTTTATTTAACCAAACTAGAGTTTATAATTTTTATAACGATCTGAGCAGTATTGATTGGACCTGTGTTACTGGCTTTGATTGTCCTGATCTTGCGTATAACGTATTAATTCGTAAATTCACAGAGGTCTACAATATGCACTTTCCTTTTTCTTTTAAGCAATCCAAGAATTCTCCTCGTCGTATTTCTCAAAAGCCTGGGATTACCGCAGCGATTCAACGTGGCTAACAAATCCTGAGAAGTTATAAGCGCTGAGTATTATTCTTATTATTCTTATATTTGTTTATTACTATATTATTATTGTTATTATTGTTATAACCAGTTATTATTGTATTGCCTTGAAGTGTTGATTGTAAGTGTTAATGTGATAGAGATAGCCCTAATTGATAGTCTTACAAGCAAAATTGTCTTTATATGCAATACTGAATAATTGTTTGTAGTACCGATGGCGATAGACAGGATTGATTATCGCAATTTGAAAAAAACTATGACAACTGTATTGTTGAAAATATTACTTGTAAGCCGTGATAATACTGGCATTATTATTCTTGAGCTGTACATTGATATATATATATATATAGTGGTTTTGACACTCGCCTTGACAGCGAGAGGTCGCAGGTTAGAGTCCCGCCAGAGGCATTTTATTACACAATTTCTTTATTCATTTATTTACAGGACTACATTCGTTGAGAGCTATGCTATTAAGTCCTTTATTCGAACACTGTATTTACATTTCTTTGA
>NW_022733602.1:33988-40273 GCF_011630105.1 Anneissia japonica | reverse complement strand
TATACTATTGGAGATCAATGTGTAGTTTATTGATAATAAGCACAATTAGTTAACTATCATTGCTATGTATTGTTTTTGAATGACAAGTTAATGGTAACATTATATTGTTATTATTATGGATATTATCATATAATTGGAGATCGTTGTCCAGCATATTAATGGTAATGTGCACAACTAGTTAATAGTAATTGTTATTGTCGTGATGGAATAATAGAAAATAACTGTATTTGCGTCAGGAGAAACGTGTATAGGTGTAATTTTGCCCTACCTGACATGGAAATGTATCGAATACTCAGTACATTTGAAAACAACTGCGAAAAAATCGCAAGTTATTCTCGAGTGGGACTCGAACCGACGATCTCCAGATCACTAGCCTGGCATACCTCTAGACCACCGAGCTTGCGCCAGATGGCCAGGGTTGAATTCAAGCGATATCGGTTAGCAAGTGAGCGCGTTATTATTATCTAACCAATCACACGTACGCGTTTAAAATTTCCAGTTTCTTATTGGCCAGTGATTCGATCATCATATTCTTGGTATTCGGATCGGAATTTTCTCGTGGACGCACGGCAGCTAACGGTTAGCAGGATCCTGATCCTGCTAACCGTTAGCTGCCGTGTGAGAACATAGCCTGTGTCTTGTATGCTGTGCCGTAGATTTCTGTGCGTTGTATGGTATATCGGGTACTGTGGCTTGGTTTCACGAACTGGTGTGACGATGTTACAGGACAGACCCAAAACCAACACGAAGCAGGCATAAGATCGTGACCGTGAGTTTCCATGTATTTGTTTTTGGTTCTTAACATTAAAGTAACAATTGCAAGTATATTGATTATTACTGTACTTACCCTTGCTTGTGTGTAATGTAAAATGTAACTTTATAGCTTCGAAACATTATGGAATTGTAGGTTCTTTGTTATGTCATGTATTATTGTATTATATTGTAGATCTTAGATGATTGGAAGAAGGGGAGAGAGATTGGAAGCACCGGACCAATTGCTCTTTCCGATTGACCACTTGATGCCGGGAATCTCAAACTTGGGAGCTAAACTTATTAAATTGTTATTATGAGGTTTTTTTTATGTACACCCATAGTTTTGCTGAGTTCGTGTTAGCCACGTTAGAGCTAGCTAAGTTCGTGTTAGCTACGAACTCGGGAAAGCTCTATAAAAAGTATGTAAACAACCCTAATTAACAAAACTTCCTATGTTAATTATCGTAATCAGCTTGCTTCTTTAATCAGAAATTCTAAACAACAATACTATGCCAGGCAGGTTGAGGAAACAAAGCTTAATTCAAAACAAACTTGGAATATTCTTAACGACTAAACCAATCTCATCTTTTTATAAAATAAACGATATACACATTTCTGATCCTCAAACTATTGTTGATAATTTTAATAAATATTTTGTTAAAATTGGTCCTGAATACTCGCGTAAAATTCCTCAGCCTGATATTACTTTCAAAAGTTTCATGAATAAAATTAAATCTCCACTTAGATTTTTCTTTTTTTTCACATACAAACAGATGAAATACTCTCAATAGTTAGAAATTTGAAATCTGGTGTTAGTAGCGGCTTTGATGATATCAAGCCTGATTTTGATAAATCAGTTGGTGAACTAATAGCACCACCTCTTGTTCACATTTTTAATTTATCCTTAACTACTGGAATTGTTCCAGAGAAACTGAAAATTGCCAAGATAACAAAGTAGGGAGACTGATACCTTTGGTAATTATAGGCCCATCTCAGTCCTTCCCGTTTTCTCCAAAATTTTAGAACGCATTATTCATAAAATACTCTATAACTATCTTCTCAACGTGACATAATCTATTGTATAAAAACCAATTTGGCTTTCGCCTAAATATGTCTACTGAAATGGCTGTTTTACAGTCATATGATAACATTATTTCCGAACTTAATAAGAGGAAACATGTTTTTGAATTTTCTTGGACCTCTCAATGTCATTTGATACCATAAATCACAAGATTCTACTCTGTAAACTGCATCATTATGGTGTGGTATCGCCTTTGAGTGGTTCAACAGTTACCTTACAGATAGAATGCAATATGTTTCTTTTAACTACCATAACTCATTCTTTTTAAATACTTGTTATGGTGTCCCTCAAGGCTCAATTTTAGGCCCTTTATTCTTTATTATTTACATAAATGACTTAGCCTACATATGTAAACACTCCAATATTATTTTATTCGCCGACGACACAAACTTATTAATTTCTGATGATAATTTAAACTCTCTAGTTTATAATGTTAATTACGATCTATCGATTATTTCATGCTGGTTTAAGGCAAATAAGCTATCACTTAATGTTAATAAAACCAACTATATGATTTTCAGAAATAGATATAGTAGGCCTAACCGTACTTACAAGGACCTTAATATTGCTAAAGATCGTAATAATATTTTGCGTGTTACTAGCTGCAAATATCTTGGTTTAATAATGGATGAATGTTTAACTTGGAATCAACATACAACTTATATTGAAAATTTAGTTTCAAAATATTTTGGTATTCTCTTCAGACTAAAGCCAATTTTACATGTTAATGTTTTATCATCATTATATAAGACCTTAGTTCTTTCTCATATCCAATATTGTAATTTTATTTGGGCTGATCATAACAATTGTTGTCTTGAAACTGTTTATCGCAAGCAAAAGCGCATAATGCGTCTATGTACAAATTCACAATTCCATGAACATTCACCACCATTATTTGCCAGTCTTAATCATTTAACTGTGTATGACATTCATAAGTTATCTAAAGGTGTTTTTATGTATAAATTTAAAAATAATTTATTACAAGTTAATTTTTTCAAATTATTTTGTTAGAGTAAATTCAGTTCATGATTATGGTACCAGGTCCTCCGATATGTACCGTCTACATACTTTTGTTACCGATATGGCCAGAAATACTATCCGAAGGCATGGTCCGATTTTATGAAATAATATTGATGCTTCTATTCGTAATTCAGTATCTGTCAAAATGTTCAAAATGATGTATAAAAATTATTTGTTGTTAACGTATCAATAAAGATCCTTTATATATTTACATTCATGCATGCTTTTATATAGTTCATATCCTGCCAACATGTTTTTGTCACCGTTGTCATGTATCACGTCATGTTCGTCCGTGTAACTGTTATTAATTTTAGTTTAGGTGGCCAATGGTTCAGTACATGAAAATATGGAAGTTTTTGGAAAATTAACTGAAACTGAAACTGAAAACTGAAACTGATGTAGAATTTCACAAAACCTTATTTGATCTACGTACAATTGAACGAGTTTAAAAAGTGAAATTAAGACACTATTAAGAAATAATTTAAGTCTAAGAGTGCAATTTCCGGATTTTGCCGCATCCCTACCTTTTCAACTCAGCTCCCCCCCAACCATGTTGAGGAGAATGTAGACGCTTCTACTCGGCCCTCACGTCTATCTTTTCTCTAAAAAATATTTATGTACGCTTACTGTCAAAATTGACACCATTTATAAAACAGTTTTTATATCTGAAAGTGCCATTTCTGGCCATTTAGAGTTGTCACATTATATTTTTTTACTTCAGCCACACCATAGCTGGATGTTGTTACACCTGGTATTCCCTATTTTTTCTACCCCACAAGTCCACATAAACTTATTTGATCTACTTAAGATTAAACGTATTATTGGCGAATTCGGACACTTTTAAATATATATTTCTAAGCCCGAGAATGCTATTTCCGGCCATTTAGATTTGCTTTTTGTTCAACCATGATGGGGCTGAGGTGGCTGTGCACTCTCCTGGTACCTGCTTCTTCCTCCTACAAGCATCTGTTTCACAAATTATATGGTGTTTACACATACCTCCATGGTGTATATAAAATTACACGTCCTAATGGCAAATTTACAATTAACAATTATTAACTATTAACAATTATTTTAACAATTAATTAATTAATTAATTAATTAAATTTTAATTAACAATTATTTTAACATTTCGTCTTTTTCATATGAATATATATGAATATATTTGTCCTATGTATGCATATGATTTATATAATAGTGAGTGCAAACTAAATTATCGTTTGATAAAAAATACAAGCATTTGTTTCACAAAATATATGGTGTTTACACATGATACCTCCATGGTGTATATAAAATTACACGTCCTAATGGCAAATTAAAAATTAACAATTATTAACAATTTACAATTAATAATTAATTAATTAAATTAATTATTTAATTATTTTAACATTTCGTCCTTTTCATATGTATACATATGAATACATTTGTTCTATGTATGCATATGATTTATACAATAGTGAGTGTAAACTGAATTATCGTTTGATCAAAAAAAGACTGCAATCAAGTGGCTCGTGTTCATACTGCGTCGGTGCCCCTTCGTCACTTAACGCGTTACACATTATCTTGTTTGGCATTTGCTGAATTTGGAACGCCTTGCACTGGTTAATCGAGATGCAGAATTGAAAACAGTGAGCTAAACTTCTTGTCGCTTTACTATCCAGGGTGAAATCGGCTAAGGCGTAGGGAACTAAGCAAGCTGCCTGTCCTGCTTTACCAGACACTTTTCTTGCAAAAGACGAATGTTGTTCTGAATTAATAGACACAAACGGGGTATTTAGAGATATGTTCAATATTGTCCAATAATTATTTTCTCTGTTCCTTATCAAATTTAACCCCTTATAGTCGAATTGACTAAGGTACTACATAACATTTAACCAGGTACACTGTCAAATGTCACAGAATATACAATAAATTACAATTAATGGTGACAACATTAGATCTATTATTTTATACATCTTTCATTCATCATTTAGGTTTGAACTGGGCGGGGGTGGTGATTGTTTAAACATTATTCCGTGAAGTCTTGGGCATTGTTATCGAATTTTATTTGTTTTTTAATATATATTCATAATATATATTTTAAACTTCATTCAAAACAGAGCGATTTACATATTGTTTCTTCACTTTTCCTTCTCTTCCAACAGTGTGTCACCACCCACAAAAGGTACGGTAGATAATGCTCTCTAGCCAATGACTCCTAATTAAAATACCTTGCTCTTAGCCTCTCACTTAAAGGCTTATAGAGTGGAGTAGTTCTTAACACTCACGATGTTAAACATTTTTTAGTTAATTTTCTAACCTAGGACCTTGAAAGTATAAGTGTCTTTGTAGGTTTAAGATCAAGTTACCTATTTCACAAACATATAAATTGAAGTAGTAACTGCAAGGATAATCGTGCCAATTCTTGTCGATCCCGCTACATATGATTACAGCACAATGTTCAGATACACCATCTGGTTGATCTGGTGACCAATCTGGCGAGGGAAAGAATGAAAATACACATAACAAGAACTAATGGCACCTCCAATGTAATAATTATAAATTATTATTATCAATATTATTATTGTCAGAATTATCAATATAATAATAATAATAATAATAATAATAATAATATTATTATTATTATTATTATTATTATTATTATTATCGTTATTACTATCATTATTATTTTCATCAACAACACGGTACATAGGATATTGCCATAACTATCGCCTTACCATCACCATTATCATCATCACCAACACCACCATTATTATTATTATTATCCTCATTATCATTATCATCATCATAATCATTGGAGTTTAACACTAGGGCGCGATTTTGCAAAATACAATTACATACTTATTCATTCATTCATTCATTTTTTCTTTATTCAGCCGAGCACGTACATTTACAATAACAATGAAATAAGACAGAAAAGAGCAATCAAATTGGACAAGCAACATATTAAACAATTAGGCCTATTACCTAAGTTGGCTAGGATTGACTCTAGCTCAAGCCATTCTTCGGATATTATACAGATTTGTAATACAGTTGTATAAATAATTTTTTTAAATAAATTAATAAAATAAAAATAAAAATTAGAAATCAAATAAATTCCTTAAAATAACAAATCTAGGCCTACAAAGATAAATAGGGTGTAATTGTATAAATAATAAATGGAGAAGGAATCAACATTAAAAAGTGCACCTACATCAATGAATATACAGTATTTATGAACAGTTTAAACAAAGAAGTCGTGAATCATAAAAATTAATCTAAACCAAATTCCAATAAAGCACAATTAGTTAAAAAAGTGGAATAAATATTTTTTTTAAATAAATAAATTTAATATGTATTAGCAAAAAAAAAAAATGAATGAAATGAGATAAAATGAAATAAAAAAGAAAAACAAATTAATAGATAATATTAAATAAAGAAAACAGTAAACT
>NW_022733602.1:31400-33283 GCF_011630105.1 Anneissia japonica | reverse complement strand
TATATATATAGCAGTTTGTAGAGTGTCCAACATAACAAAATCAAGACAAAGACAAGTTCAGATTTTAGGAAATTCTTTACCTATGGAGTTTTTGCAGGCCAAATTCTTACGTATTAGTGTTTAAATGTTTAAATGTCTTGATAGCGTTTATTTATTAAGCAATATTCGGGCACTGATTTTGCGTCAATTAGTCCATACAAACACTTATCGAGGAAGGTGATTTTTCTCTTCTGTCAAGAAGTGTGCTATTTTTAGAGACTCGCAATTATGCAATACAAGTATAATGTTGTTACTGATAGAATCCATTCATTTGAAAATCCTTTCAGTTGAATTTGAAATTTAATATCTATCATATGACTATTAAAAACAACACATTACGTTTCGATCATGGTAATTATGAGATAAATACAATACTTTGTATTCCTAACCTGTGTACTGTGTCGCAGTGTTAGTCGTCCATTTCCACACACCTTGATTCTCTCTGTCATTGAAACCAATCCAAGTATTCATACAATAACCGTATTTTTGGTAGCGGAGATCACGAACGAAGTTTCTTTCTTCTGATGATGATATCGCCAACAAACTTGCTCCCTCCGATTCACAGTTTGTCAGCGCATCAGTCCAATTTACTGTCTGTGCAAACACTTTATAACAACTCATTTGGAATAGATCCCACGAATCTGGGCATCTGTCTACAAAACACACACATAAATCAATTATGAATTTGCTACAAATGCATCAAGTCGGAGACAAACTTATCATCCTGCAATCATGCACTATCCGGTTCCCCACTTTTTGGATCTCCCCATGCGTATAAAGATATTATACAAGTTACTTGGTGATAACTAAAGTCATATAATAACCAGATAACAGTTTCATCTTCAAGCAATAGCCTTCAGAATGCACACCATGCAACATATCTGCGGCGTCATATTTCATTTGCTCAAGGTCGGTTGAGTTTTATACTAAACCTAACTTAGGACTGATGACTTACAATAACAACACTAATAATTAACGTGGCATAATAAACAAATAATAATAACAATACATAATAATGAAAATATAAAATAATTATGATAAAATAATGATAATAATAATCATAAATATTTGGTTATAGTATAATAACAACCCTGATCATAATAAACACAATTTCATTGGCAATAACAACTACCTTTGCTGAGATTAAGTTTGTTGACCATATGTTAACAGAATAGTATAAGAAAATAATGTACACCTACCACAATACGAGAGGGAAATTACCGATAAGATGAAAACATTGCCGAGAGCAAATACGTTGCCTTTCGTTAGAACCATAATGTTGATGTTATACTTGTAACTAACGATAACGTACAGAATTAAAATTGCATGACTTTGACGTTCGTTATAAAGGAATAGTAACACTCATCTGATAGGATGTAAGTAAATAGACGAGATAATGAAACATTTCATAGGACCTTACAGCGAATAATGTATACAAATTAGGACACCAAATAAAATATTTAGATTAGCAGGAGCCTACTCATTGGCTAAATATGACGTACAAAAGTAAATCAAGAAAATGTATAATAGAGTATAAAAAAACATATAAAAATAGAGGGCAGCATATTGCTGAAAAGACTACATTTTCAATAAATAAAATGCAAAAAAACCGCAATATTACAAGACGGCACCAATCCAAAACGCATAATTACAAATTGAAAAAAAAAAAAAACATATTAAAGTTACATTGTATATCAATCAGTCAATCAATCAAGCAAAAGATATTTACAATTACAAAAATTTAGTTACAATATCACTAAAAATAGATTTCATGTGTTAAAACACCAGTTTTAATACAGTAGAATCCCTCCTTTGGGTCACCCCTATTCTGGGGACACCCCTAA
>NW_022733602.1:26417-31374 GCF_011630105.1 Anneissia japonica | reverse complement strand
TGTATGTTCAATGGAAAATGTGAAACTACTTTGACCTTGGCAGCAGAATAATGCTGTTCTCGAATAATAAAACAACGACTATCTTAGGACCTACAGATTCATAATTTTATTTTTTGCTCGCCTAATACAACAGTGGAAAATACTAATAACACCCAGAGAACAGTGAAATTTTGACTCTTCCCTGGTACACCATTCATACATCAAGTCTAACACACAAAAAAACTGAGAATTTTAATTCAGACCACACTTTTCATGCAATCTTTTAAAATGATTACAAAATGTATCAAATAATAAATGGATATATACATAATGTACATAATATAGATATAATTAATAAAGGAATATACGGATATATATAAATAAATGTACATAATATACATAATATAGATATAATTAATAAATGGATACCTACATACATTTTTTCTATAGGCATATGAGCTTATACTGAATCTCGTTCGAGGTCCAGCAACCTGATGAATGATGTGATAAATATTTTAATAATAATTTAATTGATTATGATATACCCCATTCGTGTTCCTACAATGTTGATCTCAGTTTCATGTGATGAGCATGATTTTACAATTTTGCATATAAACTCACGCAGTTTCAATAAAAAATGTCGATCAGATTACTGCGTTCATTACAAGTTTAAATCACACCTTTTTGATTATAGCACTCTCAGAAACATGGTTTAAAGAGGATGGTTCCAATGAAATTTATATAAATAATTATACCCATAAGCATTAAATAGAATATTTCGTAAATAGCATTTAGTTTGCCATATTTTTTGTGTTTGGTAATTGTTTGTACACAGGTAACTCATCACAATATTATGCAGTCTTTTAACGCCAACATAATGTCAATGGTGGCTGCCGAATTTCTGAAATCAGACGGCTACAAGTACCAGTACCAGTATAATTTCATTAATGAACCTCTTTGTAAAAGTGGAGGTGTTGCTATGAATATTCATAAAACAATATCGTTTCGAATCAGAAATAATCTAATATTGATCGATATAATATTTGATGATATCAAGCCTGATTTTGATAAATCAGTTGGTGAACTAATAGCACCTCCACTTGTTCACATTTTTAATTTATCCTTAACTACTGGAATTGTTCCAGAAAAACTGAAAATTGCCAAGATAACTCCTGTTTAAAAAAGTGGGGAGACTGATACCTTTGGTAATTATAGACCCGTCTCGGTCCTTCCCGTTTTCTCCAAAATTTTAGAACGCATTATCCATAAAAGACTCTATAACTATCTTTCTCGACGTGACATAATCTATTGCATAAAAACCAATTTGGCTTTCGCCCAAATATGTCTACTGAAATGGCTGTTTTATACAGGCATATGATAACTTTATTTCCGAACCTAATAAGAGGAAACAATTTTTTGGGGAATTTTCTTGGACCTCTCAAAGGCATTTGATACCATAAATCACAAGATTCTACTCTGTAAACTGCATCATTATGGTATTCGTGGTATCGCATTTGAGTGGTTCAACAGTTATCCTACAGATAGAATGCAATATGTTTCTTTTAACTACCATAAGTCATCCTTTATAAATAGCTGTTATGGTGTCCCCCAAGACTCAATTTTAGGCCCTTTATTCTTTATTATTTACATAAATGACAGCCTACATATGTAAACACTCAAATATTATTTTATTCGCCGACGACACAAACTTATTAATTTCTGATGATAATTTAAACTCTCTAGTTTATAATGCTGGTTTAAGGCAAATAAGCCATCACTTAATGTTAATAAAACCAACAATATGATTTTCAGAAATAGACAGAGTAACCGTACTTACAAGGACCTTAATATTGTTATTGATCGTAATAATATTTTGCATGTTACTAGCTGCAAATATCTTAGTTTAATAAGGGATCAATGTTAACTTGGAATCAACATACAACTTATTTGGCAAATTTAGTTTCAAAATATTCTGGTATTCAATACAGACTAAAGCCAATTTTACATGTTAATGTTTTATCATCTTTATATAAGACCTTAGTTCTTTCTCATATCCAATGTTGTAATTTGATTTCCGCTGATCATAATAATTGTTGTCTTGAAACTGTTTATCGCAAGCAAAAGCGCATAATGCGTCTATGTACAAATTCACAATTCCATGAACATTCACCACCATTATTTGCTAGTCTTAATCATTTAACTGTGTATGACATTCATAAGTTATCTAAAGGTGTTTTTATGTATAAATTTAAAAATATTTTATTACCAGTTAAATTTTTCAAATTATTTTGTTAGAGTAAATTTAGTTTATGATTATGGTACCAGGTCTTCCGATATGTACCGTCCACATACTTTTGTTACCGATATGGCCGGAAATACTATCCGAAGTATGGTCCGATTTTTATGGAATAATATTGATGCTTCTATTCGTAATTCAGTATCTGTCAAAAATGTTCAAAATGATGTATAAAAATTATTTGTTGTTAACGTATTAATAAGGATCCTTTATATATTTACATTCATGCATACATTTATATAGTTCATATCCTGCCAACATGTTTTTGTCACTGTTGTCATTTATCACGTCATGTTCGTCCGTGTAATTGTTAATAGTTTTGTTTAGGTGGCCAATGGTTTACGAGCTCTGATCTTTTGTTGGTCATCCTTCCATTGTTCAGTACGGTACATGAAAATATGGAAGTTTTTGGAAAATAAACTGAAACTGAAAACTGAAACTGATGTAGAACTTTACAAAAACTTATTTGATCTACGTACAATTTAACGAGTTTAAAAAGGGAAATTAAGACACTTAAGAAATAATAAAAGTCTAAGAGTGCAATTTCCGGATGTTGCCGCATTCTTACCTTTTCAACTTAGCTCGGGCCAACCATGTTGAGGAGAATGTAGACGCTCCTACTTGGCCCTCACGTCTACTTTTCACTAAAAAATATTTAACGTACGCACTACTGTCAAATTAACACTATTTATAAAACCTTTTTTATATCTGAAAGTGCCATTTCTGGCCATTTAGAGTTGTCACATTATTATTTTTTTTTTACTTCAGCCTCACCATAGCTGGATGTTGTTACACCTGGTATTCTCTCTATTCTGCCCCGCAAGTCCACATAAACTTATTTCATCTACTTAAGATTGAACATATTGGTAAATTTGGATACTTTTAAATATATATTTCTAAGCCCGAGAATGCTATTTCCGGCCATTTAGAGTTGCTATTTTTTTTTTCAACCATGATGGGGCTGAGGTGGCTGTGCACTCTCCTGGTACCTGCTTCTTCCTCCTAAAAGCACCTGTTTCACAAAATATGGTGTTTACACATACCTCCATGGTGTATATAAAATTACACGTCCTAATGGCAAATTAACAATTAACAATTATTAACTATTAACAATTATTTTAACAATTAATGAATGAATTAATTAATTAATTTTTAATTAACAAATATTTTAACATTTTGTCTGTTTCATATGAATATATTTGTCCTATGTATGCATATGATTTATATAATACTGAGTGCAAACTGAATTATCGTTTGATCAAAAACTACAAGCATTTGTTTCACAAAAATATAAGGTGTTTACACATGATACCTCCATGGTGTATATAATTACATAAAATTACACATCCTATGGCAAATTAAAAATTAACAATTATTAACAATTAACAATTAATAATTAAAATTAATTAATTTAATTAATTATTTAATTATTTTAACATTTCGTCCATTTCATATGTATACATATGAATATATTTGTCCTATGTATGCATATGATTTAAACAATAGTGAGTAAAAACTGAATTATCGTTTGATCAAAAAAAGACTGCAATCAAGTGGCTCGTGTTCATACTGCGTCGGTGCCCCTTCGTCACTTAACGCGTTACACATTATCTTGTTTGGCATTTGCTGAATTTGGAACGCCTTGCACTGGTCAATCGAGATGCAGAATTGAAAACAGTGAGCTAAACTTCTTGTCGCTTTACTATCCAGGGTGAAATCGGCTAAGACGTAGGGAACTAAGCAAGCTGCCTGTCCTGCTTTACCAGACACTTTTCTTGCAAGAGACGAATGTTGTTCTGAATTAATAGACACAAACGAGGTATTTAGAGATATGTTCAATATTGTCCAATAATTATTTTCTCTGTTCCTTATCAAATTTTACCCCTTATAGTCGAATTTACTACAGGTACCTGGTACACTGTCAAATGTTACAGAATATACAATAATTTACAATTAATGATTACAATATTAAATCTATTATTTTATACATCTTTCATTCATCATTTAGGTTTGAACTGGGCGGGGGTGGTGATTGTTTAAACATTATTCTGTGAAGTCTTGGCCATTGTTATCGAATTTTATTTGTTTCTTAAGATACATTCATAATATATATTTTAGGCTTCATTCAAAACACAGCTGCGATTTACATATTGTTTATTCACTTTTCCTTCTCTTCCAACAGTGTGTCACCACTCACAAAAGGTAGATAATGCTCTCTAGCAATGACTCCTAATTGAAATACCTTGCTCTTAGCATCTCACTTGAAGGCTTATGGAGTGGTGTAGTTCTTAACACTCACGATGTTAAACATTGTTTAGGTAATTTTCTAACCTAGGACCTTGAAAGTATAAGTGTCTGTATATGTAGGTTTAAGATCAAGTTACCTATTTCACAAACATATAAATTGAAGTAGTGACTGCAAGGATAATCTTGCCAATTCTTGTCGATCCTGCTCCATATGATTACAGCACAATGTTCAGATACATCATTTGGTTGACCTGGTAACCAATCTGGCGAGGGAAAGAATGAAAATACACATAACAAGAACTAATAGCACCTCCAATGTAATTAATATAAATTATTATTATTAATATTATTATTGTCATAATTATCAATATAATAATAATAATAATAATAATAATAATAATAATAATAATTATTATTATTATTATTATTATTATA
>NW_022733602.1:24535-26277 GCF_011630105.1 Anneissia japonica | reverse complement strand
GAATCCCTCCTTTGGGACACCCCTATTCCTGTCTCTTATACACATCTCTACTTTTAGAGACTCGCAATTATGCAATACAAGTATAATGTTGTTACTGATAGAATCCATTCATTTGAAAATCCTTTCAGTTGAATTTGAAATTTAATATCTATCATATGACTATTAAAAACAACACATTACGTTTCGATCATGGTAATTATGAGATAAATACAATACTTTGTATTCCTAACCTGTGTACTGTGTCGCACTGTTAGTCGTCCATTTCCACACACCTTGATTCTCTCTGTCATTGAAACCAATCCAAGTATTCATACAATAACCGTATTTTTGGTAGCGGAGATCACGAACAAAGTTTCTTTCTTCTTCTGATGATATCGCCAACAAACTTGCTCCCTCCGATTCACAGTTTGACAGCGCATCAGTCCAATTTACTGTCTGTGCAAACACTTTATAACAACTCATTTGGAATGGATCCCACGAATTTGGGCATCTGTCTACAAAACACACACATCAAATCAATTATGAATTTGCTACAAAATGTATCAAGTCGGAGACGAACTTACCATCCTGCAATCATGCACTATCCGGTTTCCCATTTTTGGATCTCCCCATGCTTATAAAGATATTATACAAGTTACTTGGTGATGACTAAAGTCATATAATAACCATCTTCATGCAATAGCTTTCAGAATGCACACCATGCAACATATCTGCGGCGACATATTTCATTTGCTGAAGGTCTGTTTTATACTAAAACCTATCTTAGGACTGATGACTTACAATAACAACACAAATAATTACCGTGCAATAATAAACAAATATCAATAACAATACATAATAATGAAAATATATAATACAATATAAAATAATTAAGATAAAATAATGATGATAATAATAATCATAAATATTTGGTTATAGCATAATAATAGTAACCCTGATCATAATAAACACAATTTTATTGGCAATAACAACGAACTTTGTTGAGATTAAGTTTAATTACCATAATATGTTATATATATACCATATTATGTTAACATAATAGTATAAGAAAATAATATACACCTACCACAATACGAGAGGGAAATTACCGATAAGATGAAAATATTGCCGAGAGCAAATACGTTGCCTTTCGTTAGAACCATAATGTTGATGTTATACTTTTAACTAACGATAACGTACAGAATTAAAATTGCATGACTTTGACGTTCGTTATAAAGGAATGATAACACTCGTCTCATAGGATGTAAGTAAATAGACGAGATAATGAAACATTTCATAGGACCTCACAGCGAATACTGTATGCAAATTAGGACACCAACTTAATCAGTGGATTTTCGTCATCTGAACTGTGCCCTGAATTGGTATTAAGAAACAGCGACACAACCGTATTCATAATACGTGACTGCGTATTAGCATAATAAACAAAAACGCATTTGAATCCTATCAAGATTGGAATGAGTTCGATGACTTGATCCAGAATAAAATTCAAATTTAAATATGACGGATAACAAAAAAAATATTTAGAGTAGCAGGAGCCTACTCATTGGCTAAATATGACATACAAAAGTAAATCAAGAAAATGTTTAATGAGGGTAAAAAAAAAACATACAAAAATAGAGGGCAGCATATTGCTGAAAAGACTGCATTTTCAATAAATAAAATGAAAAAAAACCGCAATATTACAAGACGGCAGCAATCCAAAAAGCATAATTACAAATTGAAAAAAAAAAACATAATAAAGT
>NW_022733602.1:11266-24420 GCF_011630105.1 Anneissia japonica | reverse complement strand
ATATATATATATATATGGCCTATTAAGGGGACACTTAATAAGGGATTTACTGTATGTTCAATGGAAAAATGTGAAACTACTTTGACCTTGGCAGCAGAATAATGCTGTTCTCGAATAATAAAACATTTACTATCTTAGGACCTACAGATTCATAATTTTATTTTTTGCTCGCCTAATACAACAGTGGAAAATACTAATAACACCCAGAGAACAGTGAAATTTTGACTCTTCCCTGGGACCGGTACACCATTCATACATCAAGTCTAACACACAAAAAACTGAGAATTTTAATTCTGACCACATTTTACATGCAATTTTTTCAAATGATTACAAAATGTATCAAATAATAAACGGATATATAAATAATGTACATAATATAGATATAATTAGTAAATGAATATACGGATATATAAATTAATGTACATAATATAGATATAATAATTAATAAATGAATATACGGATATATATAAATAAATGTACATAATATACATAATATAGATATAATTAATAAATGGATATACCTACATACATTTTTTTCTATAGGCATATGAGCTTACCGAATCTCGTTCGAGATCCAGCAATCTGATGAATGATGTGATAAATAACGCTAATAATTTTGATTATGATATACCCCATTCGTGTTCCTACAATGTTGATCTCAGTTTCATGTGATGAGCATGATTTTTCAATTTTGCATATAAAATCACGCAGTTTCAATAAAAATGTCAATCCGATTACTGCGTTCCTTACAAGTTTAATTCACACCTTTTTTATTATAGCGCTCTCAGAAACATGGTTTACAGAGGATGGTTCCAATGAAATATATATAAATAACTATACCCATAAGCATTAAATAGAATATTTTGTAAATAGCATTCAGTTTGCCATATTTTTTGTGTTTGGTAATTGTTTGTACACAGGTCCCTCATCACAATATGCAGTCTTTTACGCCAAAATAATGACAATGGCTGCCGAATTTCTGAAATCGGACGGCTACAATTATCAGTACCAGTATAATTTAATTAATGTACCTCTTTGTGAAAGAAGAAGTGGAGGTGTTGCTAATTATGTTCATAAAAAAATATCGTTTCGAATCAGGAATGATCTAATATTGATCGACCAACCACTAGAGCACATAGACCATTCTAAATCTATTTTTATCGAAATATTGGTTCCTGGTAAGAAAAACATTATTGTTGGTAATATCTATCGTGCACATCGTACTAATACTGACAGATTTCTTAATGATCTTACGAACTGTCTTATAAAAATTAGTTCTGAAGAAAAACAATGTTATATATCTGGTGACCTTAATTTTCACCTGTTGCATTCCAATGAAAATTACACTGTAAATGAGTTTCTTTCTATTTTTTTTATAACCATAACATGTTTATCGACAGACCCACCAGAATAACACCTACTACAGCCTCTTTGATAATATTTTTACCAATTTTTTCCCCATAATATCAAATCAGGTATTGTTGTCGCCGATATCTCTGATCATTATTCAATTTACCAAATCACCAAATCCAATCCTATTAGTAATATCAGTACCTCGAAAAAGATCCCTACTCGTTTATTTAACCAAACTAGAGTTCATAATTTTTATAACGATCTGAGCACTATTGATTGGACCTGTATTACTGGCCTTGATTCTCCTAAGCTTGCGTATAACGTATTCATTCGTAAATTCACAGAGGTCTACACTGCACTTTCCTTTTTCTTTTAAGCAATCCAAGAATTCTCCTCGTCGTATTTCTCAAAAGCCTGGGAGTACACGTGGCTCTTCAACGTGGCTAACAAATCCTGAGAAGTTATAAGTGCTGAGTATTATTCTTATATTTGTTTATTACTATTATTATTATTATTGTTATAACCAGTTATTATTGCATTGCCTTGAAGTGTTGATTGTAATTGTTAATGTGATAGAGATAGGCCTAATTGATAGTCTTACAAGCAAAATTGTCTTTATATACAATACTGAATGATTGTTTGTAGTACCGATGGTGATAGACAGGATTGATTATCGCAATTTGTAAAAAACTATGACAACTGTATTGTTGAAAATATTACTTGTAAGCCGTGATAATACTGGCATTATTATTCTTGAGCTGTACATTGATATATATATATATATAGTGAAACAGCAAACGGCCACATAATGCAAAACTATTTAAAATTAAAACGAAACAGTAGAGAAAACCCGATCAGAATGACAAAATAAACTAAGCATCCACTGGAAGGAATCCCAATATCTGCAGACGGATCCGTTTCGGTCTTCCAGGCCTCATCAGTGCAGCGAGGGCACCGACCCAAACGAAGCGTCATAACCACTAGACCACGAAGGCTTCATGGTTGAACAGGTCCAAATAACCATCGGGAACATTGTATTACACAATGCTACGCCTCAAGAGGGCGTTCGGCCAGATAAATCTGGCAATACGGCTAGGAATACTGTCGTATATTATATATGATATTGAAGGAAGTATATAATATTATTATTATGGATATTATTATATAATTGGAGATCGTTATGTGATACAAAGTAATAAAGGGTATAAATTGCGATAGTTAAATGGACTTATTGTTATGTGATGTGTTGTGGTTAATAAAGTTAAAACCGAATTTAATTCCGTGGCGTAACTTATTGCCGAGGTCCTGCCTCCGTTTTGGAATTCTGGAGGAACTTGTGACAATTTTGGGGGCTCGTCCGGGAAATAGTATTAAAAGGAAATGACTAAATTTGGGAAACTGAATTATAATTCCGAGACCGTATACTTGACATAAATTGTTCACGTGTATTTTTAAGTATCTAATCATTGTATTGTTTTATTGTTAGTATAGGTATCTCTGCTCTACTCGAGTTGGAGTTGGAGTTGATGAAGGTTTTTTTCCCTGTCTTGTTGAGTGGAACGGCTGAGTGCGGGATTGGCTGGGTAATAATTAAATGTGCAAGTATATTGATTATTACTGTACTTACCCTTGCTTGTGTGTAATGTAAAATGTAACTTTATAGCTTCGAAACATTATGGAATTGTAGATTCTTTGTTATGTCATGTATTATTGTATTATATTGTAGATCTTAGATGGTCGGAAGAAGGAGATTGGAAGCACCGGACCAACTGCTCTTTCCGATTGACCACTTGATGCCGGGAATCTCAAACTCGGGAGCTAAACTTATTACATTATTATTATGAGATTTTTTATGTACACCCATAGTTTTGCTGAGTTCGTGTTAGCCACGTTAGAGCTAAGTTCATGTTAGCCACGAACTCAGGAATGCTGTATAAAAAGTATGTAAACAACCCTACTGAATGTAACAAAACTTTCTATGTTAATTATCGTAATCAGCTTGCTTCTTTAATCAGAAATTCTAAACAACAATACTATGCCAGAAAGCTAGAGGAAACAAAGTTTAATTCAAAACAAACTTGGAATATTCTTAACAACATAATGGGTTGACTAAATAAGACTAAACCAATCTCATCTTTTTATAAAATAAACGATATACACATTTCTGATCCTCAAATTATTGTTGATAATTTTAATAAATATTTTGTTAAAATTGGTCCTGAATACTCGCGTAAAATTTATCAGCATGATATTACTTTCAAAAGTTTCATGAATAAAATTAAATCTCCACTTATATCTTTCTTTTTTTCACATACATACAGATGAAATACTCTCAATAGTTAGAAATTTGAAATCTGGTGTTAGTAGCGACTTTGATGATATCAAGCCTGATTTTGATAAATCAGTTGGTGAACTAATAGCACATCCACTTGTTCACATTTTTAATTTATCCTTAACTACTGGAATTGTTCCAGAGAAACTGAAAATTGCCAAGATAACTCCTGTTTACAAAAGTGGGAAGACTGATACCTTTGGTAATTATAGGCCCATCTCAGTCCTTCCCGTTTTCTCCAAAATTTTAGAACGCATTATTCATAAAAGACTCTATAACTATCTTTCTCGACGTGACATAATCTATTGCATAAAAACCAATTTGGCTTTCGCCCAAATATGTCTACTGAAATGGCTGTTTTACAGGCATATGATGACACTATTTCCGAACCTAATAAGAGGAAACATGTTTTTGGAATTTTCTTGGACCTCTCAAAGGCATTTGATACCATAAATCACAAGATTCTACTCTGTAAACTGCATCATTATGGTATTCGTGGTATCGCCTTTGAGTGGTCCAACAGTTATCTAACAGATAGAATGCAATATGTTTCTTTTAACTATCATAAGTCATCATTTTCAAATACTTGTTATGGTGTCCCCCAAGACTCAATTTTAGACCCTTTATTCTTTATTATTTACATAAATGACTTAGCCTACATATGTAAACACTCAAATATTATTTTATTCGTCGACGACACAAACTTATTAATTTCTGATGATAATTTAAACTCTCTAGTTTATAATGTTAATTACGATCTTTCGATAATTTCATGCTAGTCCAACTATATGATTTTCAGAAATAGATATAGTAAACGTACTTACAAGGACCTTAATATTGCTATTGATGGTAATAATATTTTGAGTGTCACTAGCTGCAAATATCTTGGTTTATTAATGAATGAATGTTTAACTTGGAATCAACATACAACTTATATTGCAAATTTAATTTCAAAATATTCTGGTATTCTCTTCAGACTAAAGCCAATTTTACATGTTACTGTTTTATCATCTTTATATAAGACCTTAGTTCTTTCTCATATCCAGTAGTGTAATTTGATTTGGGCTGATCATAATAATTGTTGTCTTGAAACTGTTTATCGCAAGCAAAAGCGCATAATGCGTCTATGTACAAATTCACAATTCCATGAACATTCAACGCCATTATTTGCCAGTCTTCATAAGTTATCTAAAGGTGTTTTTTATGTATAAATTTAAACATAATTTATTACCAGTAATTTTTTTCAAATTATTTTGTTAGAGTAAATTCAGTTCATGATTATGGTACCAGGTCCTCTGATATGTACCGTTCACATTACCGATATGGCCGGAAATACTATCCGAAGGCATGGTCCGATTTTATGGAAAAATATTGATGCTTCTATTCGTAATTCAGTATCTGTCAAAAGGTTCAAAATGATGTATAAAAATTATTTGTTGTTAACGTATAAATTGGGATCCTTTATATATTTACATTCATGCATACATTTATATAGTTCATATCCTGCCAAGATGTTTTTGTCACTGTTGTCATGTATCACGTCATGTTCGTCCGTGTAATTGTTAATAATTTTGCTTAGGTGGCCAATGGTGTACGAGCTCTGCTCTTTTGTTGGTCATCCTTCCATTGTTCAGTACATGAAAATATGGAAGTTTTTGGAAAATAAACTAAAAATGAAACTGATGTAGAATTTCACAAATCTTATTTGATCTACGTACAATTGAACGAGTTTCAAAAGGGAAAATAAGACACTTAAGAAATAATTTAAGTCTAAGAGTGCAATTTCCGGATGTTGCCGCATCCCTGCCTATTCAACTTAGCTCGGCCCCAACCATGTTGAGGAGAATGTAGACGCTCCTACTTGGCCGTCACGTCTATCTTTTCACTAAAAAATGTTTAATGTACGCACTACTGTCAAATAAACACTATTTATAAAACCGTTTTTTTATATCTGAAAGTGCCATTTCTGGCCATCTAGAGTTGTCACATTATTTTTTTTTTACTTCAGCCTCACTAGAGCTGGATGTTGTTACACCTGGTATTCCCTCTATTCTGCCCCACAAGTCCACATAAACTTATTTGATCTACTTAAGATTGAACATATTATTGGCAAATTCGGACACTTTTAAATATATATTTCTACGCCCGAGAATACTATTTCCGGCCATTTAGATTTGCTATTTTTTTTCAAACATGATGGGGCTGAGGTGGCTGTGCACTCTCCTGGTACATGCTTCTTCCTCCTAAAACCATCTGTTTCACAAAATATGGTGCTTACACATACCTCCATGGTGTATATAAAATTACACGTCCTAATGGCAAATTAACAATTATTATTAACAATTAACAATTATTTTAACATTTAATTAATTAACTAATTAATTAATTTTTAATTAACAATTATTTCAACATTTCGTCTTTTTCATATGAATATATATGAATATATTTGTCCTATGTATGCATATGATTTATATAATAGTGAGTGCAAACTGAATTATCGTTTGATCAAAAACTACGAGCATTTGTTTCACAAAATATATGGTGTTTACACATACCTCCATGGTGTATATAAAATGACACGTCGTAATGGCAAATTAACAATTATTAACAATTAACAGTTATTTTAACAATTAATAATTAATTAATTTTTAATTAACAATTATTTTAATATTTCTTCCTTTTCATATGTACTGTATATATATGAATATATTTGTCCTATATATGCATATGATTTATATAATAGTGAGTGAAAACTGAATTATGTATGATCAAAAAAAGACTGCGATCAAGTGGCTGGTGTTCATATTGCGTCGGTGCTCCTTCGTCACTTAACGCGTTACACATTATCTTGTTTGGCATTTGCTGAATTTGGACCGCCTTGCACTGGTCAATCGAGATGCAGAATTGAAAACAGTGAGCTAAACTTCTTGTCGCTTTACTATCCAGGGTGAAATCGGCTAAGGCGTAGGGAACTAAGCAAGCTGCTTGTCCTGCTTTACCAGACACTTTCCTTGCAAAAGACGAATGTTTACCAGAAACTTTTCTTGCAAGAGACGAATGTTGTTCTGAATTAATAGACACAAATTAGGTATTTAGAGATATATTCAATATTGTCCAATAATTACTTTCTCTGTTCCTTATCAAATAGTACCACTTATAGTCGAATTGACAACAAGTACTAAATAACATTTAACCTGGTACACTGTCAAATGTCACAAAATATACAATAAATTATAGGTCTATTATTTTATACATCTTTCATTCATCATTTAGGTTTGAACTGGGCGGGGGTGGTGATTGTTTAAACATTATTCTGTGAAGTCTTGGCCATTGTTATCGATTTTTATTTGTTTCTTAAGATACATTCATAATTTATTTTAGGCTTCATTCAAAGCTGCGATTTACATATTGTTTATTCATTTTTCCTTCTCTTCCAACAGTGTGTCACCACCCACAAAAGGTAGGTGATGCTCTCTAGCCAACTCTTAATTAAAATTGAAAATTATGCGAAGGTATACTTACCTGAAGTATAATTAAGATTATAATAATTTATACTTACCTGAAGTATAATTAAGATTATATGAGCTTTCCTGAAGGCGAGAATCAAGGGCGCTTCATCACTGTCTGGGATACCACCTCTAGTTTTAACAAAACAAAACAATCCAAAACAAAGGGCATACCGCCCTCTCACTTGTGCTATCCCTCTATCGTTGTATTTTAAAGCTTAAACTAATTGCGAGCCCAACTTAAAATTAAGGCCCACAGAAAGAAAAATAGATACGTGCAGAGCCAACAAACAAAAACAAAACTGTGCAGTGAGAAAAGAGGTGCGGAGACCAATCAACCCGGGAACACATCCGCTGTCCCGAGCGAGATTCAACTTACGTACTAACTAGTATGTCAAACTGGAAAAAGAAAACGAATCTAGGGTCAGGGCCCTGGGCGGGACTTAAATCTCGCCTTCAGGAAAGCTCATATAATCTTAATTATACTTCAGGTAAGTATACCTTCGCATAATTATACTTCGCTTTCCCTACGGCTTCGATTCAAGGGCAAGTTTAAAGCTTAAGAAATGTCCCAGCCAGACGCAGCACCGAATTGGCAACCACTGCACTGACGACAGGCCGATGGTAGAACTGGGAAAATGTAGACTCCTGTGCCCACCCAGCAGCTTGCATAATGTCTTTAAGTGGGACCCCTATCTTAGCCGAGGCAGACGAGGCAGCACCTCTTGTCGAATGAACTTTAAACCTTGTGGTATCAACCCCGGCTCCACCCAACATAGCCTGTACCCATCGCGTAACTATAGAGGAGCAAACCTTCCTGTTGGGCAACCTGTGGCTAATGAAAAGTTGGGACTCGCCATGACGAACGGGCTCGGCCTTTTGTAAATACCGCCTAACCCCTAACACTGGATACAGAGAAGGTACATTGAACGCTGGGATCTCATCCCATTGAATCCCTCGTCCCACTCTAGCCTGCTTTGGCAGAGCACTGGGTAGGAAACGCATTGACGTGGCAGAGACCGTTAATTATTCAGTATTAATAGCAATGATGGAAGATATCCTTCCCAACGTGACCAACGCAAGCAACAGTGCCAGCTTCCAAGAGAGCTGGCGAAGATCCAAGTCCTCCCAAGCTAGTGCCTGTAAATAATCCAGCACCGAAGGAACCTCCCATGTGGCAACATACCTAGGTTTAGGCGGGTTACGATTAAAGAAAGCCTTCCTAAGGGTACATAATACTTCTGACTGACTCACTGGTTTTCCATTGCAAAGGTCCTGAAACAGATAAATGGCGGACATATACACACCTAACGACCAGAAGGCTAACCCTTTCTCCCCTTTTGCCACCAAAAACTCAGCCACCTGCGTCAAAGGTGCTGAAATAGGATCAAGATCCCGGAGCTCATACCAGCGACACCAGACTCCCCCCACCCCCAACAGGTCTGGTATTGTATTAAGTTAGACGTCCTGCATTAGTCCGAGATAACACTGCACACTTTGCTTGAAAACCCTCTGCTGCATAACGTTTCCGGAAACCAACCAAGCCGCTAGATTGAGCCGGTCCCAAAACTGGTGAGTCTCTCCCGAATGGGGTTGCCCCACTATGTCCCTGCACACGGGCAGTACAATCGGCTTCTCCGCTAAGAGCTCTAGGAGAAGGGGGAACCAGGCTTGTGCTCACCAAATCGGTGCTATCAAAATAATCGTTGATTCCTCAGTCTGCACCTTTTGCAAAACTTTCCCCAAGAGGGAAAAGGGTGGAAACGCATAGTCTCTTTCCCCTGTCCTCAAAGGACTGAGAGAGCGTCGGATGCCTCCGCATCCGGTCTCCATGATATGAAACGTGAGAATTGATGGTTCAGACGCGAGGCGAATAAATCTATCGTCGGCTGGAAACTCAAGGTCTTCAGAATGTTCTGAAGAATCCTGGGATGTAACCTCCATTCTGTCTGTTCGTTGAAAACCCGTGACCGTTCGTCTGCTACTACATTGTCCTTCCCCGGGACATGCGATGCGGACAGCACAAGATTCTTCTCTAGACACCACCGCCCCATTTCGACTGCTAAGGCAGAAAGATATCCGACCTTCGTACCCCCTTTGTGGCGGACATAGGCCACTGCCGTCGTGTTGTCTAGCCTTAGAATTATGTGGGAGTTCCTGCCTTTCTCCGCGAAGGCCTTTAGGCCCAGAAATGCTGCCTTCAACTCCAAGAGGTTGATGTGGAAGAGGCGTTCCGCTGTCGTCCAACGGCCCCCTGTCTTCTGACCGAGGCAATGTGCCCCCAGCCTTACTGGGATGCATCGGACGTAATCGTCATGGCCGGACAAGGCAAGTGAATTGACCTGCCGTTGCATAGATGGAGGCACGAACGCTACCAACGCAGTTCCTCGATCGCCGGACCCGGCAAACGAATCATACCCTCGTACGAGGGATCATTCCGTAATGCTCTGATAAGAGATTCCTGAAGGGATCTGTAAAATGTTGGAGCTTGCAGGACATCCTCGGAAGCCGCTTTCATCTTCCCTAACAAGGGAAGATGAAAGCTGGTCCTGATGAAATGCATCGCACTGACTCGCGCGCACAGGCCGGACAGAGAACGATTGAGAAATAGGCCCAAATGGTCGAGGAACTCTATATGAGATCCCTCTGAGAGACGCAAAGACTGTGGGACTCGGCCATGTCGTCTAAGTAGATGACCAACCAGAGACCCAACGAAAGGAGGTGACTCATTACAGGCTTCATGAGCTTTGAGAATACCCGTGGTGCCGAACTGAGGCCGAAAGGGCACACCTGAAACTCGAAGAGCCTGCTGTTCCACTGAAAACGAAGGTACTTCCGGAAATCCGAGTGAATCGAAATGCTGAAATATGCGTCTTTTAGATCGATCGTGACCATAAAGTCCCCTACCCGTAACAGGCATTTTACACTCGAAATTGACTCCATCTTGAAATGTTGATCGATAATAAACTGATTCAGGCTTTTCATATTGAAAACAGGGCGCATGCCTACTCAACCACATTTCTGTAGGCCTAATTAACGTGAAAATGTGATTATAAGGGGATTTAACACGCCCCTTATCCAGACATTCAAAGTATCCAACTAAAATTTATAATAGAAATAAAGTAGGAATAGCGGGCTAAACTGTTTAAATATGGCTTACTTAACTCAAAGAAAATAGGTCTGCATCCTTATATTTGATTTCGCATTAACCTATAGTAATTTTCAAATTTCTCTTTAGGTGGGAAGCTTCACAGGTATGCTTGCTCTCTCAGTCAGTGTAGTCTTAGGAGGTTTATCCAACCCCAGTATGTTCAAAGTACCATGGACGGTGTGGTTTGCTGCCTCTGTAATGTCACCAATTGCGTTCCTCTTAGGCTACTTCATTGCGTACCTGTTACGTCAGTCGCAAAAGAAATGCCGGACCATTGCTTTTGAAACCGGTTGCCAGAATTCTGCACTAGCCTTGGTCAGTATTGCCATCTCTTATGCAGACAGTAAAGATTATTTTGACATAATGATATTTCCATCTCTGTTTGGTGGATTATTACTAATTAATTCATGTGTCACTGTACTAATTTTAAGGTTGATCGACCGGAAAAGAAAACCTAGGATTGGAGGCGCAGAGGTCGTCGAGATAACTGTCAGTTGTAAAGATTCCGTTTAAAAAAAAAGTCAAATTACTGACAATGCTGTATTTCCTTTATCTAATAATAACCGATATAGATATAATATTATACAAAAACAATGGGTATAATTTCTCAGAGTAGACTCGTGCAGATTATCAGATATCCATTTTGCAAGTTCGGGGCTACTTTGCCAGAATTTAGGCCTATGTTTGGATCCCACCCATCTCAGCCCATGTTAGTTTTAAATGAAGTCAAACGACTGAAACTCTACCTTCTCAGACTTCAAAATTGCTATAATTTCATTTGAAATAATAAATATTTTTTTATAATTATATTTGGGGGGTTTTTTTTGAAAAAGATTTATTCCGAGAGTCTTTCCAGTGGCCTAAGGTTAAATTGAACATACAAACAAACGTTTGTAGAATATAGACCTTTATGACAATACATGCACTGGGATAGAAAATATTGTTCTAATTTATTTATTTTTTATCTATCTATCTTCTAAAGAATAAACTAGATGGGTTAAAAAGGCCATTTATTTTATCATAGGCATAGACAGTAATTAAAAAAACCGTGGATTTATTATAGAGTATTATATTATAGTAAGTTTATTTTTATAATATAATAATGTTCACAAAATAATTCCGACGTTAAAATTCAATCCGTGAGAAATGGGTAGTTTATGAGATGATTACTTTTAATTGTATGTTGCTGATTATAATCACACTCCAAAGTTCCAAAATTTATTGTGAAACTGTTTTTGTGAAAATTAATAAAGTGTTATTGAGGAGGTTTTATACTTTGATAAAGAAACAGATTTTATTCAGATTATATAAAACAATATGAATGTTGACTATTATAATATTTTTTAACTTGTTTTCTCAAAATCACTAAAGTATATTCTGTGTTATATTGTTTTAAAAGTTCTCAAGTTCAGAAAATACACTTGTGTGTTGGTATACAGGAATATTCACTGATGATGTATGTGTGATGCAGCTGAAACATGTCTAATAATTACTTGATTAGATTTTGGTTTATTGCCTTTAAATCTGAGTTGTTTACTTATCCTCCCCATTATTTGGATCCATTCTTCACGATTTGAGTTAGAACAGTTACGTTAGTAAAAATGCAAAAGAAAAATTAAGATATACAAGCAATGCAAAAAAAACTGACGCTGATCTCAATTTATTGAATTAGTATTATAGGAATTACAAAAAAAGAATTTCAATTAAAATGCTTGAGTGAAAAATTGTTATGATTTTATAGTTATAGGATTGCATCTCTGTTATTGTATTTTTTTAGATGAGAAATGTCAAAAAGGAAAATCAAGAAAAAAGTAAATTATAAAAACATTGTACAGTAGTAATGCAATATAACATGCTATTGTGGCTATTCTGATGTAGCCACAACCGGGATCAAAGAACAACATTCACACAGTGAAAGATCACACAGACAGACATGAGCATTTCCATCATCCATCTTTATTTCTCCTCTCCTTCTTATCTCCCTCTTTTCTCCAGATGACACCCTTCACGTGGCTGATATCGCCACAGAGCCCCCGCCGATATTCCACCGGAAATACGGATTTGACTGGACAAAATTGCAACAAAACGTTTTATGATCTAAATATAAACTTAATTATATGTAAAACAACATACTAAAAGTTTACCAAAATAGGACGTACATAAAGGTGTTTTTTATAACCAAAAGTTCAGCACTATTTGAAAGTAGACTTTTACACGGTACGTACTGCGGTTTTCAAACTTTTCTTGATTATGATTGGTCAACATTTAGGTCAACGTAGGTCATATCTGTTTGTTGCCGGAAGAGTGAGACCCGCGTGCGAGCTTCGCGATCGCGAGGTTTGGTATGCGAATCACAGATATATTTCTTCCGGTTTACAGGAATTACAGAGCTATAAATATTGGAAATTAATTGGAATCATACCAGAGTTAGTTCATGTATGACCCTGAAAAAAGTTTGTTGTAAAGTCTAGACCTGGGGCCTTGTAATAACATCTCATTTTTCAGGCCCTAGCTTAAGTATTGCTTCCTTGCTTCCTGGTTCAGTCTAGTAGTCGGGCACACCTTGAAGTGTGTCACTTTCCCCGCATCGCAACGTTTTCTCGGCGGCCAACGGACGCATGAACGTATATAGAAAATCTTAGTAACGTAGGCCTGGGGCTATTTTCAATGTAATCTCATCAGTATCTAAGTGTAGAATAGAACCAGAAATGCATCGACCTACTGATGTAGAACTACTACTTTATTTATTGTCAAGTACCGTTTTTTGTTTGTTTTTTTTGTGTTTTTTTTCATTGTACAGTATCGCAAAAAC
>NW_022733602.1:4231-10249 GCF_011630105.1 Anneissia japonica | reverse complement strand
TGATCACTTCGTACAATTACGCAACTATGACTTTGTACCGTATTCGAATTACGTAGGCCTTGTAATTATTATTATTTTTTTTTAAATTCTAGCAACATCTCCATTGTCTTTTCCGAGCCCACGACATACAGTGCTTCCTACAGTTTAGAACATATTGAATATGTTCCTCGGACAATATACAAGAGAGTACCTGTGCTATGCACGTTTAAAAACATCTCAATCTGTAACATCATTATCCGACAGTCTCACAATTTACTACCAATAACCAGGGGCGTAGGTTGATTCCCATCTGGGGGTGGGGGTGCGAACATCGTAAATGCTGGATCAGTGGTGTAACGAAGGGTCCGAAGGTCCCGAGCCAGGCGCTGCAGCCAGGGGGCGCAAAGGGCACCAGGAGGTGGGGTTAAAGCCCCAGGCCTCTCTAGTGTTTGTAGCGTTTTGTGATGTATTTTAATGTTTTTTTGGCACAATGGAGTTTTTTAATTTTTTATAGTGATTTGACAAAATAAGCGTAATATATTGTAATGAAGATAATACTTTGTTCGTCTGTAACCAGATTTCATGTTACACATTGTTTCATTTTTATTATATTATATAAAACAAATTATTAAATAAAGTTTAAAGTGTTCAATCAAAAGAATACGAAAAAAATATTTGTACTCTTTTCTAATTATTACTGTTGCATGTGTGTTATTGGTACTATTGAACAGATTACACATAATTATAAAAGTAGTTGAAAAAATAAAAATTTCGTCGTCATTTGATGTATTTTTAAACCATGATAACATTTAAAACTCATTAATTCACATTAGGCTGTTGCTCCGACTATACATTTGCCAGTACTGTAGATATGATATACTGTATGTTCTGTACTGTACGGAAGAATGCTGTTTATGGATTACTTTTTTGTTTTTTGCTCTAACAGGGTTTGAGTCAAACGTCAATGAAATTTGGTAATTCCAACGATCTACCCATTTTTTTTCATATTTTTTTTAAATATTCTAAAATCTATATTTCATTAACCGCTTTTTATCTCATTAACCAAGTTTTTCGTCGAAGTTTAAGAAGAAAATTAAGACGTCTTTATTTCTATTGGCAATCGTGTATTTTTTATATTAATTTTGTCTTTTTTAAATATATGTTTTAAAGATATTCTATTTAAATACATTTTCAAAGTAAAGAAATAAATGTAAACATTTACTGTACGTTTTTGTTTGGCTTATGTGGTGATATTCCACTTTTATTTCATATAATCAATCATTTTACAAATCAAACATGAATATCTTTAACTAAATACAAGTACGATATTGTAACTTGCAATATTAACTTGCCGTAATAATTTTAATTTCGAGTTTTTTCTTCATTGTTATTCTATTTTAAAAGCCTTTAGAAAAATATAACCTATCTTAATCAATGTTATGCAGTCTTATCCAGCTTTATGTTTTATATTTTAATGCAGCCATCCCGCCCAATAGTGCGAATTATGATTTTTTTCTCAGTCATAAGCATGCGCAGTAAAGAATTCGTAGTTAATTATTGAACTGCCCAGGGATGCGTGTAATGAAAAAAAATCGCATTTTGGGCGAATTCGCCTCAAGGAAAGAAACAATGGCCGCACGAGTATGAGGGCACATTACCGCCGGCACTTAAATAATAGGAAGGAAAGAATACACTGTATCTATTTCGAATTACGTGTAGTGTTTATTTACATTTGGGATAAAAAAAAAAAGTTTTTATTTTGTTTTACGACTAGGCATGTCATATAGGTTTATATGTGTACTTTTGTTGGCCTTAATCGAGTTATACTTGCTGCCCTGCAAATTTTCCATTGTAGTACTAGGCAGGCCTAGGTTTAGGCCTACACCAATGAAACTTTTTTATCGGGGGCGGGGTGTGCAGCTGCACCCCTCACACCCATCACCCCCCCCGCCAGCACCCCTGATATCTCAATTATGTAAAATCATACATTGGCACCTGTGATAATACATGAGATAAAAATCATGTACTACATTTCATACCCAACTGGTGCATGTCAGCATCTATGATTAATAGGCCTAAGGTCTTCATGAAAAAAACAAACTATTATAGATACTCTCATTCATGTGTTCATTAGGTATGACACATAATATTAACAATAGAATATAACCTGAAATTAACACTATAATGGTGAGCAGAGATGTTATCATGGCACTTGCATCATTGAAATAACAAATAATTAACATTAGATGGAATGACTACATCAAATTGTATGTCCGCATAATGGCCTTTGGAAGATGTTGATCTTGATTGACTTCAGTATTGTTCTGCTACACGTACTCCTTTTCTATACTATTCCCTATCTGTGTTGGCTGCCCATTTGCCGAGTGGGAACTATCTGTAGAGACTTCCTGACCTGGTTCGTTGTCGGGTGTCTATAAAACGAAAACCGAAGACCCAAAAACGAAGACCCCTATTTTTTTCTCTATTATTTTAATAATACACCAGGTTGTCAAAAAAAATCAAAATTACGAAATTTTTTGGACGTCTGTTTGTAAATTTTCAAAGGTCTAACAAAACGAAAAACTCCAATCATTTCTCAATTATCTTATTGAAAGTATTTTAAAATCATCATAAAACAGTCGCCAAGTACCTATTTCAATATTTCATTGAAATAAAATGAGGAATATCAAGAAATAATTAAGTGTCTTCGTTTTATAGACACCCTATATGGGTGTCTACAAAACGAAGACTGAAGACCCGAAAAAACGAAGACATCCAATTATTTCTCAATTATCTTATTGAAATTATTTAAAAATCATAATAAAACTATTGCCAAATACATATTTCATTATTTCATCGGAATAAAATGAGGAATATCAAGAAATACTTAAGAGTCTTCGTTTTATAGACACCTAATAAGCCTATGTGTGTCTACAGAACGAAGACCAAAGACCCGAAAAACGAAGACCCACTATTTTTCTCTCAATCGTGATGAAAATAATGTTTTTAAATCACTTCTTTCTATGTATATATAATATTCATCTTTCTAGCACAGTATTGGCTGAATCAATTTAATGTTTTGCTCTTCACTTCACGTCTTGGCGCTGCTAATCTCTAAACGAAAGTAGGCCTAGCAGTTAGCGGTACGCGTATTTTGGGTTGCCTACAATAACCTTGAATTACATTCATAAACTTGTTTCATGTTAAAATAAACAGTAGGAATGTTGTATGGTGACGCATCTGTGCAGACATTAATTTAGTGTTTCTGTACCCATTTAGTGATTGAATTTTATTTGTATTTGATCTTTCAAAAAATAAAGAAATTTACAATGGTTTAAATTATGTATGGATTGGGTCAGTTTTTGTTGTTGTAGAAAAAGCGCTAAATAGACTGCGAATAATTACTTTCACTACAAGTACAGTCAAATATTTAAAATTATATTATTCAAAATTTGACTATCAAGCATAGTTAGATTTGACTAAATTCTATTTGACTGTGTAAAAATTGGTTATATCCAAATGACCCTGCTTACTAAATATGACCATTAAATGTAGTAATTTTTTAGACCTAAAGGGTAGCTTTTGACATACTTCAAGGTCAGATATTTTGACTACATTTCCAGGGTCAAATTTGACTAGATTGTAGTTGGTGCATAGTTGACCGTGCTAAAAGGGTCATAAATGACCCCATTTTGTATTTTACAATCTAATTTGGTTAATAATAGGTAAATACTGCACGAAGTTGACTGCTTTCTTCTAAGTAAAATCATTTTAAGCGGAAAATTCAAAATTGTTCATGTTTACATGGTTATGTGACACCATAAAAATTCACCAAATATAACATTATTGGTGGATTAATATTATTTAGAATGTTTTCTTTCTCAAACAACTTTAAAAAGTTAATAATAATAGATCCTTCAATACTAAAGAAGTTAGAGGGCAAAAAATGCATTACTGTACTCGTAAACTCGCAAGGTATCAGTATCATCCAATCGGTACTACAGCCGCTTGATGCAAGTTGCAATAGGCGGAGGCAGTTGATATAAAAGACAGATGGTAGGGTTAAGAATTAACATAATAATACTGCATTAAATACATACACAAAAAATGCGACAACCACAGCATCTTATTGAATGATTCTCTGATAAATACCGTAGTTTAGACGGTTGGGAGAATGCGATAGGCCTATATAAAATAGTTATTTATTAGGCAATGTATTAAGGGTGGCACACGCCCTCTGTTAAATCATCATCATATAAATCTACAACAACCCACCAGAACCATAACACAAATAATATCTTTAAAAATTGAATCATAAATCAAATTCAAACAAGACAACTTGGAAGAGAATCATTTAAATGTGTCAGATATATAATAATATATAGAAAAGAGGTAAAACCCGAAAAAATAAAATGGAGTGATACAGTGCATTCGTACTGCAAATCAACAAGACTTAGTAGAAAGAAAATCACCTGTAGTTCATATATCTAATAAAATAATGTAATAAATAATATCGACCTCTCTTTCGCCTACAGTATGCGATGGGCTCGATTTTTACTACATTGTTGACGGGAGTCCATTCACATTTTAGGAGTATAGCAGCACCAGGAGTAACGTATTTTCTATGCGAGAATAGAATGCAACTCTCACCGTCTGGACAACACCAGATCTTACATCGAGATATTCCATGTCATTTGCACTACAGGCACTACCATTGAGGTGTACTATATGGAGGCAGTTGATAAAGAAAATGTATTACTAGGCCTAGGCATAATTGTAAGCATGATGGTAAGCTTTAAGCATTAAACGATGATACTTCACTATCATCGCACATGGCACAGCGATGGGCACCAAAATGGCTCCATCTTTTGCTAACTTATTTATGGGACAATTTGAGGCCAATTTCCTGTCCCTACAGCCCAAGAAACCAGATGTTTGGTTTCGCTACATTGATGATATATTCATGATCTGGACCCATGGTGGAGATAGTTTGGATACGTTCCTATTGAACATTAATTCGGCTCATCCCACAATCAAATTCACTGCTAATAAATCCACAAGCAGTGTAGATTTTTTGGACATTACCGTGACCATGGAAAATGGTGCACTTAAAACTGATCTCTTCCGTAAACCCACGGATAAGCATATGTACCTGCTCCCTCAACTGTCACCCCCCCGCACTGTACAAAAAACATTCCGTACAGCCAAGCATTGCGCATGAGACGCATTTGTTCTTCGGATTTAGATTTTCAGAATCGAACAGAAGAACTATCCGGACATCTCCGGAATAGAAATTATCATCGAGGACCCATTGAAAATGCTATAGAAAAAAGCAAAGGACATACCTCGTGCTCAAACACTGACGTACAAACCACGTCAACGATCGACCAGATTGCCACTGGTTACTACCTATCACCCTAGGTTACCACCACTAAGGGCTATAATTCAGAAGCATATGCCCATTCTACAGACCACAGAACGTCTTAGGTCTGTTTTCCGGATACACCGTTCATAGCCTATCGCAAACCACCTAACCTTCGTGATATATTAGTACGATCTAAATTCAAGAGGCAAATTAACTCTTGCGACAACCATAATTTGGGTAGTCATCTTTGTGGTTCATCATGCAAAACATGCTCCTTGCTTGATTCTACACAATTATTCAAGAGCAACCAAACGAACCACATATTTCGGATAAGGCAATCAATTAATTGCCTAACCAAAAATGTCATTTATCTCATATATTGTAATATTTGTGGTAAACAATATGTCGGAGAAACAAAAAACACTCTCCGTATGAGAATGACACAACATAGATCAGCTATCAGAACATCTAAGCTTGATCAACCAGTAGCCGAACATTTCAATTTAGCTGGTCATTCAATTTCAAATTTCAAGAGTGATTGCAATTGACCATAATGCCAGTTGGAGCGACAAAAATCGCAAAGATAAAGAGAATCACTGGGAACTTTTACTTAAAACAACCACACCATTTGGACTCAATATTAGGAACGTTCTCCCAGTACACTAAATTAAACC
>NW_022733602.1:2241-4198 GCF_011630105.1 Anneissia japonica | reverse complement strand
ATTTATTGAGGCTTGCCTCTAAAGTTTAGTTTTGGCCTTCCTGTTTACTTGTTTAGGCTGTTTATTCTAATCTCACCCAGCCTATTGTTTCCAATCATGCTTGCATGAAATTCTCACTTTATACCATGTAGCTTTTTCTACCCTCACTCACTCGCCACTGAGGAAGGACTAGTGTTGTCCGAAAGCTCTGGTTCTATTTCTGGCTGTTTACTTACGTTAACTTTTTAGCTGTTGCTTATCATTTTTGTATCTCTACCATTGTTTCAAACAGCATTGTTGTTTTTCAGTATTTTGACTTTTAATTAGATTAAAAGGCAAAATACTGAAAAACAACAATGCTGTGCGAAACAACAACAATAAGAAGACTTATTTCCAGTGGGGTCCTTCTGGTGGTGATTGGGCATTACACCGAGAGACAATCCCTTACTCTTTTCCGAAGAGTGTACTGCGTTTTTGAACGTGCACATGGGCCCAACGGCTTTAACGTCTCTACCGAAAGACTGTGCGCTTTTGTAACTTATATTTCAGCCCTCCAGCTGAAACACAAGGAGCCAAGAAACCATTACTTCCTTTATAAATATGAGGTGTGATGTAAACAAAAATTAAAACAAAAATAAAACAGAACATACATTTTATATTGCTATGCGATCTTGAAAGTACTTTAATATCTTATATAATACTGTATTATAGAACACTCTTTTGTAGTCATACTGTTTAATGTTGATATAATGGTACGTTGTCATGTTAATAATTTAATGCCGTATGATTTATTAAGCAAACACAATATGCTATAAAGAAACACAATAATAAGATATTGACTATGAATAATAATACAAAAAGATGTATAGTCCACCAGAAATACGGATTTGAAGCACCAAAGTTGGACATAATTGCAACAAAACGTTTTTTTTATGAATATATATAGTTAAATTTTATATCTACAACATACAAAAAGTTTACCAAAATATACCCACGGGAAAGGTGATTTTTATAGCAAAGAAAACTGAACTATTTCACTGGGCTTATACGCCCTGCCTAGGATGTGTGTGCTGTGTCTTGGTTACGAAGCGCTTTAATTTGATTTGCCGCTGACACTGTTGATTGGTTAACATACCTTCAACAGTCTACACGTACTCATTTACGCAACACACGTACGTACGTACGCAAGTTCGTACGTACGTCACGTCCCAGAATGTAAACACGGAAATTGTTAGATATTATAGTAACCTCTGTAATATTTAAATTCAGGGTAGATGGATCTACAACAATAATTCAATTTTAATTTTAAATACAATTATAGGTACGATTAATTGTATTTAAAATTTAAAAAAAAATTAATATATTCAAATTTTTGTCTACATGTGCAGTAATCATACATTTTCTTAGCTCTACTTCAGCCGTACGTGGTTGAGACTGAGGTAAAAAAGAAATATAAAATAGTACCTAGATGGGAAGACACTTTTATATATACAGTAGTAAAATTCATCATCATTACATCACCAGGCAAAATAAAGCGTCAACAAATTTCTCATGATCTCTTATTAACGATTTTCGATAATTAATACTGTGCATGTGATGTAAAATTAATCATCATTGATCGTATGTTTCTTTGTTGTTTATGTACTTCTGTTGCCATGAGAAAAACTAATTTCATATTTTAATTTGACAATAAAGCTATCTTGTAATATGAATCGCTGCGATAATAGAAATATAACAACATAATTGTCTTCGATTTATCTACTTTACCTACTTCATGAGCCGAGTTCAATTCTACAATTTCCAGGTATATTCTTGACTTTTCCTTAGGAACGTGATGGGGACCACCCCCTTAAAATAGTTGGGGTACGTGTCGCCTTTCACCCCCGTCCATGCTATTCACCAGAAAAGGCATCATACAGGCATTATACAGTAATTCGGCACCAAATCCTGAATTTACGTGATTTCCAACATTTTTTTT
>NW_022733602.1:1304-2179 GCF_011630105.1 Anneissia japonica | reverse complement strand
CAACAATTATTTTACACTATTTGCAAATAAATTTGTTTTATTGTATTAGCTATAAAATTTTAATTGGTGTTTTTAGGTAGAAATATTTTTTGAAATTTTAAAAAGGCCCCCACCCCCTAAATTGGCTACTGCTATCGATCAAATATCTGGAGAAAGAAATCTTGTTTGTTTTTACTCAGTGTACCAGCTGATTATAACTCAAAGGAAATACCGATAGCCATGACTGAATTTTACTGAATGAACTTTAATATGGTTGGCAATGGTGGTGGGGAGTGGGGTGGGGGGAGGTAGGCAGGCAAGTAAAAAATGGAAATTATAGATGGTTGATGTCCAACACTTATAATAGACAAATAAAAAGGTTAAGGAACTGAAATTTTATTAATATTTATTTGGCATATTATTATGCATGCATGACATGCGGTCTAACTGTTATACAGTCATAATAAAATCTATTTATAATATACTATTAATTTATTAATTCTACGATCGGCAACCCATGGGTCGTAACCCAAGTTTGGGCCATGAGTGAATTTTTTAGGGTCGTCTGATCACATCTGGGTCTCCAAAAGGTTATACAGAAAGTCTTAAGTGTTAAAATTAAATACTTTAAAAATCAGAACATTCGAGTCAAAACATCGAAACAAAACATTTTAAAAATAAAATACGGTAATTTGTTACAATTTTGGCTATTGTCTTCAAGTTGCGTGCCTGCATGCAGTGTACTATAATCTCAGTCAGACCGCCGTTTGTTTAATAGTGTTTTTGTTTGGATGCATGTATCATGAATAGAGTAAACGACACAATAATTAGCAGGCCCTATGTTATGATACAGATTTGAATCCTAAAAATAAATTCAAAAGGCGTCAAAATATAAG
>NW_022733602.1:0-1222 GCF_011630105.1 Anneissia japonica | reverse complement strand
GTACTCGACAATAAATAAAGTAGTAGTTCTACATCAGTAGATAGATGCATTTCTGGTTCCATTCTACACTTAGATACTGATGTGATGAGATTACATTGAAAATAGCCCCAGGCCTACGTTACTAAGATTTTCTCTATACGTTTATGCGTGCGTTGGCCGCCGAGAAAACGTTGCGATGCGGGGAAAGCTAGTGACACACTTCAAAGTGTGCGCGACTACTACTAGACTGAACCGGGAAGCAAGAAAGCAATGCCTAAGCTAGGGCCTAAAAAATGAAATGTTATTACAAGGCCTCAGGCCTAGACTTTACAAAAAAAAATTGTCAGGGTCATACATGAACTAACTCTGGTATGATTCCAATTAATTTCCAATATTTATTGCTCTGTGATTCGCACACCAAACCTCGCGATCGCGAAGCTCGCACGCGGGTCTCACTCTTCCGGCAACAAACAGATATGACCTACGTTGACCTAAATGTTGACCAATCATAATCAAGAAAAGTTTGAAAACCGCAGTACGTACCGTGTAAAAGTCCACTTTCAAATAGTGCTGAACTTTTGGTTTTAAAAAACACCTTTATGTACGTCCTATTTTGGTAAACTTTTAGTATGTTGTTTTGGATATAATTAAGTTTATATTTAGATCATAAAACGTTTTGTTGCAATTTTGTCCAGTCAAATCTGTATTTCCGGTGGACTAGTAGGCCTATGTGATGATAAACCTACTTGTATTTGCCGTAATAAAGGCGAATGCCCGCTGAAAGTTTCATGCTTGGTGAAGTCGATCGTATAGTCGGCCGATGTCCTAACTAATAATAATGTAGTAAAACATATCACATATATTGGTATGACTGGTGGGGAATTTATGACAAGGTTTAATAAAAACAAGAAATCATTCAATAATAAATCATTAGAAAAGGAATCTGAATTGTCTAAATATTGTGTGGAAACTAAAAAATGAGAATACCAAATTTCAAATAGAGTGGAACATAGTAAAGCGCTCATCCGTAAAAAGCGCAGCGTTTGTTAATTACAAACTTTGCATGGACTAAAAATTAGCTATCCTTAATGCTAATAAGACAATCCTACTTAATAAAAGGCCTAGTGACTAGGCCTAAAGGTAGGCATACAAAATATCCACCTGATCGCGGATGCAAAACAAATTTGTATGCAAGAGAGCAGTATGTGCTAACGATCAGTCAATCTGAGGATCGTGATAGCGA
>NW_022733601.1:0-2245 GCF_011630105.1 Anneissia japonica | reverse complement strand
GTATTATATATGTGTGTGTTTTAATATGCAATTTTTATTTTTGTTTCATAGGGTGCTGTTAAAATTTCCGAAGCCCTTATTCAACCGAACCAGAAACCGGTATGCCCCAGAAAATTATTTCTTATTGAATATATATATATATATATATACACCTATACACACTGTATATATAGATATAAAATCAATGACTTTTAACTGTAGGCCTACTAAGTCTTTGCTTGCAATAATTAATCAACTTTCTTCAAGGTCTTAAATTCATTTCTCGTATTTTTCAGACCTTGGAAACACAACTTGACGTTGTTGCCAATGTTGAGCGAATTTTCTTCGACAGAATACCGGAACTATCAAATAATGACACCTTCACATATGCATCAATAAATATTGGTATGCTGTTATGATTATTATTATCATTTTAATCATATTAATTATCTTTTTTATTTTTAATTCACAAATAATTTCACCTACTTCGTGTTTATTTTGGCCTTAATAGCCCTGAATATGCATCCACTAAAATCCAGGAGCGACCCTTGGTTTCATTTCTATAAGGAAAGCGGCAAGCTAACCAGTAAAAGTACGGACTCAAATTCCTTCGAAGGCGAAGCATCCGTTCAATTGAAGTCGAATGGACTTAGCGACGAAGGTACGAACACTGAATAGGCCTATATTTTCTAATGTTTACTAAAATGACTTAATCACGTAGCAAGTAATTAAAATGTCAAAGATGTTCGGGTAGATTGTTTTCTATCCATATGTTACGACTGTGCTTCATTGCTCATACAACATGTGTTGCCATCCTGCCAATGGCCATTCGTTGTCCATCCGGCCCTTAGCCACCTGGTCCTTACCCAATCGACATTTTGGCCATTCGGGACTTTGTCAACCGAAGCCTCTTTTTATCCTGATGCAGTGGTACGTTACTATTGCAAGCATTGTCATCGAGTCATCGTCATGGTCATAATAGAATAATCATCGTTATTATCATTATATTATCATCATTATCGTCGTGGTATTTTGTCACCACCTCCATCATCATCATCACCATCATCATCATCATCATCATCATCATCATCATCATCATCATCATCATCATCATCATCATCATTATCATCATTATCATCATCACCATCATCTATTTTTATCCAACTATTATTCTCCGAAGACATACTAAATCCAATGGCCTTCTTTCATAATATGCAGGTTCTGTGAATTTGTTAGTGTCGTATTTTGAACGATCTGTATTTGAGTCAAGCAGCTCTAACAACAAAAATGATTACTTTCAGTTACAAAGGTAATAACTTCTGCAATTAGTTTTTATTTTCTTTTTCATACTCGTCACAAGGATGGAAAACGATCAAACGTGACAAATATATGAGGTTATATTGTGCCAAAACTCAATGCAATACTTTAATGAATCGTACATGTAGTCAGAAACTTACCGTACTTTATGATATTTTACAGTTAATTGTTGATTTTTCAATTATTGCACCGCCATATCTCAATATGATATCGAGATATGTTTGTACATACGTTTGGTCCCGGCACCAAGCTTTCCTTTACCTTGTATTTTTTAATGAAATTTCTTATGAGAGAGAGGGAGCGAGAGACAGGAAAATGAACATTAAGAGTGAGTAAGACTGTAAGTGACCGAATAAGTTATGTAAGAGTTGCTGAGAGATGATAAGACTACAGTACTAGGATCTCAATGAAGTTGAGTTCATGTACAATATACATGTAGTTTGGACTGATGCTACAAAGTATATATCTTCACAATTCTATTTTAGTGGCGACCAGACTACATATAAATTGCAGAGTGGATTGTTAGCGTGCAAACTAATGAAAAATTACACCAGCTATTCAACGGCCATTGATTTTGTTATGGCTGTGAAGGTAGAGGTATGCCTATTAAAACTGTCTTCGGAAATACACCAGTACGTTTATGGATAGTCTAAGTAGGCCGGGTTATATGCACACTATTAATTAAAGAAATTTACTGAATGAAGTTATTACCGGGACTCGAACCCAGGATCTTTGGCTTACCGTGCGAACGTCTCACCAAATCGACCACAGAGGCCTTTGTGGTTAAGTTGCGTGCAGTAGAGTATTGAGTATTTCATCACTATGAACGAGATCTAATGAGTAATTACTAATAGCACTTGGTGCACTCGGGAACGATCAGAGATCTGAAGATGCGCCCTCGACTGTACATTAGTAACGACACTTTGGATCTCTCGGAAGCGATACTAAA
>NW_022733600.1:0-580 GCF_011630105.1 Anneissia japonica | reverse complement strand
GGGAGGAGGGGATCATGGGTCCTGACCCCTCCCTTGTGCAACAAAAAAAAGGGGGAAAAAGAAAACGATTCTAGACCTACCTTTTCAGGACCTTTTTTTTTTTTGCTATTAGAAAATTAGAATTTTGAAGAACATAAAATTCATTAAAACACACTTCAAATGTCGGGAAAGCTCAATTCCCGCCATCTAGGAATTAAAATTTTCCCGGGGGAGAACCCCCGGACCACCCTTTCTTTTTGGGATTTATCGATTCATGGAAAAAAAATCACGCATGCAACTACTCATTTGTTTATGTATGTATACACACATAAAATAAAAAATGAGAAAAATTTACCTGACCTTTTTAAAGAGGGGAAAACCTTGAATTTTGAAGAACTTTAAAAGTCATTAAAAGACACTTCAGAAGTCAGGTAAGCTCATCTCCTGCCATCTAGAAATCGAAATTTTTCCGGGGAACCCGGACCCTTTATCTTTGGAGTTCATTGATTAATTGAATCATTTTCAAGGAGTGGGGGAAACCTTGAATTTTGAAGAATTTAAAAGTCATTAAAAGACACCACAAAAGTCGGGGAAAGCTCAT
>NW_022733599.1:0-512 GCF_011630105.1 Anneissia japonica | reverse complement strand
TGTTGGGTTTATTTATGAAAGGGGTGCGACAACCATAAGTCAATGCCAATTAAAGTGCCCTCCTAAACACCTATAATGACTAATCATTAACCCATAGCCACTTTAAATGTTAAATAATAATACGGTGCTACGTCTATTTTCTCTATGATAAAATCAAATGAACACTCAAACAAGTAGGTATTGATAAGATGGTAATCAGCAGCACGTATGTTCCCAGCGAAATGATATGTAAATATAGACATTGATACGATAATACCATACACAGTTGACGTATTATAGGAACATAGTTTTATTAGGCACGAATATTTCACCCTAGTGGTCTCCGATTATGTAAGATATACTGTGTATGCATTGTTTCACCCAGTAATTATTTTCTACTGTTTCATTCACGTTGAAAAAGTCCTCAAGACATTACGAAATATTTGTGCCTAATAGAATTATGTTCCTATAATACGTCAAATGTGTATGATTTTTATCGTATCAATGTCTATATTTACACACACACACATACA
>NW_022733598.1:0-6289 GCF_011630105.1 Anneissia japonica | reverse complement strand
TAATTCAGAGATCTTGCTTTTCAGGAAATTCATATAGGCACTTGCTCGATGGAGAATATTGTACTGTAGCAAAATATTTAAAAATCAGAGTGAAAGTGGTAAAGTTACTGAAATTTAAATTCAGATAAAAAAGATGTGCACATATTCAGACCCGTAACCAAGGGAGAATTGGAATATTCCTTGTGGAACAGGCAGTGGAGCTTCAATGAATTTGATAAATTTAATAACACATAACCTCCCTGAAAATGTTGGAAATTTTCCGGCATCTATAAACAATTTTTTCCAGGAACCCTTAACAGGACCACCTCCTTCCTCCTGTATGCAGAGTTGCCTTTAGACTTTAAACTGATCCCCCTGTTACTTAAGCTGGTTGTGGACCAATTGTTGAAGGTTGAGGGTTTTTGAGCCCCCTGTCCTTACACATCCTATACGAATAGGGTCTGTGTTACCATGCGTACAGCACAGTACCACTGAGTTACTATGCTTTTACCACTGAACGGTCTTTACCTTGGTTTCATTCTTTGGTGGACTACCTTGTGGGTACGGTATAATCTTAACCATTTCTTGTATGGCAAGGTTTAAATTATGGTGTCTGAATCTACAAGACAGAAGGAGACATTAGTTTTTACCATAGAGATATAATAAGAATACTAGAGCGCTAACTGCAATGTATTCGATGTTCGAAATACGCAGAGCTGTGTGTGTGTACCATCCAAGATGGCTGCCATAGATTCAGCCAATCAAATTTTGCATAAGCACTATCATTTTCAATGGCGCCCTCAATTTGCACGAAAAGTTCAGTATAGCTATAGTTACCCGTATGTTTGAAACTCGAGCGTTGCGGTGTATGGGTGTAATGTACACGATTTTATTTTTTTTTTAATGTTTGAATAAGATGCTCTACTTGGCCTCTTTTTGGCTATGATAGTTCAATAATTTGTTATTATCAATACTAATTATCATTAATGAAATAATAGTCAGTCAGAGGGCTTATTTATGGTAATAAGTTTGAAGGTGGCGCTTTCTTACGGCGGCCATCTTGGATGGTACACATACATAACTCTGCATTGCTTCGCCATCTTGTCAGCATTCTAGTTGTTTAATAGCTCTATGGTTTTTACACATATCAAATTATACAGGAATAAAAATTGTTCATCTCTTTACATTGGTGTTTCAAATGCAATTCTCTCTGTGTACTTTTTATGTAATTTGGTTGCCCTAGATTTGCCACAAGTCTCTAATTTTAAATATAATATTGACTTTTCCTAGTTGTGCTAGATAATTTTGGAGAGTGCCTGTTGATGAAATTTGGAACTCAGAAAAAGTACAGTATGGAACGCCATGCAAATAAGTAATATGGAATGCCATTGATGCCAAAATCAATTTATTTTAAATAGTTTTCACTGATTAAGACAAAATTTTGGGACTGGAACCCAGTCTATGGTTGCCCCTACCCAGTATTAGTGGCAATCTAATACTGTAGTTTGGAATTCCAAAGCACTTATTACTAAGTGTAACACCAGGGTAGTCGGTAAGTACTGTACATGGTCCTATGATAGGGTGATGCACTATTTAAAACTGGTATATTTTATTCTGCTACAGTATTTATTATTCCATTATTCCAAGACTTGCATCATACAGACCAAGGTCAATAATCATACCTTTCATTCATTCTGTGCTGTTCTTTCTTATCTTCTTCTCCTATGTGTTTTCTGCAGGGCCTCGGTGATGGTTCACTGTACTTCATAGGATCTCTTGGATCTACAATTACCCTGTATGGCCTAATTTTACCATCATCTTCATGCATCTTTCCTGTAAAATTCACTGTCAATTTTTTACTTTTTAGTTAATTTACTTAACCAAAGGATAAGATATTAGAAATACAATAAAGACAAAATAGCAACAAATTCAAAATCACTATCTCACACTAAAAGCAAAGTAAGACAAATGTGAAACTATTCTCCATAAGGAAATCTTTCAGTCATCTGCTCACAAAATCGACTATACAATTTGAATGGTTTCTTTTGACAATTTGGATTGATTGAATTAAAAAACCAGATATTTTAAGCTTTAGACGAGAATTTTTTTATATCTTGTTTAGCAAACCCGCTGCACGCAAGTATTGATTATTTTGAATAAAAATAAAATTTTATTTTTGGCCAATTAGCACACGTGGGACCACAAAAAAATGGTTTTCTTTATTTTTATTACACCCTCCGCTTCCTTGAAATCTTCAGAAGATAAGATATGTATATTTCTTCCTAATTATATAAATTTGAAGCATTTAACCATCCCATTACTACACTGTTTACACTCACCAATAAAATTTTATTTTTATTTTCTCCTCCGTCTGGATGTTTTTGGCAAAACTATTTGCTAAATAAGAAAACAAAATTTTATTTTTATTTTTTTCCCTCCCTCCTCTGATAATCTTTAAAAGTTTGCGAAACAAGGAATAAAAAAAGTCTCGCCTTATAATCATCTATATATTTTTACAATCAATGTAAAATTGAGTTATCATTTTTTTTTCAAATTTTCATATACTTTATGATTCTGTATATGAAGAAAAGCTAAAATTCCAGTTTTTTGGTATATTAACTGCTTCTGCTTCACTTAACTCAGCAACCACAGGTCGCCAAACTTTGGGGGTGAACGGTCAAGTGTAGCTCATAAATTAAGCTTTCTTGTCATATGCCTCATACTGATTGGTTAAGAAACCAATGATAATTTTTTTCTTCAAATTTCTATTCATAATTGTTTGTACCCTGTTTTGGCAGTTTGTCGAATCACATCACACGCTTTTTAAGTGAATAGCAGATAGAAAATCATTGTGGTATGTGGGGAGTGCATTCATGCATACAATGTACTGGAGGTAAAATTTACCTAAATGAGCTTATGTGGAAAATAGGTGTAAAGTTTAAATTATGATGCAAATTAACTGCAATTTAAATTAATCATTTCTAATGAGGAATAACACTGTGTGGTGTTCCATAACTACCTATCTACCAGCATGTGCATAGCAATGTTAAAATTTTTACAGATATTATTCTGACAAATATACACAAATCCTAGATGTTGAGGTAGAGCTGGTATCCAAAAGCTTAAAACTTTCATTTTTTTCTACTGAATAACTCAGCAACCACAGGTCGCCAAACTTTGGGGGTGAACGGTCAAGTGTAGCTCCTAAATTAAGCTTTCTTGTCATATGCCTCATACTGATTGGTTAAGAAACCAATGATAATTTTTTTCTTCAAATTTCTATTCATAATTGTTTGTACCCTGTTTTGGCAGTTTGTCGAATCACATCACACGCTTTTTAAGTGAATAGCAGATAGAAAATCATTGTGGTATGTGGGGAGTGCATTCATGCATACAATGTACTGGAGGTAAAATTTACCTAAATGAGCTTATGTGGAAAATAGGTGTAAAGTTTAAATTATGATGCAAATTAACTGCAATTTAAATTAATCATTTCTAATGAGGAATAACACTGTGTGGTGTTCCATAACTACCTATCTACCAGCATGTGCATAGCAATGTTAAAATTTTTACAGATATTATTCTGACAAATATACACAAATCCTAGATGTTGAGGTAGAGCTGGTATCCAAAAGCTTAAAACCTTCATTTTTTTCTACTGAATAACAACAGTCAGTTTTAAAACTATTCTGGCTGTGATATGCTAAAAACACTTTTAAAATCAAACTAAATTCTTACTACTACTAGCCTATTTAGGCCTAGTAGCTAGACTAGCAGGCTAGAGTAGAGTATGCCTACCATAGGCTAGGCATAGGCCTAGTACTAAACATACAAACATAGGCCTATACCTACATAAGCCTAATCACTGCTGGCCTATAAAATAAGGTCCTCCCTTGTATCGCCTAGGCTAGGTAGCTACCAGGTACCTAGCCTAGGCTAGGCTAGGCCTAGGCTACAACCTCATTAAAGGTTTTCTTAATCAGATTTGATTTTATCTTCCGTGTAGAAAAACTGTATAATAAATATTCATATTTGTAACAACGACTTCGTTAGACTTACTGATTTGGTGAATTTTGAGACAATTTCTTTTTCAAACTTCGATCATTAGCTTCTCTTCTTTTTTTTTTCTTTCTAACAAAAAGCAAATGGCTTATTCGACTAGTTTAGTTCGTTGAGTACGAATTTTCGTTGAGTATCATTTTCATTCGACTGGTACGTTTGTAAAAGAGACTTCGTTGGCAACGAAAATAACCGTAACCAGAAACAACATTTGCGTTAATATAATTTAGATTAAATTTCAGAAAATAAAAATTATAATATTTACCCACATTGAAGTAAAAAAATAACAGAATTTAAAAACGGGATGAAAACATTTTTTTACGAAAAACCCATACTGCCACAATCCGAAGCAGCCTTCTCCATCAATGTAGGTACTGTTTAAATATTATAATTTTTATTTTATGAAATTTAATTTATACTAACGCAAATGTTGTTTATAAACTCACCAATTGGCCAGGTTTTTTTTTTTGGTCACATGGATAACTTAACGCTGATTAACGTACTCTGGTTTAAGTCTATTTAACGAACCAGTCCAATGAAAATATAATAATACTGTACTCAACGAAAATTCATACTCAACGAAATGAACCAGTCGAATAAGCCCAAAGAGGTAAATATTTATAATCTTTGCAAAAAGTTTCCAGGTTCCTTTACTCTAGAGGGCGCTAATTTGGGGAAGTTTTGGCCAAAAAATACTTTATTTTAAAATAAATAAATAATCATTATGTTTTAATGGCAAGTTAAATTTAAATATTTTCGTTTTAAACAATTTTAATAATAAAAATGCAAACGTATTGCTTTTACAATAATTATAGTTTCTCACCCTGTCTGGCGTAACCTCTGACCTTATACTAAACTAGGCTTCGGCCCAAGCAATGCATGGTTTGTTTATCACGAAAGAAAAACAGTTGAAAGTAGTTTACTGAAAACGTAAGATGTTTGTGGATCAATTGAAATTTTTATGTTAAATATATACGTTTCATATTAAAACAATAACTTATAAAATAATAGATCTTTAGGCCTAGCCTAGCTAGTCTATACTACGGTCCTAGTCAAAGCGAAAGCTATGCCTATCACCCGACCCTGGCCTGGCCTACCTAGGCGTAGATGATAGATAGTTTGGGCCTAGACAACTAGGCCTCTAGGCTAGCCCCTCTACTCTACTATATCTAGCTAGTTAGGCCTATCTAGTCCTGACTGACTGACCGTCTGAGCCTTGGAGTTGGAGCCTAGCCTAGGCCTAAGACTAGGCCTAGTAGTACAGGAGGACTAGGCCTAGAGGCCTATAGGCCTACTTATTTTTAGGAAGGCCTCAAGTTGAGCGTACTTATTAATTCAGTTATTAAATTGCACACGTTTTATACGCCTTATCTTATGTTTGTTGGTTACGCACCACCACTGACTTGGGTTGTTTGTCATCACTTCAAGATGTCTACCGATTCATGGAAAAGGGCGTATCTTAAATTCACGGTCTTCAGTGTGTTCAATCTGGTGTTTCGTGGTAAAAAAAGCAAATTATAATTATGATTGTAATTGTATACAGAAACTGAATATCACATTTCACTACATAATTCCTTAAAATGATTCCCATACCAGCCAATTTGATGGTCTATTCAAAAGAATGTAGGAAAGGTATTATGTAACTCCGGTGAAATATTTTTTCTCATTAAAATTTATAATTGAAAGTTTTTTAAATTACCTGAATATACAAATCAGACAATTCAAATTCAGGTTTTTAGCTCAAGACTTCAGATCTTCTACAAGTGTATGTGTATCTTTTTCCAAGCAGATTGATCAAAATGCCTCATGATTTAGATGACATTGAGGACATTGTCTCAGTCGAAGACGTAACACCTAACGAGAGGTTTGCTAACAAACCAGATGTTGTACCAAAAGTACGCAAGAAAAACAATGCAGCTTTTAAACAAGAAGAGATAACAACAGACAGGTGTGTAAAATTAGAAACATGTGGCATGCCTAAATATGGTCATAATGACATCACACTATGAACATATATAGGCACATCATGACTATATATGGGCACATCATGACTATATATGGGCACATCATGACTATATATGGGCATACATAAAAATTTATAGTCTGGACAGAGCTTTAAGTTTCTTGTAGTTAAACACAGATGATTATTAGTATAACGGAATGATTTTGAAATAATCTTATAAATGTTCATATTTATTTTTATTTAGCATTGTTCCTGGTACCCAAAATATATATGTGAAGACCTGGGGTT
>NW_022733597.1:0-2296 GCF_011630105.1 Anneissia japonica | reverse complement strand
AAAATATATCCTAGAGCCGCCACTGCAACCGCATGCCATTGAACATTCGTTATTTCCTGTGATTAAAATATGGGATGTTTCCTCTGTGTTTCATTATGTTTCATCAACATTTAGATGTTAATTAAATGTTACTAACATAGATCCAATTATGGGATCTGTGCTGATATATATCACTGGTAATCTCTTTCAATATGGTAATGTCGATAGCGATAATATTGAAAATAATCATAATAAGGATAATACTGTAATGATAAAAGATAATAATATTGCAAATAATTATTTTTATGTTAATAATGATTAATAATGATAGATAATGATAAAAATGATGATAATAGTAATAATAATAATAATAATAATAATAATTGTTAATAATTTCAATAATAGGCCTATTAGGCTAGTTTGTTTATTATTAATGGTCTATACCTCCACGAATGCACTAACCTACTTTTAGACCTACAGTACTGGGTAAATGCTGTACAATATTGATATAAACCTTAGTTTATTGTTTCGCATGCAAGCGGAATTTTCCCGCCAAAAATCCAGTGACCTTAGTAATTACGAAGAAAACCTTGCCGGAAGCAGCTGACACATTCATGAACCTTTCAAATCAAATGGGTTTAATCGAAATGTAAAATAATAGCATAGTGTAAGTTCATTTATTACCATCAACTACACTTTTAAAACACATTTATAAGAACATTGAGGATGAAATTGCCAAAAGATGAACATAATAAGAACAAATTAAGACTGAGGTAAAATGTCAAATGAGGTTTTTATATATATTTTTTTTAATGAAATAGAAAAACCAACATCTTATCCATCCCTTTTTGCAGTAATTTTCCACGTTTGTAAAGTGTGTAAAACTAAGAACAAAATAAGAAAATGTTGAGCCTGAAATCGGAGTCTGGGCAATTTTACTGATTCTTATTATTAAAAAATAACAGTGTGCATCAGGATTTATCGTAGCTCAGTCCATGGAGGAAAGAAAATTTTCTTTCCTCCATGCTCAGTCACAGTACTGTAGTGTGCCATTTACTTTGTCATGAATACATACATGTAGTATAGCTCGTGTGGTGAAGGCGCTAAATAGCAAATCACATACGAGTTTCATGATCGCGTCACATTCTTGTGGATCGATGAAACTAATGTAGGTCTACAAAACAATATGTTTGGGCAGACTCATGGAGGCCTATACATACGATTTTACATTCTGCTCTGAGATGAAAAATACTAGCTACTACAGCGGATATCCAGAAATTAATTGAGCATTATACTTTATATGATAAAAACAGATAATTTAACTGCTCAATAAACAATGAACGAAATGAAGATCAGCTTACAATGGGACAAAGATCAAAACAATACACTGGTTTAGAAACTTTTATTACATAAAATATCTACTTTTTTTCTAAATAAATTAGGACCTAGCATACAATTGAAAGTTCTTGAATGGTGTGACTTTACTTTATGCGCCTGTTAATTACCAATTTTCGTTCTAAACAAGGATTAATTATAAAAATTGAATTTTATTCACGTTTGTTAAACCTCAACACTCACAATATAAATTTCATTTCATCTTGTTACGCAGCTATCACATTCCTCCAGTATCCCCTTCTTTCATCCATGATTTGATTTGATTTGAATTCATTCGGAAAATCACTTAAATACTATAAAATATGAAGACAAAACATGGTTAGATACATTAAAATAACTACTGATTCCATTGTAATTCGAACCATTTTTATGCTCTACCTTAACTAAAAACCTGATACCTGTACAGTAGTTTTTAATTCATTTTTTGTGTATATTTGTATTTATAGATTTTCCCCTGCATTTCCTGCTGTTATGTATCGCGTTGGGAGGACATTTCTTTTCTCACTGTGTACTGTACGCGATTTTTTTCCCCGTACGAAACATTTGCATGAAACTTCACTCGGGCCATCTCGGATTGACTCGAGTGAGTGAGTGAGTGAGTGAGGAACAAGAGCAGACATTTCGCTATGTCGTGACGCTCGAGTTTTACTATTATTGTTCTTTCTATGTTTACCTACGGTAGGCCTATGAAATTTCACGGACTTAAATGATGTACGTCACTGTGTAACTAACTGTGACCTTCTTGGATGTTATTAAATGTTAGTATATTATCTACACCAACAACAGCTAGTACCTCCTGTTATAAAGTGTAGATAGGTACAGTTATACCAAAGGCTAGAGAGAAACTAGAGGATAAACTGAGTGTTACTTCAGTGCGAGTTGCGAGTTGCGAGTCGGAAAGTGCGAGTTGCGAGTCGGAAAG
>NW_022733596.1:0-633 GCF_011630105.1 Anneissia japonica | reverse complement strand
GGGGGGGCAGAAAATATATAATGTAGGCCTATATATGCAGATTTCGGAAAGCCTAAGAAATAAATGCAACTTGGAGCAGGAATCCTGACCCTTCCCCCTTGGAAAGAACAAGAAAAAAAAAATCTAGACCTACCGGTACCTTTTCAAGACCCGTGAGCTGAAATTTTTTTTGTTACAATAAGAAAATTAGAAATCGGGAAAGCTCATTTCCCGCCATCTAAGAAAAAATTTTCTCGGCGGAGGACTCTCGAACGCCCCTTTTAGGGTTCATCGATTCATGGAAAAAACAATACCTAGGCCTAGGCCTAATACCGGTAGACCTATTTACTGTAATAAGAATGAGAAAAATTAACCTGATCGTTTTCAAGAGGGGAGAACCTTGCATTTTGAAGAACATTAAAAGACATTTCAGAAGTCGGGGAAGCTCATTTCCCGCCATTTAGAAGCTCACATTTTCCAGAGAGAGAATTCCCCGGACCCCCATTTCTTTTTGCGATTTATTGATTCATGTAAAAAGAATAGGCCTACGTAGGCCTATGCAATTGTTCCTATTTTTTTCCGGGAAGACAACACCGGACCATTCTTTTTGGGATTTATCGATTCATGTTAAAAGGATACGTATGCAATTACCGT
>NW_022733595.1:0-1392 GCF_011630105.1 Anneissia japonica | reverse complement strand
ATATATATATATATGTATATATAGGCATATATATACATATATTTGACATGAAGACTAACAAGTATTTATCGTAGTAAATATGTATATATATCTTATATAATATTGATGTGTTTCTTTAATATATAGTTGATATATATGATGTATTACACATTTATGAAATTTAATATATTACCTCATATTAATTTTCCACATTGATGTCATCCTTACAGCAAGCAGAAACTCTTCATAATATGGTCTTCAGTTGTAATACAGTGACTGTAATGCGGAAGGAAGTCGGTAAGCTTGTACCTACTATAATTGTGGGGTTTTACACTTGGGGCCGTCTTAGAAGTGCTCAGCCAATGATCACATCCAGCAAATTGAAAGTTTAAATATTTTATGCAAATTAGGGGGTATACTTTTTTGGTCATGTAAAAAATCCCATTATTTGCAACTTCAATACTTCAATTCTGATTTAATAATCAATACTATAAACCAACACAGGCCGATAATAGGATTCAACTTATTGTCAGAAATAATGATTTGTTGGAACACAATGGTTAATCTCTTTACGTCAATTTTGTACAGTTTATGACCCGAAAGAATTGCATATAATTGCCAAAATAGAAATAAATATACAATTCTATTTTTCGATGATTAAGGAATTCAAGACGTTTTAGAAAACGAACTAGTTCCAGGTGACGTCCTAATTATTCCACCGCACGGCTGTCAAATGACATGTGACGCTGCCCTCATACAAGGAAACTGCATCGTTGACGAAAGCATGCTAACAGGTGGATACAAAAATATAATTATCGCTTTATTTAAATAATCTAGCATTCACTCTTTCGTGAGCCTGTGAGGTAATGGGCCCAGATTATTTGCAGGATATACAAAATAAGTTTTAATGAAAGAATGAATGCAATAAGTTTGAAATCGGGCTTCGGACGAAAAAAGGCTGAAAGTGGGGCCGATCCAGATAACACCTCCATTTTTTTGTTTTCAAGACGCCCAAAAATATTTTCTGAGGCTTTTTGGGCGAGCATATTTTTCTTTTTCTTTTTTTTTCACTTTCCAAAAAAGGGGAGGTTGGGGTGGGGGATGGTGGAGCCGTTGAGGTATTGGGTCCAGATTATTTGCAGGATGAATGAAATAAGTTTTAATGAAAGAATGAATGAATAAATTAAATTCAAGCTCCGGAGGAAAAAAAATGATATGTTGTAGAACTGATATTTCTAAGACAGAAAAATATTATTTGATTAATAGAAGGAATGGTGAATGAGATACAGATTTTGAATATTTAAAAACTGGGGGAAAGGGGCGTAACATCCCATTCTTACACCTCTTCCCCCAGTCTTTAAATATTCCAAATCTGTATTTCATTTACCGTTACCCAGTTTTTTTACCCTCAAC
>NW_022733594.1:0-850 GCF_011630105.1 Anneissia japonica | reverse complement strand
TAAAGTTAAATCAATCTGCATACAACGTTGTTTCGTCCTTTAAGGACTCATCAGTGCAGCTCAGATAAATTCGAGATTGAACCTTAGCTATGAAACAAGCAAGCTTGTAGCAAGGCAGTGTAAAAGCGCTCGTAATACCATGCCAGGAGTGCTACTACATAATAGTAGTTGGCCAGCTAAATGCAAAACAGCTATATACATATATATATATACTTCAACGTTCAGGAAGAAAACATTCACTGGACTTATGTTGAGTTATTTTAGTTTTTGTCCGGGAATTTATGAAACCAGTATGATTAGTACTTTGTTAGACAGGATGTATAAAATTAATAATACCTGGTTTGGATTTAATGAAGATCTAAATGTCTTTAAAAATATATTGTTAACAAATAACTATCCAACACATTTTACTGACAAAATTATTAGAAACTACATTGATAAAAAATACAATAACGTTCAAACTAAAACTAATAGCGATGGAAAATGTTATTTCAAGTTACCATTTGTTGGAAAAATGTCTAAACACACTAATGAAAAGATAAATATACTATGCAAAAAAATATTGTAGCAATTTAACCATCAACATGTTATTTAGCACAACGAAAATAAGTAGTTTTTTTAATAGTAAAGACCCTATTAGTAATGACCTCAAGTCCAACGTTGTATATCAGTTCACATGTGGAGGCTGTAAGGCCTCATACATTGGGGAGACTTCCCGCCATTTTGCAACAAGGATAGAGGAGCATTTACATAGGGATAAAAATTCACATATATACAAACACATAAAAAAAATACAGTAATTGCAAAACACAGAGTAACAAAAAGTGCTTTGAAATAATAGATAAAGCAA
>NW_022733593.1:0-688 GCF_011630105.1 Anneissia japonica | reverse complement strand
TGTCAGTACTATCTCTATGAATATCACAATCTACCGTAAGCGATAGCCTTAGATTTTAATCATAGCCGTGGCGGCCAAAAAAAGGGGTGGAACTGCCGCCAACTTATTCTTATCAGCAATCTTCGTACTATTAATTGCAATTCTAATATAATGGATCAAGCAACTCTTTAAATAACAACTCTATACTTGCTTTCAGAGATAATATAATATACCGTATTTATTTGAATAACACCCCCGGGGCGTTTATTGTTGGGAAGGGTTTTGAGGGGCGTTTATTCAAAGGAGGCGTTTATTCGGGGGAGGCGTTTATTTTTGTGTGTAAAATGACACCCCTAATTTCACTGTAAATGTAGAACTACAACACATTATGTAGGCCTACCGTCAAAATGTGTTATTTCATATAAACGTATTGATCCCAACCATGCAATTCTACTGGATTAGAACATTAATAGAATGTGTTGGGGATATGATGTTGCTTCCAATAGATTTGTTTACAATAATTTAGGCAGGGGGTGGGAGGTGTATTCGAGGAATAAATAACGCCGCCGGTCTTTATTCATATGAGGCGTTAGGCGTTTATTTGAGTTTATTCAAAGCGGGGGGTGGGGGTGGTTTATTCAAATAAATACGATATAGTTAATTTTAAAATGTTCTGTATATGCCATACCTTACCAAATGTTATATGCTT
>NW_022733592.1:0-1951 GCF_011630105.1 Anneissia japonica | reverse complement strand
TTATCTTATTGGCAATGACTTTACCACGTCTTATTATCGCCGTTAGTGTTTTTATAAACGATGCTTTAAGTGATAAAATAAAGACTCGTAAAACACAATTGATGTTCAATTGCTTTAATACACTTGAAGTTTCTTGTTATGCAATAGAATAAATGAACAAAAGCACTCAAAATTCACATGGTTAATAGCTTTAAAAAGTTACCTAAGATCGTTTTACGATCGCATGATGACGTCATCTGCCAAACACCATTCGTAAAATAGAAGGTTTGTAATTGAGAAGTTCGTAATTGGGAAGGTCGACTGCAGTCGACCTTCTCAATTACGTACCCTTTGGTCTAAAAGGCGTTCGTAATAGAGAAGTATGGAAAAATAGCGCCCTCTAGATAGATTTTTTAACCATGTGTGTGCGCTTAACGATCGTCACGGCCTATTGGTATGGTCTATGACTGGTCTAAGTTTACACAGAATATTTACAATGTGTAGGACTTCGTAGCAAACAACAACAAATTCTAAACTATTATATATTATTACTGTATAGACGAACCTCTCTCTATTGTGCTATTATTTACCCATAGCCTCCGTGCCGACAGCCGATGCAAAATCAAGAAGTACTCCGCATGGGCGACGATCATTCGTTTAACCATGTGCTTGTTGCGCAGATGGATTTATGCTTTGCGCTGATTGGCTATGCACGCTCCAGGGTTTTAGCATTGTAAATCAGCCGCCGCACTGCTGCCAGCCTTTGATCGCGAGTCCGCAATACACGAACGAACGTATAAGACGTGATTCAAACAGATAAATTACAAACGCATAAGATGGGTATGATTTAAACAAATAAAACACCAAACACATTAGACGGACATGAACGAATTATTGAACGATATGACGGACAAGTTAAAAAAAAATTAAATAAGTTTGGCTCTTCTCCCAGAATTTGTCGCCAGCTACGACTTAGGTTTTCTTCTTTTTTTTTAAACATGAGAACAATAAAACGTTTTAAGTCAAAATTGTGATTGTGTTATTCATTCAAATGTGATCTTTTCTAACATATTAATTAGCATCTTAAATTCCTGTTTTACTGATAAATTCCAATCCAATAACAATGATCTATAATCAATGTATAATTAATGTTCATTCAATATTCAGCAATCCAATCAATGTTCAATCAATGTTTAATAATCGATGTATAATCAATGTCCATTCAATGTTCAATAATCGACTTTCAGCAATCAAATCAATGTTCAATTGTGATGGTCATAAGACTGTCATAAGAAGAGAAGTTGATGAGTAATAACAGCATACATGATAAAACTGGTTATAACCATGTTGAAAAGTTTTTGGAGACATTAGGTCATTGGACATCATAAATTAGTAAAATATAGTGATGGCAAATTCAATTCAATATATATTTATTGAAAATATAATTTAAGTTTTGAAATGTACAAGATGGAAACCAAGACATAAAAAACATCAAATGATTAAAAATACACTTACATCATCATTAAGATAAATTATTAATTTTATAATTACAATATTAAACAAAAAACCCACCATTATTAAATATATCATGATACCAATTATAAAGGTTTAAAATTATTAATATTGCTGTAATTACTTAAATTATTCACTTTAAAAACCATAAGAAGCCTTCTTTATTGGCCCGGTCAAGGATCTCTTCGACATTTTTTAAAGTAGTTGACGTTACATTTATTGTACTCGGGCTTCAAATGATCTGACATTCATGTTCGTTCGTCTTGGTGATAAAATAACTCGATTCCATTTAACTATAAGAATGGAATTATATTTTGACTGTTACAGAGGCATCAAATTACTTCACAAAGAGACTGAAATTAAGGTTCTGATGATAAATAATGTTTATTGAGTATCGTGAAATCAACTGCACAACGAACGCACGTAAAATTAAAAGCGAACAATTGTTACGGTATTAATT
>NW_022733591.1:0-1263 GCF_011630105.1 Anneissia japonica | reverse complement strand
ATGGCCTCTGGCCCATATAAATATAGGTTAACATAAATTTAAAGAGCGATATGATCGTTTCTACGTTTCAATGATAAATATAAAAATTTAGATAAATTAATAATAATATTGGGAGCACTGGTGAATACTAAACTAAAAATGCAGATATAATAGTATTTCTAATATCAGAATAAATGCACAAATCAATGTAAAATGGTATTCATCTTCAACTAAATTTAAGGAGCAAAATTTACATTTTCTATTATTTCGATCTGGTTTGAACCATCTACCAGTTTCGACTTCACGTTCGAGAATACCAGACGTTTAGTCAGAATCCGTCTACATTTGAAGTCTTCAAGATGTAATAAATAATTATCAACATTAAAGTTGTTTTTAAATGTAATATAGTATTTAAGTTTTGAATGTGAAGCGATTTTCCCTGGGAGTCGTTGACGTTCAATGTCGGTTAAAGGTAAAGTAAATTCAGAAATAAATTCGTCATGATTAGTAACATTTTGTGCGTACCAAATATCCCCAAATCCAATAGAACATAAAATATGTTTGATATAATAAGCCAACATTTACCATTTGAATTTGACTTTCTAAGCTGAAAATGATAACATTTAGAAATAAAGCTACAATTGTCTGCATTAAGTAAACGTAACCAATACCGCAAAGTAGTTTTTAAACAATAAACTGAGAGAGGGACTCTCCCACATTCTGCATTGACTGCAACACTTGGCGCGGAATTACCAATGCTCAATATATATCTACAGAATTTAGTTTGGAATTTTTCGATAGTCGGTATTTCATTCACGCCTACGGAAGCCCGTTAGTGCCACCAGTGAATTAAAATTTAAAATCCGTTAAGTGGCGGCCGCCACATAATTATCTGGCGCCGCCACTTAACGGATCTGAAATTTTAATTCACTGGTGGCACTAACGGGCTTCCGTACACGCCCCAAATTTCACGGCCGTACGATAATAGGCCTATGGGTAAATGTTTGATGTCAAAAATGTGGTTCCAAATACCGGTAGGTTGTTAAAACGCTTATGGATTAAGGATTTCAGCATGAATAAATCTTCGTTTGCTTGACTATAATTAGTATCTATTGCCGTTGACTAAGTACCACACGAATTCAAATGAATAAAAGGAATTTGTCGTTGATGAGCTATGCTTGATACAATTATCAGTATTACATGTTCCTATCACAGCACTGTTATTATTGTTATTTATCTATTTGCTTTAATTATTGTGTTCACGGTGCTACGCAGCAAATTGAT
>NW_022733590.1:0-865 GCF_011630105.1 Anneissia japonica | reverse complement strand
TTTATAAAACATAAATTAACCTAAATTTCTGATAAACAAATTAAATAACATTAATTAAATGAAATATATTTAATGATATAGGCGTATTTGCTACCATCTACCGTAACACACAATTTGAAATAAAAGTATAGGCGTATGTTGACATAATTAATGTCGAAATATTGAATCCCAACACGATGGCGTGTATTTCAATAGGCCTACTTGGAGTATGTATTATACTTCCTTATCAGAGATTAATCAGTGGACCTTTCAGTAGTAGGCGTATCGTAGAAGAGAATAATCACTAATGGGCATTGACCTCCGAAGTACTGTAGAAGTACAGAAAATAGAGTGTTTTTTTTTTGTGGATGAAATATGGGTATATAGAACGACTAGGAAAAAGGTGTGATATCGAAATTCCAAAAGAGGAAACATGTTATAAAGATATCCTGTTTTCTTTCCTGCATTTCTTATGTAAAACAGGATTTAAACTTTCAAAACGTTTCTACACTGTTTATTTAGGCTTCAATACGGTATTGCGAATGCATCAATAGTCAATCAGTAAATTGATTGAATAACGCTTTTGTATCATCGGCACACCTTTTTAGTGTAACCTTACAATGACTAGACACTAATTAATTGATATAGAGAAAACACAAAATAAAAAAAAAATATGTTCTCTCTTATAAAGTATAATGAAAATAACCTGATGGGAAAAAAAATCAATAGGAAAACTAGGAGGAACAATGCATCGAAAATGGGGGGAGGGGTGGGGAATAGCCTGGGCCTGGAATAACTCTCCAGGTAGAAAAAAAATCAGTGGGGAAAATTAACAGGTGGCAAGTAGCTACCGTAATAGTGCTATATTCTGTAAAGTAGAGCCTCA
>NW_022733589.1:0-1675 GCF_011630105.1 Anneissia japonica | reverse complement strand
ACTTTCTGAGGGGCGCTTATTCAAACGGGGCGCTTAAGAAAACAGTGGAAATGGAAATTGAGGGGGCGTTTATGGAAATAGATGAAAATCGAGGGGTTCTTATTGGAAATTATTAAATTCAAGAGGCACTTTTTGAATGAAAAAAGATTATTACGAATGGTGGTTATTCGGAAACGATAACCGTCCAGAGAACATGGCTCATGACAAGAATGCGTGAATATTTACATAACAGCAAAATAGCAGAAGCAATTAGTGGTGGTGGGTAGTGGTTAGCTTGTTGGCCATCGGCCCGATTGAGATTAGCAGGATGGCAGGATCATTGTATTTTTTCTTGAAAACTCAGATGAGAATGTGCTAAAGGTCGGAAAAAGAAAAAGAGGAGAAGGACTAGGTATAGACAAATATGTAAAAAGAGTAAAGTTGGAAATATACTGTCTGTCCAGGGATCAGAGCTCTCATCTGCCCAAGAGAAATATTCTCATTTTGATATTGACCTAAGAAGAATGTGTTTCCACTCTGCAGCTCAAATCATGCCAACTACAGCCCCAGGATTGATTTGATCATTGACTTGCTAAAAAGAAAAGCTTATTCAAACGGGGCGCTTAAGAAAATTTTCATGTTAGGTTATTGGCGGTTATTCGAGAGGGGCGCTTATTCAAACGGCACACTTATTCGCGCGAGTACGGTATGTTGTTGATGTTAATGCCAGTGGATCATAATAGAAGTTTGTTTTTTTTTAAATTCTCGTTTCAGATTCCGACTGGGATGATATTAATCAGTTTTGCAGAAAGGTTGGCTGGCAAATTATTTTTGACGTGAATGTACTGTTGCGCAATGGAACTGAATGGGATGATTCCAACTTTCGCAAGATTCTCTCCTACAATTCTAAGCAAGGCTACCAAGTTTACTGGGAACTAGGGAACGGTAGGTTATCTCATATCCAACCATTCACATGGGATTATAGATCTATGAGCTTTTTCACAAGAGGTATATAGTTCGTAATCACAACATTAATATTAGTTTTATAATCAATGTATTTTATAGTACCGGTATACTGTGTATTACTTCTGTATGGTAGTATAATCCGACGTACTATATTCATCATCACATGTGGGCACGTAATCCTCCGTCTGTTTTTTTAGAAAATGTGAACATCCGCAGAGCTTTCAACTGTGATTGGTTGTGAAATGCCTTTCAGTACGCGCATGTACGCACATTTAGTTACTACGCTCGATATTTATGTAAACAGCAAATTCTTTCTTTTTTTTGTTACGTCAGAGCCTAATCAATTGGAAAACATAACCAACATCACAATTAGTGGCGGGCAACTTGCTCTGGACTACTGTCACTTGCGTAGGCTACTGGATTCTTATGTTTATTACCGCCACAATTTCATCATGGGTCCATCGGTCACAAATCCAAGCGGTAGTTCGACTTCAGACAAGCAACCACCACTAACATATTTGACAGAGTAAGAATTATTTCCCATGTAAAATTCAGAAAACAAAGTTTGTCAAATCCCAAGGTAATTCGAGAAGAGAGAATAAGATGGCCAATATGGGCATAGCTTTTCTTAATTTTTTATGTAAATGTTTTTCATGCTGTGTGTGTGTGTGTGTGTGTGTGTTAATAATAATAATAATCATATAGGCCTATATATATATATTTATATATA
>NW_022733588.1:0-508 GCF_011630105.1 Anneissia japonica | reverse complement strand
GGCCTAAGTAATTTTATTGTAAAAATTATTGCCCCTTTCTGTGAACGATTTCTGAGTTCCTTTTTGACTTTTTCTTTAAATCTATGTTCCATCCCAGCTGACTGAAAAAATGCAATTGTTCATCCCCTCTATAAGAGTTCAAGTAAATCAATTTTTTTCTAATTATCGTCCTGTTTCTGTTACCTCTCCCTTTTGTAAACTTTTTGAAGGTATTATATTATTAGTACGTGGATTAATGCTCAAATTAATGATAGGTTGTCTAAATTTCATTGTGGCTTTCGTTCGGGTAAATCTACAATTGATTCTTTACTTTATGTTACCCATAACCTTTTTAAATCAGCTGATTCGAACCTTATTTCCAGACCACTCTCGGTTGACATTTGTCGTGCATTTATCCTATACATTTCGCCTTCATCCCACTATTGTATCGTGGATTGTCAATTGGCTAAACAATAGATCTCAACAAACTTCCTTTCAAGGTATTCTTTCTGATAAGCTCCCCGTTCTA
>NW_022733587.1:0-1264 GCF_011630105.1 Anneissia japonica | reverse complement strand
AGAGATAAATATCATTACCACATATATGGCGTGGTTCTGTGAAGAAGTACCCACAGGACTAGGAAAATTACTTGCCATTTGAGTTTTTTTATACTTTGTTTTCTTTTATTCTAGCACTGAGTGCCTCAAGTTTCTCTGTTCCAGGATTACTTTTGGGTAGAATTCTAATATATATGAGGCTTGCCATCGCATAACCATCATCAGTGAACAAAAAAAAAAATGAAAGCGATTTTTTAATATATTTTTATTCTCCTCATTATAAGCTTTAAAATGATGGGATATTTACTGGAAACAACTTACTATTGTCAAAGTTAGGAGCAAAAGTATTACAGCTTCTCTGTACAAAAGCATACAATACTGCCCCATTCTTCTCAGTTCAACATATAGTGATAGTACGCTGGTTTTTGGATGACAGGCCTCATATTCACTTTATGCACTATAAAAATTTCAATGAAGGCTATATACACATGCATACATCGAAAGTACTAAGCATGTAAGAGCCACACTTTCGCTAAAATTCATACTTACTCCCACTCCCATAATATACACCCTGTCGCCTCCGGACACCAAACAACGATAATCAAACACACTTTGAATTGTAGAGAGGTTGGAATGATCAAGTGGAGGCACATGCTCATGTAAGTCATACTGTGTGAGAGAAGAACAGATAAATAAAAATGTCAAATTGTCAAGACATGTTTAAACAATTACGGTGTATATGATTATATATATCCCAATTTTTATATGATGTTTTTACATAACTGTTAAATTAAAATGCGTATGGCAACGCTCTCTATAGTAAAGCATCTAAAGCTTGCTTTCTGCTTTCTATAGAATCGCTCACACTATGTAAACCAGGCTTAATTTGTTTACACAGACATTTAACGAAGACAAGTGCAATTGAAATGGCTGATGGCTTCGTTTATAGGATCCAGCGGCTGAGCAGTAAGGCAGTGGTGCTGCTAACTTCAGCATTATAATCAGTGATGGTTCGAGACCTTCCACAACTTCGATAATGACTTAAAAACTGATGTCCAGCGTACACATCTGGCTCGTGAAGGGCGATACCTTGATACACTGGTTATTTCAGCTAATGTCATTGCAGAAGGATGCAAACATGATAAGTGCCTCTCAATGGCTGCTACAGTAGTTACAGATTATGGCTGTATAAAATTTGGCGTAATGACAATACAAGTTAAAGGTTTTTCTTTTACCTTTACCTTTCCAATATGAAAATACTTTCGACAATATGAATACTTTACTC
>NW_022733586.1:0-638 GCF_011630105.1 Anneissia japonica | reverse complement strand
ATTCTGTTATGGAGTTATGAATGTTTGATTTTATGTAACAAATTTCAAGAATTTTGTTGTTTACGCACTACTGACTTGATTTGTTTTTCATGTCTTTAACCGTCGTATTCGGAGTGGATAATAATGTTATCGTGAGTTGCTTTAATGTTTACCAACAATGTTTTCAAGAAATAGGACACCATTACATGGCCGATACTACATTGATGCACACATTCTTAACAAAGTTAAAGTGCTTTACAAACTTTATGAAGTCTGTGTAACATTACGAGCAGACATACGCACATAGGCTATTGCAAATGTTCTTATTGATTTATAGCATAGAAACCAATAATGATGATCGGGTATTGATGATGGTAATTGCGTGTTAACGATAATGATAATTTATAATACAAATTCAATAAAGTATAACCACAGAGTCATGAAAATGAATATATTTTCGTTTTCAAATGTTTCATATTGCCATGATTAATTTTCTTCTAAATTAAAAAACAACTTTAAGAATAAAGATATATTATAAACGCGCAAAAAGCTTCTTTCTACTGTGGATTCCACTGTTATTACTATTGAAACGCTATACGCTTGGTTTTTCGTTGGACTGATTCTACACAATCAACAATAATACGGTAATTGTTAGACGC
>NW_022733585.1:0-1000 GCF_011630105.1 Anneissia japonica | reverse complement strand
ATTACATTTTTGACTCAACTTTTTAACATTGTCACTTTTTGCACAAAAGTGCTTATCTCGCCGAGTGGAGCACTTTAGTGCAAATTTTTGACTTTCCGCCATATTTCGAGTACTTTTCCGAAAAACTTCAAACTTTCAATGGAATAGTGTTTGTTTCAGGCTATCTCACTTTGCCTAACCAAAAAAAATCAAAAAAAAATATATTTTTTGACTTATACTTTTTAACATTGTAACTTTTTGCACAAAAGTGCTTATCTCGCCGAGTTGAGCACTTAGTGCCAATTTTTGACTTTCCGCCATATTTCGAGTACTTTTCCGAAAAACTTCAAAATTTCAATGGAATAGTATTTATTTCAGCCTATCTCACTTTGCCTAACCCTAACCCTAACCCTAACCCTAACTCTAACTCTAACCCTAACCCTAACACTAACCATAACACTAACCCTAACCCTAACCTAAGAAAAAAAAATTACATTTTTGACTCAACTTTTTAACATTGTCACTTTTTGTACAATAGTGCTTATCTCGCCGAGTTGAGCACTTAGTGCAAATTTTTGACTTTCCGCTATATTTCGAGTTCTTTTCCGAAAAACTTCAAACTTTCAATGGAATAGTGTTTGATTCCGCCTATCTCACTTTGCCTAATTCTAACCCTAACCCTAACCCTAACCCTAACCCCAACCCTAACCCTAACCCTAACCCTAACTCTAACCCTAACCCTAACTCTAACCCTAACACTAAACCTAACCCTAACCTAACAAAAAAAAAATTACTTTTTTGACTCAACTTTTTAACATTGTCACTTTTTGCACAAAAGTGCTTATCTCGCCGAGTTGAGCACTTAGTGTATTTTTTTTTTACTTTCCGCCATATTTCGTGTTCTTTTTTCGAAAAACTTCAAACTTTCAATGGAATAGTGTTTGTTTCAGGCTATATCACCGTGCCTAACAAAAAAATTACATTTTGACTCAACTTTTTAACATTGTCACTTTTTGCACAA
>NW_022733584.1:0-816 GCF_011630105.1 Anneissia japonica | reverse complement strand
TGTTTTTTAGGTACATTTATCCAGAAGTGTGGTTTCCCTAACTAATGAATTTATGATTGCCTTTCAACGTCTCTAAGATATGGTGATAGCAAATAATAGTAAACAAGCTAAGAAGTAGAGTGATTAAATGATAATCTGTTAGTACTGTACAGTGTTATTAAGCTGGTTATGATCCAGAATTGTGAAATAATCTTCAAATATACTATTGATTATTGCATTCTACTAAATTTTATTGTATAGATATTACTATAAATGTTGATTTATAATTAACGATTCAGTTTTACTTTATGCATTATAATTAAACTAGTGTGGTAACTTAGAAATAATATGTACTATTTATCTTCTCGGTAACAGCAAGCCAACTAATTTCTCTTATTCTGATTATTCATAGACATTGTATTTCATAATTTAATATTACAGTAAGAAATACATCGGAATGACATACTATTACAAAATATTCTTATTGGCATAATAATATGTACCATTTCATGATTTATTATTATAGTAACCAAGAATTCACTACATTTTGTTCTGCAGTTTTCATGATAGTTAATAAGTAAGTAAGAAAAAGTACATCAGACATCTGTTGAGGCTCGTTTTTCTTCAACAAATGCGTGTATTGTAGTTACAAATATAATTTGAAAAAAAAAAACAGTCTAATGAAGATTCTTTAAAACATTTCTTAAACTATAGACTTTATAAACAATTTTCGTTATTTTGTTTACTTTCGTTAGCCACCAAAAATGTAGTAGGAATTTTTGCAAAGTAATTTAGACAGTAATTTATTGTATTTTTACAGAAATTATTTTTAATAAA
>NW_022733583.1:0-1419 GCF_011630105.1 Anneissia japonica | reverse complement strand
GTTTTTGAAGAACATGTCCTAAATACATCTGATATTTTATTTTAGAATGTTTTCATTTATATTTCTTTTTATACTTTCTTCCAACAAACACACTCCTCAAAAACCCTCACAAACTCTCTTTACCAAATATGTTTCCCAGCAAACTTTCCACCGTTCAACTCATTCGGTAATGTTTTCTCTCAAAACGTCACTCCTTAACAAAGCTTGAAGAAAGAGCCTATTATGAGCAAAGCCGTTCTTGCAGCGTCATTCATTATATAGTTTCTTCGCAACAGGCTTGACCAACGACATGTGTATCCTCTTGACTATAAATTCACACCTATAATTTTTATGGTATTATTTTTTTTTCATATAGCTGAAAACCCACCAAACAAAATTCATCACCTACGCGACGAACAACATTCTCATGTATGTTTGAAGTAAATTTAACAAAATGATTGATGTATTTCAGTTTTGAAAACCCCCATTTCCTTTCAAGTGTTGACACGTCTGAGCTGGGAACGAAAAAAAGATGAAAAACAAATCTGTTTTCTCACTCAACATTTCAAATGGCATGGCTGGATTTCCTAATCGCATAAATCCTCTTTTGCAAAGTTCTGACTCATCCTTTCAAGTTATCTTAATGATTACCGGTACATATTAACTATTAGAAATACATCTAATTTTGATATGAAGAACAACTTCCATTAGAGTAGTAAAAAAAAATGGCCGATTTTATTTGACACTTGAATTTAGGAGTTTTTTGCAGTTACGATATTCTGAACCATGTTCGAATCTCTTATTACCACTAGGCCTACATTTACAATGCATTTCATTTGTATTTTTCTCTCTCCATCTAGGAATGGGAAGAATTTGAATATCCTATGTTGTGTAGTTTAGTGTAGCTAAATATTATAAGCTATAACTATAGGAATACTTTCCAGAAAGCGGGAGACAGTGCAGTTAGGACCTACAAGTGTAAATAATGCAAGGCCTCCACCAATAAGGTCAATGCAATAATGTTATATTTATTAATATTATTATTATTATAATACTTATCATCGTCATCATAGTATATAGGTCTCCCTCTAATTTAAGACCTCCACCTCAATTTAAAGACCACTTTTCTGTGGTCCCAAATTAACAAAATGTTTTTTATCATTATTCTTCTAATTAGAGACTAAAGCTGCTATACCATGAAAACTCAAGTGGTCTTTAATTAGAGGGAAACCTGTATTCATAATTATTACAGTTGTAATTATTATTGTCATTATCGCTATCATTATTATTATTATCAATGTTAGTATGATGTTTCGATATTAAGATAGGCCTATATAAGATTACTAATAGGTATATACTTTATACAAATTGTGACAAACGGTACCTAGCACAACTTGGTTTTTTTGTGGGAGAACCTGTCCCCCTCACCACCACTACCAC
>NW_022733582.1:0-754 GCF_011630105.1 Anneissia japonica | reverse complement strand
CAGTGTAATCAGCTGGCACTGTGGTTGGCTTAACACATAAACAGCCGGCAGTGAAAGGGTTAATGTAATAGGCCTACATTATGGACAAAAATGCTGATTTAAACAAGACTGTAAAGCCAAGGAATCTAGAATAAGCTTGAATTTTAGGTACAGTATGTGTAGCAGCAAGACAAATGATATGTGAAGGTGTATGCAAGTAAATGAGACTCTAGGGGAATAATGTCCCAACCACATGATGTTTGTTGATGTTTTTTTAATTAAAGAATTTATGGTTTGTATATCTTAAACTCTGTATTTTGTAAGCCTACAGGAATTTGATTAGAGCCATTGTTATTTTAAAAAAAGGAGCTGAGACCAATTGAAGACCATTTGAAACTTTCACAAATTGAAGACCAGTTGGAACTGGGACCAATTGCAGACCAGTTGCAACTGGGACCAATTGAAGACCAGTTGGGACTGGAACCAATTAAAGACCAGTTGGGACTGGGACCAATTGAAACCAGTTGGAACTGGGACCAGTTGAAGACCAGTTGAAAGTGTCCAAAATCCAACTGGTTACAGTTCCAACTGGTCCAACTGGAATTTTTAACTGGGACCAGTTGGAAGTGTCCAATTTCCGTGACGGAAAATTACCAGTTCAACCGAGTTAAACCTAGTTCAACTGGGATCAACTGGAATTTAGACCTGGGATTCTTTCGTTCTATATAAATAGACCATTATCCGCATTTACCGTTTTATTCTGCATCATGCACTC
>NW_022733581.1:0-638 GCF_011630105.1 Anneissia japonica | reverse complement strand
TTTTGTATCTCCTGTCCGTGTCGGCGTTTTCCAGGAAGGCGTTCCTCGCCCAATCAGACACGTGTCCGGATTCGGATTGTTTTCCTCCATTGAACTGCGCGATCGAGCGAGGTCGTTCGCCTTTCTGAAGCTGGTGCCAGTCTTCATCTTGATCTGCGGGCATCTCGGCGATCCTTCGACGGGAAGCTTGAACTTTTGGTAAACGCCTGCCCCGTCCGCCACCTCTTTCGATCCGTAACGACCCCTGAATCTCTTCACGAATCCGGCTAAGAAGCGATCGACGTTCAACTTGCCGCCGGAGTCGTGACACTCCTTGTAGCTAGGGTGCGACATCCACGCGGTCGCCGCGTGGTGGAAGAACAGGGCGTCTATCAAGATGTCCACCAGTCCCATCTTCGCCATCCTGAACGGCCCGTTTTCGGGATTGTAGATTCCGTTGAGGTTAAACGAGTAACTGGCGGCGTTCACGTCCGTCGTACCGACCCGTTCTTCGAACATCTGGTTGCAGCCGGTGGTCTGCATTCTCTTCTGCTTCTCCTCGGACGTCACGTAGTTGCCCAGCTCGCCGAGAATTGGTTCGTACATGAGGCCCATCGAACCCGTGCTGATAGTCTTCGTCTTGTTGCCGTGCTTATCCA
>NW_022733580.1:0-1230 GCF_011630105.1 Anneissia japonica | reverse complement strand
TGAACCAGTTCATGTAGACGAAAGTGCTCTATACACACGTAGAACAATATAAATAAGTAAGTAATGATGAAAAAACAATTAGAAATTTTCTATTTATTTATTTTATTTATTTGTTATTTATACTGGGTTTCCTCTTCAGTAACAAATTACTGTTCTCCCAGAGGGCCCAGTACACATAAAACAGTCCACGACACACAAGACAAACATACACACATGATACTTTACACAAACTAAATCTCAATATGAGGTTTAGGGGTGGAGTTGTTTTGGTCGTGAGAAAAAGTCCTGCAACTGACAGGAATTGAACCCATGACCCTGTGATTGGAAGGCAAGCATCTTAACCACCAATCTATTCAACTCCACTTCAACTCAACTAATAATGGTATAGTCATTTCATGCCCTACTTTTTATAATCATTAATTTGATATATATTTTTAGTGATATTCACTTAAGTGCAACAGAACATAATTGTTTTAACATGCATCTCAATATGCATTAGTTTTTAATCAGTTTACTATAGCAGAATGTGTCAACATACTGTGCAGTTGATAATTAATTGAAATAGGAAATTATATAGGTTGTCAGAAAAGCAATTATTAGAAAATCATCAAAATCAAGTATCTCATAGGTAAACTGAAGAAAACAATCTTTGGAGGAAGTTTTTGTAACTCAAATTTTTTCTAATTCTGGTTTCAAAATGTCTGGGTTAGACATTTTCTGCAATAGTTACAAAAAGTGCAGGTTATAAAATGTCAAAACCTTGCTTAAAATACAGACAATATCACAGACTTTTGCAAACTGAAATCGTATATATTGTTTCATTTGAGTTTTTTTTTTTTCAAATATGTTGATGGATCAACTCTCAGAGGTCTAAACAAGAAAGAACAACACACTGCTTTAAACTAAGGCCCTATAAGGCACTAGATCCATCACCCTACCAGCATTGCTTTTGTCGGAATCTCTCTTTCAAGTTTTCAATAATAATCAATTTTGTTCCTAGAAGAGTTTCAGACATTCCAAACCCTGAATGTTCAAAACACTTTAATCTAGAAAGTGCTGTAATTGGACAGGCCTAACCAATATTACCAATCAATATCAAAACTACTTTCTTAGCCTTTTTTTAAACTGATGGACCTGTCTGGTCCTTTCCTCTAGAAAGCTTTACGTAAGGAAATTCATAGTACTGTATAATTATAGAGTTTTAACACAATGAAGATATTTTTTTATCCT
>NW_022733578.1:0-556 GCF_011630105.1 Anneissia japonica | reverse complement strand
GGGGGGGGGGCGGGGCCGGGATTGCCATTTTAGTTCATTGGAGATATGAATCCCGAGAAATTTGAATTCCTCAACAACTTCGACTGGTTACCATTTATTTTAAGAGCTTCTTTACGGTTTTATTTAGTATGATTTTGTTAGTTCACACCATTCAATTATAACGTTGACCTGAAATCTGTAATTATGCTCATTATTTCCAGTAATGAGTTCTAAGAGGGTAGTGTCATCCGCAAATTTTGTCATGTGACAGCTGTCGTCTTACAATTATGTATAAACGTTAAGTATAGGAAGGGCGATAATATGTAGCCCGGAGGTCCAACTCCGGATTCCAGGCACTACCTGGCAATTTTTACAGGTTGAGGACGATCCGTTAGAAAATTAACTATCCAGTTACAAATTGAGACCATTAGTTTACATTTAAGGATTTATATGTTAGGTTTATTTATGGGTATTTTCTAAAACATGATTATTATAACGCGACACTTTTAATAAACTTTTTTTTTTTTTTTTTTTTGTACAAGACTGTATGAAACGGGAGGTCATGTGCCAATTGGTA
>NW_022733577.1:0-1188 GCF_011630105.1 Anneissia japonica | reverse complement strand
GTTACAGTATATTATAATCAAGTTGATCCCTGAAAGTGTTTTATCTCTAGTGGTTAGAACTTTTGGCCAGAGTAACCATGGTTATACCATGTAATACAATAGAGCGGCTGTATTGCTATGATTTGAGAATAGCATTATTTAGGTTTTCTTCATGAAGGTTTACGAGAGGAATACAGTAATAATATGTTTAAATTACTTTAGGTATTTTTCTTTGTGTTTCATCGATACATAGGGCATAATTCAAATAAGGGTCATTCTTCGCTAATGTGCCATTTTAGAGGTTTAGAAATCATGAAAAAAAAAGTTTAACATTTGTAATTCTTTTATTACACATGTCATCATTATGCCATATAACAACTATAATAAACATTCGGCACGATTATTAGGGCATTTTTAACGTTTATTTAAGCATTCAATTGTCAGTGCTGTAACATAGCAAATATTGCAAGAATCATCTCCATCACACTTTTTGTGACGGAGATGATGATATACATATAGATGTGAATCTTAGTAAATTTAAAAGATAGATTGTATTATTTAAATATAGGATAATGCACATTGAACAGAAAGGTTTCTAACAACATAAGTCGTATCAATTACCATTTTTATTTTATAGCTGTTTCTGAGAAAAGAAAACATCAAGAAATCATCTCCATCACACTTTGTTGTGACGGAGATGATGATATACTCATAAATGTGAATCTTAGTAAATTTAAAAGATAGATTATATTATTTAAATATAGAAAAATAAACATTGAGCAAAAAGGTTTCTAACAACATAAACCAGATTAATTATAATTGTTATTATATATTCTTTTTGGAGGAAAGAAAACATCAAGAAGTCATCTCCATCACAGTAAAATTGTGATGGAAATGACTGTGACGGAGATGAGGAATTAAACTTGTTAGATCATATAGTGCCATATGCAGTGTGTTACAGGGTGAATGTCATGTGTACTTTGAAAATGACACAGTTCTGATCGTATATATAATTATTTTTTTCTAAAATAATTATAAATAAAGGATACTCTGAAGCGTTCGGAGATGATGCTGAATAAAGGTACTTTCCTAGTTGTTATTAGAAAAGCATGAATTCTTCAGCTATAGGTGGTTTAACTGTACAAATGGACTGTTTCTTACTGTATGGTCCCCTTCAACCAAAATGGTTTGATCCATAACTTGTTATGT
>NW_022733576.1:1047-1240 GCF_011630105.1 Anneissia japonica | reverse complement strand
TCCAAAAGATTTAAGCCTACGCAAAAAATAAATTCTTTTCTGTGCCCTTTTCACAATTGTTTGCATGTTACGTTGCCACTTCATATCATTGGATATATAAATACCAAGGAATTTAAATTCCTCAACAAAGTCGATTGGGACATCATTAATAAATATAGGGTATTTTGGATTTATAGCTTTCCGAAAGTCTACA
>NW_022733576.1:0-910 GCF_011630105.1 Anneissia japonica | reverse complement strand
GCGTTGTTACACAATCATATGTGAACAAAGTGAAAAGAAAGGGTGAGAGGACGCACCCCTGTGGTACACCAGTATTAATAATTTGTTTTTTAGAGGTGAGGGTACCCACTCTGGTAAACTGAGGTCGATCAGTGAGGAAATTACGGACCCAATTACAAATGGATATATCAAAACCTATATTAGTCATTTTTGCATGCAGTTTGTGAGGTATTATCGTGTTAAAAGCAGAGTTAAAATCAATATATAAAATTCTTGCATATCGTTTATCACACTCCAGGTGCTCTAAGACCTTATGCAGAGTTATTGATACGGCATCATCTGTAGAACGATTTGGTCTATACGCAAATTGATAAGTGTCCAGATTTACCGGACTCTCAGACTTTAAGTACGTTAGAACAATGCGTTCAAAACATTTCATTATTACAGAGGTTAAAGCAATGGGTCGATAATCGTTAAGAGTTATTATTGGGGAACATTTCAGTATTGGAATTATTACTGAATCTTTGAAGCAACGCGGAATAATCTGGGATAAGAGAGAACAATTGAATATGTATGTGAAGATGTACGAGATCTGACGGCAACAATGTTTAACTAGAGATGGACTAATACCATCCGGACCTGCAGATTTTGTTGACTTGCATCTTCGAAATTCCCTACACGTTTCCTCTTCAGGAATAATTAAAGGACAATCAGTGTTAATACGACTGTCTTCAGCAGGAGAAACGCAATTGTCAACATCACTAGGGAGAAGAGTGTCAAAACGACAAAAAAAATCATTCAATTGCTGGGGAAGATTATTACTGTATCTTTTGAATGAGTAACACCAGACTTACGTTTATAATTATTTATTTTATTTAACCCCTTCCATAATTCCTTAGAATCACTAGAACATATATCTTCCTCTAATCTA
>NW_022733575.1:0-1083 GCF_011630105.1 Anneissia japonica | reverse complement strand
CTGCTTAAAAGAGGCGTTTATGCACATACTGGACAAAAGAACTCTTTTTGAAAGATAGAGTGTACACATAGCAGCAACATACCTGTTGTTTGACAATTTGTGCCCGAAAAACCACTTGGACAATTACAGAAATAGGTATTTCCATTGACTGTACATACACCATTATTTTGACATGGGTTCGGTTGGCATGGCTGAGCTGAGGACAAAAAAATTCAAAGAACATCCAATAAAGCGTGTTAGAATACCAAACAATCTACACTACCGACCCAATAACAGGTTGGTATAAAATTAGTTCAAGTTGTTGACAATTATATATAGATTTATTACCAAGGTAGGATATCCTTAAAACAAATTACACAAATCGATTGTGAAGTTGGCACTTTATGAGTGAGATACTGACATGAATAATCGTCTAATAGCCTTTGTTGCTAAACCGGAACACCATTTTTAATAAAATATAATCTGTCCGCGGGGCCCAACTTACGAACCACCTCCCAAATTTTGTCACTATTCGACTGTGCTGGAATTAAGGCAAGTTTCTGTACAGCAATCTTATTAAAGCCACATGTATTGAAGATTCCAATTGCTTGCGATCTTAAAAGAATTTGAAAAATGACATATTTGCGAACAGTGGCGTAGCTAGGTGAGAACGGGCCCCAGTGCAACTTTTTTAGCCAGGCCCTATGATGTGAAGCGTCAACCGAGGGCTTGAGTTACAGCTACAGTAGTGGGGTAGGGGAATCCCTGGAAGCTTTGACATTACTCCACCAAAAAAAAAAAAAAATTACTCGCGCCCCAATAAATGACGCTCTAGTATTTAAATCACGTCAAATCACCTTATTTTGCAAGTTAGCTTTTCTCTGACTGAATCACCGTGACCCCACCACATCAGTCTCCCATCTCAAGACTCCTAAATACGCCACTGCCAGGGAAGGACTTTGACAGATGGAGGGCCTAGACCACCTCAGCCCCACCACGGTTTTGGTCGAGGTAAGAACATTTATCATTATTGCACCTTAAGATGGCCGAAAGTGGCATTCTCAGACTTAAATTTTAAAACAGTTATAATTTCTTTTTTCCCCC
>NW_022733574.1:219-1014 GCF_011630105.1 Anneissia japonica | reverse complement strand
CGTGCAGCGAAATCAAATATTACATATGTCGTTTTAAACGACCCATTATATTAGCATGGTAACATGATGAGTTTTTTTTTTTTCAAATATCAGACAGCGAGCAGCAATCCTGTATCTCAGAAGTTTTGTAGACGTTTATCTTTGGTTGATGACCTTTTGACCTCCAGAATTAAGATTTTCGAGTCGAGTGAGTCGAGACAACCCGAGTGGAGTTTCATGCAAAAAGTTTCGTACGGAAAAAAAAAATCGCAGCCCGCTGACTGACTATTATTTCATTAATGATAATTTGTATTGATAATAACAAATTATTAAAGTAGAGCATCTTATTCAAAAAAATTTAAATTTAAAAAAACTTTAATTCGTGTACATTACACCCATACACCGCAATGCTCGAGTTTCAAACATCTATACTATACTACTACTATACTACTATACTATAACTAGCTATACTGAACTTTCTGTGCAAATTGAGGGCGCCATTGAAAATGATAGTGCTTAGGCGAAATTTGATTGGCTGAATCAATGACAACCATTTTGGATGGTACACACACACAGCGTATTTCGAACATCGAATACATTGTAGTTAGCGCTCTAGTATTCTTATTATATCTCTATGGTGTATATATACTCTATACACCGTATTTATGCGTATAAACGCCCCGCTTTGAATAAATGCATGTCTCTAGAACCTCGTTTTGAGTACACACTTCCCTTGAATAAACGTCCACATGCGTTTATTTTTTACTTAGTTAAACGCCTTCCCCTCCCCCCCCCCCCCCCCCCCCCCCCCCCTCT
>NW_022733574.1:0-214 GCF_011630105.1 Anneissia japonica | reverse complement strand
CAATTGCTTTAAAAAAAAAATCTAATAGAAGCAACATCATTCTCATCACATTTTATTAATGTTCTACTCCAGTAGAATTTTTTTTCTAACCTGGCTGCAGCCGTGTGGCGGCGCCGGCGCACAGTGGGCCAGGGCGAAATCAAAGTGTGCCAAAAGTCTATTTTGGTGACTATGGCTTTTACACCTTTTTTCACATGATTGAAGATGGGTATAC
>NW_022733573.1:0-1146 GCF_011630105.1 Anneissia japonica | reverse complement strand
CCAGCCCCCCCCCCCCGGTTCCGCCGGCCATGAACTTCATTTAAAAGTCCTTCATTTTAAAGCTTTTTCGATGAATTATATACTGTACAGTATTATTGTACTGTAAAGCATTAACGAAGTGTCTGGATTTTCGAGACCAGAAACTCGTTCGCTTTGGGCCATACTATAGCCAATCACAATGATGTCCCTAGCTGAAGCCTTAATTTGCATACATCACCCTATATAAGAGTGTAAGATCGGCATGTACTTGTGTTGATAGTAAAGCCTTCGCGGTTAGTCAGCATTGGAATAACAGTAAGGAAAGAATTAGCAATGTAGACGGACATACATTACCTCACGTTGAGAGAAAATTTAATTTCATATTCATAACTCATACCGCCTCCACGCCTCATATACTTGGTATAAAGAGGGTGGGTGGGTGAACGACGTGAAAGTGTTTTTGAAACGCTACACACAGCGTAGTGGTTTCAAACCACCAATCACAATGATGTCCATCGCTGAAGCATGATTTACAGACATCACCCTATATTATATAAGAGTTTAAGATCATGATGTACCGTACAGTATTTGGCTTTTGTTGATAGCAGAGGCTTCGATGGTTTTTTTTCAGTGACAGGACCAACTACCACACCCCCTTCTAAATCCACTCCTCATATATTTGGCAGAAAGAGAGGGTCGGTGAACGTCGTGAAAGGGTTTTTGAAATTTAACATGTAGATTCCGCTAGCTAGATATGCTAGCCTAGGGATGTAGCCAGGATTTTGAAAAGGGGGGGGGGTTATGCGAATTACGTAGGACCCCAGCGGGGTCAAGGGGGCGAATATACTGTCTCTTATACACATCTAGATGTGTATAAGAGACAGGATAAATTGAACATTGCAATAGACGCATTATAAATAAGCGCCAAAATATTTATATAATAAATCAACAGTGGCAGATCCAGGAATTCGAAGGTGAACCAGGAAGGGACATTCACAGACTGAGGAACTACTCACCTCAGCCCCACCATGGTTGGGGCTGAGGTAAGAAAATGTATGATTATTGCATCTCTAGACGGCCAGAAATTACACTCACGCACTTAAATTTGAATATATTTTTCCTTTTTTCCCTTAAAAAATGAAGTGGGGGGGGGTTCCTTTTTTCCCT
>NW_022733572.1:0-1655 GCF_011630105.1 Anneissia japonica | reverse complement strand
GAATCCTCAGAGTAGACAAGCAATTTGTATGCACAAATGATTCAAATATTGATTAATAAGGCAAGCGTTGAATTGTTTGTATGTAAGGGAAGGCCAGTGGTCGTTATCTCATATGCTCAACTCAATGCGATACAAAATAAACAATTGCAATAGCAGTTTTCGTTGATTATTTGTTCTTTGGAGTTCTCCGTCTGTTTAAAATATAGTTTTGAAGTTTAGATTTTAGGTATAACGGTTTGTATTCTAGTGAAGTAGACCCTAATATTGATAACTGCATCTTAACTTTACCATTCCACAATGCACCTACGCTTCAGGGGCATCTGACAAGACGAGAATTTTCCTTCAGTCGCACTAAAAATGCGATAGCGAGAAGAATTATAATATCAAATAATAGTAAAATGCTCTTTTAAGGGAACATATTCGGGGAGGAAGTGTCTCCCTCATAGGAGTGTCCTCACAACAGTGATACTTTCGGATAAATGAAACTAACAAAAGAAGAATAAGTGAAATGATTCTCTTGGTAGTTTTTAGCACACAGTAATACAAGAAACAAAGACAGATTTTTCATAATTTAACATCGACCTAAGAACGATTTTATACAATAAACTTCGGTAATAATAAACTATTCATACAAATGTGATATAGGCCTATGACACAAACTCTGAGAGATTTCATTTTTTAGGTTCATATCAATTGTCAGCCATTTCTGTAAAAACAATGTTGATTTACAACTGCACCAGCATTGTGACAAGAATTGAAACATGATATACAAACTCGAATCCTGGACAAACTCTTGATAAGTAAGCATGAACACCTTGTAAATGTTTAATGATTAATACATAAAATTTGATTAGCATTCATTTTATTAACACTTTCAGTGATTTTCGAAACAACAAATGCAGAGGTCAGCGCATTGTTGAGATTTTAAGTTTCATGTTCCTTGTTGTGTTTTGACTTTTTTTCACTTTTACAAGTCATTATAGCGGCGTGAGAGCAACTACTTTAGCTTTTTTTTTTTTTTTTTTTTAGATTCAATATATCACGTAGAAGCACCTTACAAGGCAATCTGTAGCTTCATTAGTAACGAGGTACCTATGAAACCATCATAATAAAATAGTGTAATAGTGTAATTATAGTAGCACTTGGCACAGAAAGCCGGAAAGCTTAACTCTACAAATATCTTAATTATCATTAAATTGAGGATTGTATAACGAAATAACTTTGTTATATTCTTAACTAAAACTGTTCTTATTATACAATTATTGTGAAATCAGTGGTTATCGTCTGCTTTTTCTAAACAAATTAATGAATGTAAAATATATAAATTTCGAATAATTGCAGACTAAAATTGAAACAATAATTATAATACATTGTATAATGAAAGTCATCGAGTAGGTTTATAATGTTTCTAATAGTGACATCATGGCAAAATAACTTTTTTTTTCAATATTGAAAAGTGTTATAATTTTCAATAATTTTTGGTTGTCAGCGTATTCAATATACCGAATGGTAGACAAGATTCTGATCTTTAATCACGTGATAGGTCTTATCGTCATTGTAATGAGTTATCTATAGTATAAATCTCTTAAATAATGAGGGCGCACTTGCTATGAAGAAGCGAAGTCATGGCGGTACTTGTTGATTAGTTCGAATTA
>NW_022733571.1:0-695 GCF_011630105.1 Anneissia japonica | reverse complement strand
TGGAAATTCTTCCATTTTGTCCTGCATTTGTTAGAAAACAATAAATACTTAAAAACTTAAACTGATGTATTGTGCATTTAGGTAATAACATTTAAAGCTGTACTAAGCAAAAACAAGAAACACTTATTAATAGGTAAACTATCCCCCGCCGGACACCATCCCGGTATTTCTGAGTCTAGGTTTCAGGGCTGAAATTTCATATGACACTACTTTAATTTTTCTACATTAGTAAATATAATCAAATAAACGCTTATGAAATTGAAAACCGAGTTATTGTACATTTTAGCAATTCAATACAAAGTACAAACAAGATATATTTTTAAATAAAGGTTAAACTATCCCCCGCCGGACACCATCCCGGTATTTCTGAGTCTAGGTTTCGGGGCTGAAATTTTACATGAACCAAGCACAGTATGATGTCGATTCTGATACAGAGCTTCTTGATGATGACAATATGGATAATAGAGGAAGTGAATGTAAAGAGTCTGAGATTACATATTTTGACACTGAAATTGACTATGATGACCATCCATGGAGTTATGACAGTGATATTGAATGTCAAGATGATGATTAGAACATGCTAACCTTATAGCATAACATTACCAGTTACTGAATTGGTACATGTTTAACGTACAGCTTTAAACATGTTATTACTTCAATGCACAATACCTCAGTTTAAGATTTTAAGTATTTAT
>NW_022733570.1:0-797 GCF_011630105.1 Anneissia japonica | reverse complement strand
CTGCGTATTTCGAACACCGAATACATTGCGGTTAGCGCTCTAGTATTCTTATTATACCTCTATGGGCGAAATTTGATTGGCTTCATCTATGGCAGCCATCTTGGATGGTACACACACACAGCTCTGCGGATTTCGAACATCGAATACATTGCTGTTAGCGCTCTAGTATTCTTATTATATCTCTATGGCTACGTTCAGACCTGTGAGATACGCCAGGCGTATCTAACGCCAGGCGTACGTTAATCCGTTAATCCATGGCGTAAATAGCGAGATGTCTAGACTGGGCGATTAATGAACGCTAGCGTAAGTATTCGCGCGAAATATTCGTATTCGTAATTCGCGCATTTTATTTTCTGTTTACATCTAGGTTTATTTTGATTGGTCAAATCTTGGCTGAGTTCAAAATCACCGATGCGTGACCGTCGTAAATCAGTGGCGTACGCTAATCTGGGGTCTGTTGCTGGATTACCGTACGCCAGTGATTGCGCGATAATACTGGCGTTCGCTACGCCGCGCACAAGTTCACACCACTCGATTAACGTTACGCTAGCGTAAGTCGTTGTGTCTGAACATAGCCAATGATTTATACAATATTATACACAGGAACGCACATCACGTTAGACACAGAACGCGCATAGGCTTTAGCATAATGCGCTATATAAGCCAAAATTATTATTATTATTATTATTATTATGACACAAAATGGCTTCTAAAATGTCGCAACTTTTTCTTTCTATGGCTACGTTCAGACCTGTGAGATACGCCAGGCGTATCTAACGCCAGGCGTACGTTAATCC
>NW_022733569.1:0-1194 GCF_011630105.1 Anneissia japonica | reverse complement strand
TTTTGTTAGGCAAAGTGAGATAGCCTGAAACAAACACTATTCCATTGAAAGTTTGAGGTTTTTCGAAAAAGTACTCGAAATATGGCGGAAAGTCAAAAATGTGCACTAAGCGCTCAACTCGGCGAGTTTAGAAAAAGAAAGAAAAATCCAACTCCAAAAAATATTGATGATTTTTAGGCGGCCCGCAAGGTATTTAAGGATACCTCCATGAAAAAATATTATTCTTATGTGAATAAATTATCAAATGACATGAGAGCAAACCCCAAGCGATTTTGGAGCTGGATTAAACCGTGTTATAAAAAAAGAGATAAATCGAATATTATTCGCCATGGGGACATATTTGCATCTACACCAGGGGAGAAAGCTAAGGTTTTTAATGATTATTTTAACTCTGTATTTAAGGTACATAATTTTAATTCTGTCTATCTCCATCTCCCACAATATCCTCTCGATAACCTTTCAACATTTCAAATTGATAAAAATAAAATTGAGATGCTTCTAAGTCAAATTGATACGAGTAATTCATCGGGAAGTGACAATATTAATAATGTTATTCTAAAAATTGGTGCAACTCTTCTTTCTAGGCCATTACATATTCTTTTCAATTGGACAATACGTGAGGGCACGTTCCCACAAGCATGGAAAATGGCTAATATATGTCCTATACATAAAAATGGTAGAAATGAAAATGTCACTAATTACCGCCCAATATCTATATTACCAACTATATCTAAAATATTTGAACGATTAATTTTTAACCATTTATTTCAACACGTCTTACCCGTTCTCTCCCCTGCTCAGCATGGCTTCATACCAAATAGATCATGTACCATCAACCTTACTACATTAATTTCTTTTGCATATCAAGCATTTGACAATAAAACACAATGTGATGTCACATACACTGATTTTGCAAAGGCCTTTGACACAGTCGACAATAAACTCCTCATTTATAAACTTTCTAAATTTTATTTTACTGGAAATGTTTTAAAGCTTTTGCGCAATTACATATATAATCGAAAACAAAGAGTCTCAGTTGATGGCAGTACATCAGACTGGCTCCCTGTGAGATCAGGTGTCCCACAGGGAACATTTTTGGGACCTTTATTTTTTACCCTTTTCTTAAACAACTTACCTTCGAATTTCAATTCCCATTGTTTACTATATGCTGATGATTTGAAATTGATTAGATTA
>NW_022733568.1:0-505 GCF_011630105.1 Anneissia japonica | reverse complement strand
CGTCAACTTCTCCCCTAGATTTGTCATTACATGTCTAAGTTCGGCAGCACTGTATATGAAATATGAAATTAAATAAAAATAAATTAGAGAAAAGTACGTCAAGACGTTTGTCCCACAAAAATGGTAATCATATTTTACAGGTGTACGTCCCCTTCCGTTGATATCCAGAAATATTGACATGGGGTACTGTTGGGAGGGGTAACGTTACGTGATGGCAGCTCATTCTCAGTGAGTGACACGCTCCCTGCTGTTAAATTAAGATAAAATAAATAACATAGAGTGAATGGCACTAGTTGGAAAACAAGGTGATTTTTTTTTTAAAACTACAGTATTTTATTGAAATTTATTTGATAAAGCAAATTTCCGATAGGCCCGCGTTATGGAAGGTTGTGGGGGTAGGTGGTTATGAGTACAGTTTTTTGGGATTTTTTTTGTGACTTAACAGTAGTTGTATAGAGCGCTATAAAAACCTACATATTATTATTATTATTATTATTATTATTAT
>NW_022733567.1:0-1789 GCF_011630105.1 Anneissia japonica | reverse complement strand
TCTTTTTTTTCAAAATTATTGAGGGGGAAGGCCTAAAAAATTATTAAAATAATTACTTTTTTTTTCTATTTTAAAAATGTCACAACACTATATAACCACTTATTTAGGAAAAACATTTTATTATCTTTCAATTCTTATCAAAGGAATTTGTATTACTCTAACAGAAAAAATTATATTTAATTATTTTTATGTCACTAAAAAAATTTTTAAAAAAACCAGAAAAGTTGGGCCTAGATGGGTTAAATACAACATCCAATTAAAGACCACTTTTCTGTGGTCTCAAATAAACAACTGTTTTTTTAACTTCTAATTTGAGACCAAAGCTGCTAAAGACCCCTGGTCCCAAAATTGGTCTTTAATAGGAAGGCAACCTGTATTCAAATGTTAATAAAATCATAAAAAATTTAACAGACTTAGGTATTGGGTATATTTAGAATAAAAATAGAAAGTTGGTATAGAGAACAATAGTTCATAAAGGAATCAAACACTTCGAAGGCCACCGTCAGCAACATTAACCAGTTTAGCTGACTGAGCAACTTAGCTCAGTCGACTAAACTCTTCTTATGTTTCTCTTCTTATGTTTAAAGCCCCATTCCTGGCAAAATTTCACTAAAAACTGACATTTTTTAGAAAATATGCATTTGCATTACTCCAATTATTATAAATCATGGAAAAATATTGGCATGGATTTTAGTTTTAAGCAAAAGAATAAAAAAAATGAGAAATACAGACTATTTCTCATAAAATATTACCATTTTCTCGACGAATTCATCGTTACTAGGCAAATTCAAAGGTTGTAGATCGCATCCACTGGAATACTCTCGCTTTTATGTATACTTTATACAGTCAATAAAGTGCGTCCTCTCTAATGAGATTAGTTTTTGTACTTCGCATCTCGTACAATGCGGTCGTTCGATTAGGCTGAGATATGTTTGTTTAAGTGTCAAAATCTCAGTCAGAATCAGTTTTTTAACAAATTTGAAATAATTCCTATGAAATATTATATTTCACAAGTGTCAATACTAGCAACGGAAAATATCATGTCGGCCGTCTTTATGTATGATAACAGAACCTAAATCGAGGTAAGGCTAGGCCTAGCAGCTTTGGATAGGCTAATATTTTCAGCGCCTACGATATTTCTTCTCACGACCTATCACAAAATCAAACATGAAAAATTCATCCACATTTATTTTTTGTGTGGAACACAAAAAATCAAATTTCAGTCTTATTTTACATTTTTTTCATTCTTAGGAAACATGTCTAAATTCAGTTAAACTAGCAATTCCGTATTATATTTATAAATCTTTATAACATTATACAAAAATTAGATTTTTCTTAACAACTGAAATTTTGCCAGGATTGGGGCTTTAAGCTAGACGGCTATAATACAAGTTACGATAGCGCAACATATTTCGGATGACATGTTTAAACCATTGAACCTGTGTGCAAAATGGCCTGTGTACATGGAAAACAGAATGCACTCTTTGGAATAGAGTAGGGGATTGTCTCCCGGTGTACTGCCCAATTACCACCAGAAGGACCCCACTGGAAATGAGTCTGAGGACTTAGTGGGTTATCCTTGGTGTGATTCACACCGAAAATACTCTTATCATATCTCATTCTAAAAAAATTGTTGAAAGTACTACTATAGACCAAGAAGAAAAATGAATATTGATAAGAGACGTTGGGAAAAAATAATTTTAATGAAGATATAAAAAAAAGTAAAAGCAACAATATGTAACAAAAAACAGAGAGAATTTAATTATATTGTGATAACAAAGGAAATACA
>NW_022733566.1:0-1983 GCF_011630105.1 Anneissia japonica | reverse complement strand
ACGATTACTCCTTAAATACGCACATTGTTATGATAATGTCTACTTTGATACGGCTAAATTGTAGGCCTACCGCAATTGTTACTATAATTAGTGTACTGTTATAGTTGCATGCTAAGATAACGCAAGCACTTTTGTGGGGTTTTTTATGGACAGACTCCATAATTTCGACGCTTAGTTTAACGTCTTCAAGCTTATCTTTTCGACGGGTATAATTATAATCTGCCATCATGCAGCACATTTATCTGCATTTTTTGGAATAGTGTATAGGCATATGGAACGCCAAAAGGACAAACTACAAGTGGCAGCAGCGCAAAATACAGTCAGCAGTGCAAAACACTGAGTCAGCAGTGCAAAACACAGAGTCAGCAGTGCAAAACACTGAGTCAGCAGTGTAAAACACAGAGTCACCGTGCAAAACACAGAGTCAGCAGTGCAAAACAGAGAGTCAGCAGTGCAAAAAAAAAAAATCAGCAGTGTAAAACACATAGTCACCAGTGCAAAACATAGTCACCCGTGCAAAACACAGAGTCAGCAGTGCAAAACACAGAGTCAGCAGAGCAAAATTCAGAGTCAGCAGTGAAAAACACAGAGTCACCCTAGCTTATTATTTTATTATTGAGGTTTATGCAGATATAATAAAATGATCGCAACATTTTATCCATTTTCAAATACAGTTAGTTGACACCGTCTGTAAGAACACGGCCAAAAAAGCTGTGAAATTCCATTCAAAATAGAGGGTGTTTTGAGTTTTGCGCTGCTACTTGAATTTTGTACTGCCGCTTGAGTTTTGCATTGCTGACTCTGAGTCTTGCACTGCTGACTCTGTGTTTTGCTCTGCTGACTCTGAGCTTTGCACCCTGTCTCTGTGTTTTGCACTGTTGACTCTGATTTTTGCACTGCTGACTCTGAGTTTTGCACTGCTGACTCTGTGTTTTCACAACTGACTCTGTGTTTTGTACTGCTGACTCTGTGTCTTGCACTGCTGCCATTTGTACTTTTTGTCCTTTTGACGTTCCATATAGGCATTCTCTAAAATGACGCAAAACACTTCTTGTTCATAAGACGCAGTTAGATAGCTGAAGAACTTAACTTGATTTAGCTAAATACAACTGGGAGAAAAATGTATAGTAAAGTATAATTATTCCAAAACAAATAATACAATGAAAGGGGAATTAAATATCTTTAACCAGGAAGAAAATCATTTGTGAAAATGTTTTTTATTGTGGTCCTGGATATAAACGAGAGAAAGATCATTATACTTTTATATCAACATTATGGTCATCATTATCACTATCATCGCAAATATCATTATCAAAATCATCACATCTGAAAAAGCTTCAATATACATGGATAATATGTTTTTTAACGATATTTTAGTTACATAATTGCTTAGGAAATTATTTAAAGAATGATAATGTTTTTAGTATCGTATAACTGGATGGTTTGCCCCATGTATAGAATGTCAGTGAAAAATATGAATCAAATATTTAAAAAATGAATATTAATATAGAAGTTGATTTACCTTTAAATCGGGTACATACGTTTAAAAAACTAGCATGAAGGTTTGGATAACACGTATGGTAGAGATTTCCCACTTGGTGACTCGTTATGTAGTAACAAAGAGGAATTTCCAAGCAAAGAGCAATAAAACAATCCTTATATCGTCGACTCTTGGACCACAATATTACTTTAATGATCATTATAACAGGGGTGGCGCCAGGATTTGCCCGATGGGGGTTCAATGTCCCCGACGGAAGGGGTCAACTCCCCAACGAGTAAGTAGGTGGACGTGATCGTATGACAACTTATGAGTTTCAAATGCTAATTTAAACGATTTTATGTCTGCTTATATGTAAACAACATTTTTTTCCTTTTCAGACAAAGTGTGTTTTTTCCCAGACTGGAGGCCAGCTCTCCACGACGAGGGCCCGTCCCCATTCCACCTCGGCCCACAACTAGTGCCAACCCCTGAGTTATAACCAA
>NW_022733565.1:12156-14121 GCF_011630105.1 Anneissia japonica | reverse complement strand
AAAAAAGGAACCAACTTGTAAATATCAAAATTTATGAAAATCAAAAAGATAGGCTGTACAAAAAAATCCCAATAGATTCAAAAGTAAAATGTTGAAAATCATTATGTAAGAAAATAACATGCATATGCATTATATGATTAAAAACTTCAAATTTGCAAGCACTACAAACAAATAAAATCATTAGATCAATAGTGTGTGATTCAAATTTGATGAGAACTACACTAAACAAACAAGGGTGGCAGATTACAGTATTATTGTTTTCAGTTATATATTTCAACAGTTGAATAACAACCACCAATTTGAGACCACTTTTCCAAATGCCTAAGTAACAATTTTTAATCTTTTAAACAAAGCTAGCCCTCTAATTGGAGACCAACCCCGAGACCACCCCAAATTTTTTCGGGTCCCAAAGTTGGTTTCAAATTGGAGGGAGAACTGTAATTCAAAATTGAACAAGAAATTAAGCAATAAAAAAATATTTAAATAAATTTGGTTTTAAATAAAATCACAATAAAATAATGGACAGGTTAAAAAACAAGTTCCAGCAATCCAACATCATAAAGATCAAAAGAAGAAAGTATTTATGGCAGATATTGCATCTGTCACATCATGAAGATTAAAATTAAAATTTGAAAATATGTTTAGTGTTGGGGTATTACTGTTTCACTTTAGTAAATCATAATGATATTAATCTATGTGAAATATTTAAAGCACTTAATCTGTGAAGTTTAAAGCACTCTAATATCATCTCTGTAAAAGTTGAAGTACTCTAATATTTCTGTCTGTCCTTACATGATTATTTTTCAACCAGTCAAGTTTTGAATTCCTCCTCAGCATATCAAACAATGGCAGCAGAGTCCATGCATTGCAGGGAGAGAATAATAAAAAGTTTGAAGCAAGTAGTATGAACAAACATTGAGAATTCTAGGAAGAATATTGCAAACCTTGATAGTCTTTAAGAGGATCATACAACAAACAGAGTGCTGCAGAGTAGAACAGAACAAGAGGTGAGGAAATAACTAGAATAGGAGATTACACTGAATTTTTTTTATTACTTTCAGTTTTTTTCATTATTATTTTTTTTTATTTGAAATGTATTTATTTAATTTGTTTATTTATAATGTATTTTAATATCCAGTCAATTGTAGGTGTTGTAGCAGCATAAAATCAAAAGCAGTATGAACATTTCTGGGTGCATTTAAAATTAGAGCAATAGTTATTAACATATTTTCTTCATTTTTTGAGCAAGAAGAAACTTCCTTTGTCTTAATATTAATTATAATAAATTGTAAAGAGTATCTGGAACACCTAATAGATGACTTGTTAAACTCTTTTCTTTCTATTTTGTTGATATCAGAACACAGGAGGAGGAGGCGGAGCTAAGTATTTATTTTGTCATCTGGTTCGCTGAGAACCATCAGACATTTTCAAATATGTTTAAGAAAGGTATGATCAAATATTTGATTTGTTAGTTAGAAATCTTTCTTTATTCTGGATACTCAGTATTTTTACACTGTTCTTCCCTGAGGTCCAGGGTATTATTTGTTTGTTGATAAGAACTAATTATAGGGTCAATCTTGAGTGATCATGATATACAGTTCTCTGTAATACATGATTACACACTATTGTGTAGTGGATAACAGCAGAACTATACTACAAAGCACAGACCCTATATACAATATATAGGGTCAGTGTACAAAGTAAGCCACAAAAATGAATAGCAATTATTATACTATACAGACATCTATACAGATTTAGATGATTTATTGTCAAAGTAAACCATAAAGAAATATAAAATGGAATTGGTTTTAATGTAGGTTAATATTTACAAAATAAATTTCAACAAAAGCTGAGCTTGCTGTTTGTAGTTGATTCCACAATCAACTATTTAGGGGGTTGGTAGAGGGCGCCACAATTACCCAACGCAGACAATAAAGATTTCCACACGACTACCATTAAAACAAT
>NW_022733565.1:6960-11532 GCF_011630105.1 Anneissia japonica | reverse complement strand
TTACTCATGCTATGTCATAACTTAGGTTAAATTGGGCAGTTGTTACCAACTTACCACTACAACTAATACTTTAGCATAGTAAATTTAAATACCTAATACTGTAACTTGTTTACACCAAAGGATCAAGAACAAGCAGTTAGAACAAAGGAATATACAATGCAGTTGTATCTTGTTAAACTTCACCTTACTTAGGCTGTATTCATATAACAAGAGACTTTCAATGCATTAAAGGCGGTAATTAATACACTAAGTAACTAATCTTATAACACTATAAATATAAAAGGTAAAATAAAACATACCATAAATGTACTTGAATCACATAATAAGTGAGTGGTCAAACACACGTCTGATCCCGATCACATTCAGGAGGCCACTGATTCGTGCTAATTTTTTAGACGCTACTGACCCACGCTATCATTATGTAATGAGTGACGACATACAAATTTCTGCCCTCTATAATGGGTTAAGAAACCTTTTACACTGTTAATCATATATAGTAATAACAATTATACTGTACATACATATCAGATTCAGATAATTTATTGTCAAAGTGTACATGAAAATCTATAAATTTATTAGGTTGTATACAGATTAAAATTCATGATGAATGCAAAAAGAAGCCAAACTTAACTACCTAAATCATATACAGTATATTCCTTTTTATGATGAAGAAATAATAAAATGCTTACAAACCCCCTTTTAAATATATCCCTGTCTTACTACTTTGAGTCAGATTATTTACGCAGATTCAAGTTTATAAGAAAAATTAAATATACACCAAAATAATCAATCTGACTCAGTGCATCTTATTCATTTAATATACACTCTGTTGTGTGCTTGTTAGGTTTTTTTTATACAGAAAAACCAGAAAAAATATACAGGTACTAAAGAAAGAATAAACAAACTTGCAAATATCAAAATTTATGAAAATCAAAGAAATACAAGTTGATAGCAGGTGCGTACCGTGGGGGGGGGGGTCGATGGGTGCTGTCGACCCCCCATTTTAAAGAAAGTACCCTTTAAATATGCTTGCTTCACTCACAAATAACGCACCCCGTGAATTATGAAAGCTTCGCTAAATTGCTCCGAGTTCAGCTTGCCCCCTGCGCTTTCGTTTTGACCCCCCCCCTTAGATTTTTCACCGTACGCCCCTGGATAGGCTGTACAAAAAGCCCCAATAGATTGAAAAGTAACATTTTTAACATCAATATGCAAGAAAGTAACATGTATATGCATTATATGATTAAAAACTTACACTACTACAAAAATATAAAATCATAAGATCAATAGTGTGTGATTCAAATTTGATGAGAACTACACTATAAACAGTTGAGGTTGGTAGATTACAGTATTAATGTTTTCAGTTTAATAACTTCAACTCTATAGATATCAATTATGTAGAATAATTAATATTTTAACAGTTTATAAAAAAACCCACAACTTCAGCTCTATGTATATCATATTCAATAATGAAATATTTTAACAAGTTTATAAACATTATGCCAACTTCATATTTTGATATTATTTTATTCAATAATTATTTTAAGTTTAAGATTAATAACTTAACTCTATGTGGATGATATGAAATAATGGATATGTAGATATTCCTACACTTATAAATTTGAATTGTTGAAAACACACAAGTGAAGCAAGTGGACTGTCAGTATTTAATAATTGAATATTTTTACTGTTTTGTCACCACGATTTGCTACTGCAAGTCTCCTTGGATGATATGAAATGATGGATAATCCTTCTGGATTGTTGATTCCATCTTCTGGTTTATCAATTCTTTTTATGAAAGTTCCATCACTACTGAATAGCTGTAGTTTGTGTTGACTTGATATAATAATGTTGTCATCCTCATCAACTACTACTGTACTTGGAAAATTTACCTTACCATCCTCATCACCTGCTTCAACAAGGACTTTTATAAACCTTCCCTCATTATTAAATAACTGTAATCTACTTGTTCCAATACCTAAATATTCACTCTCCAATACAAGAAGGTGTCCTTGGTTAGTAAGAGTAACATCACTGACAAAACTCATTTGACCTTCTTTTGTACCATATGACCCTATTGTTTTGATGGTCTTGCCATTATTCATGTCAAACATGTACACACAGCTATTGGACCAACCTGCTGCATACAAAACATTTGATGTCTCATCCACATGAATTCTCCGTGGTGTATTCTGTACTCCCACACTAATTGTTTTAATCAGCTGACCATTCATATTGCATATTCTGATAGGTTTATTATTGAAATCACTGAATGCTATGTTACCATTCTTCATTTTGTACATTCTGAGAACTTGCACACCTTGTGGTAGTGTAACCTTACCAATATATTCTCCTGATTGCTTGTACTTGAGCATTTCATTTGTCAGACATGAAACCAGTAAGGAGTCATCTTCACACTTAACTACATCTATAATATATGTTGCATTTATTTTAATAGTATTTACTAATCTTCCCTCTTCTACTTTGATCGTCATTGGTGATTGGTTAATTGGTTCATCATCAGCACTCACATCTAGTTTACAAACTCCTGGACTTGTGCATTTTTCTGTCACAAAATAATCTCCATTTTCATCTTCCTGAATTTGAGAGATTTTGGTCAGTGCCTTCATCACTCTTCAATAATTGATTAAGAAAAGACAGTTTTGTTTTTATATCGGATAATATTGCTTTAAATTCATCCATTTGTACATCATTTACCTTCTTTTTCCTTTTGTAGATTGTCTCTACTTCATTTTTCATTTTGTCTCTATTCTCTTTTACTTTTTTGAATATTTCTTCTACATGATTGTCTATATCTATTAAACATGTGTCTTTATTTTGTTGTAATTTTGTAGCATTGTGGATAACAGCTTTGAGACCGCGTTCTAATTTGTTTATGAAGTGTTGGGCAGATTTTTCCAAGGTGGCTGAAGTTTCTTTAAATGTTTGGAATGCGTCTGAAATGTTGATTGGTTTGTGTTTTCCTTCCCATTCCTTGTGGTCCATAATACAGTTCACACAGATTGGAATATTACAATCTGTGCAGTAGAACTCCAAAGGTTTACTGTGATGTGAACACAGAGGTGGATGTAACAAAGTTATCTGAGTGGGGCTCATTGATTGCACTTCCTCGATTAAATGTAACTTGTGATTTGCAAAGAGTGTATAATTTGTATGATGATCACTACAAGTAGAGCACAAGTACTGTTTGCAATCCTGGCAGTAGTATTTTACCTGTCCTTCCTTTCCACAAACACATTTCATCTGATCTTTTTCTGAAATTTGTTCCATAGTTTCTAATAAATTATTTAGAATGGTATTTGGTGGAAGCTTCTGAAGCCCGCCCTTTGGAATGGGACATGATTTTGAGCATGTTGGACAAGTCAGTTCACCATTCACCTTAACCCAGTCTTCTAGACATGCCAAACAAAAGCTATGTAGGCAGGTGAGGGATTTCGGATTCTTAAGTTTGTTAAAGCAGATGGTACACTCTAACACCTTTTCATCAACATTTTCCAGAAACTGATTCAACTTGCTGGTAGCCATCTGGGAATAAAATCCTGTAAAATAAAAAATATTTTTAAGTAACAATATACTTAGGCCTAATAATGTTACAGTGAAGTAATTGCTATCCTAATTTGAATATTATTTACTTTTATTTCCAGGCTGCGACCTACAAGCTTATCAAGCACTGTAGCTCCACTATATGTGTGAGCATTTCAGTATAGTTGTATCAGAGAAAGTGCCAGTGGGTTAGATCTGTATATTTGTTTTATAGATGTGAAAAAAAAATATTATTAACAATATTTCAGCATTGCTTAATTTTTTCAGTTTTTTTATAAGAGCATAATTAGGTACTAAATTCCACACTTCACTAATCACCTCGCTGCTCCAGTACTGTTTTACACTCTTCATTACCATCTCTAGACAATTCCTTGGATATTCCCTTAGATGCTAGCAAGAAAATCGTTTTATGAAATCAATGTTTCTCAAGGAAAGTTTTTCTAACATTATTGTTTTCTTTTGTAATATAAAAACAATTTAAAATAATAGAATGCAGTCATAGGTTGGATTCACACTAGAGATCTATTATCCGTATCAGGAGTTAACCGTTAATACCAGAGTGGGAACGGCCAATGGATTAGCTTTAACCGTTATCAGGATCTGGATTCACTAACGGTTAGCGAGCGCTATCAGTCTGTTGCACTCATTATTAACCAATCACATGTACGCAATTCCAATTTTTAGTTTCCTACTGGCCAGTGATCCTATTATCTTGATAGCTGGATCAGGTATTTCCTAGTATGAACGCACGGTTGAGCATATCTGTTACTGGATCCTTCTAACTGTCAGCTGGTGTGGGTGTGTGCGTGTGTCTGTGTGTGTGTGAGAACATAGCCCAGATAATGTAATATTACAGTATGGCAGTCCGCCATGTAATATTGTGTACCTGTAATACTCACGTTGGTGTGCCCGATTCCAATGTATGTTCCGGATGCAAAGACGGTTAACTCCTGATACGGATAATAGTTCTCTAGTGTGAATCCAACCTATGACTGCATTCTATTACTT
>NW_022733565.1:0-6708 GCF_011630105.1 Anneissia japonica | reverse complement strand
TGTGTGTGAGAACATAGCCCAGATAATGTAATATTACAGTATGGCAGTCCGCCATGTAATATTGTGTACCTGTAATATTCACGTTGGTGTGCCCGATTCCAATGTATGTTCCGGATGCAAAGACTGGATCTTCACTATGATTGTAGTGATATGACAAGCGAGATTGTTTACTTTTAATAACTGAACTGACTACATCTCTTCTGGTTATAATGCAAAGCGTTTTTTTACTATTCTACTGCATGATATATACAATATATACAAGTAGGGTTGTGAGACGTAGTGTTTCCTTCAAGGTATCAGAAGGAAGTCCTCTCTAGATAACTAATACTTTTCATACAAGCTTGGGGTGTGGTGGACTTTCTCTGATTGGTTGAAAGATATCACCTTATCCTAATCATTTGACTATTACATCATTTTGGGGAGTTAATATAACAACTTTGGGGGTAGAACTTAACTTATATTTAGTAACGAGCTGTCTCTCAGTCGAGCTTATTTTATAAATCAAATATAAGGAGTTGACCACTTGGGCTTTTTGTCATGAATTGGCTATTGTCCTATCAAAGACTTTACATACAATAATTAAGGAGACATTCAACAGGTGTCTAATGGGTTAGTGAGGTAAAAGTTCAGTTTAGTGGTATAGTTGAATTGGCCTATATAGTGTTGGTTATCTTAACACTATATAACAATAAACCTGTTCTCATATACACTATAGCCCTTATTAATGTCTCCTTAATAGGTGAGTCCCATGAGAATGCGTAGGCCGTAGTGTTAAAATATATACTCTCCACCTTTATAAGTTGTGTTCACTATAAAGTGGTGTCCCCTCAGGGGTGTTCCAAATTAGGGTTTCTATTGTTCTTGGAATTGTATTGATAATGTTTCTGTTGGAAATATTAGATTTTCAAGAAAAACAGAAAATTTATGTAAAGGTTTAGGAGGCAGTGGTGGCACCAGGATTTGCTGGGAGTAAGGTGGAAATGTTTCTGATGGGAATTAAGGCGGATTTCTCCAATGAAGTGGGTGAACTTGCATAGTATTTAGTACAGCCTTTTCTTTAAACAAGTATACTTTTAGCAACAAGCATATGTGGTGAAGACAAGCCAAACCAGTTGCTCGTCACAAATCCTGTTTCAGAAATATTGGCCAAAAAATGCTGGAATGCCAAATTTAAAAAAAATCTATTTTATTGCACTAAACTAACCTTTATGTATCCATACATCATGTGATGCTGTTATTTTCCCCATTTTCAATGTTAAAACAACAATTTTTTTATGATGTGGTGATGATTCTATCATAAACTTTGAAGGCTGATTTCTCAAGTATTGTTCTGTAAACAGGTGTATATCATTCTTATACAATAAAATTGATTTTCATATTTTCTCACCTTTTCCTGTCAGCTTACTGAGCACCGCTTTGTATTCATTTTCATCGATGTACGTCATCCATTCATCTATGAACTCTTGCTGATGTTCCACTGGGACTAATATGTTAGCTAAATCTTTGATGAGCTTTCCACTAGAATGTATTTCCCATAGCTGCATCAAAGCATTAGGATCATTTGTTGATAGGTAAAATACTATTGATCCTTTCCCAACCTTGGTTAATGTTAGACCACAACGTTTGTAATAGATAATAAGGTTCTCAAACTTTTCAAAAAATTCTGGCATATCCTTTAAAGTTAGGGAGTCTTTATTTTCATCCAGTTCATTTAACAAATTAAGAGCATACTTTTTATATGGTCGTCCTTCAGAATCACAGGATTCTCCTTTGCGTTTCTGAATTACTTTCACAGCAATTTCTTTCAAAATAAAAGATAAAATGACATATATTAAATCTATAATTATTAAACAATCTAGCATATATAATTTATACTTCACATGGTCAGTAATCAACAATATCTGTACTGTAGATATAAAATGAGAATTATGACATCAGAGTTGTTTTGAGTAAACAGTATTGTCTTCCACAGTGTGGCTATGTTCACACACACACAGCGTAAGGCTGGCGAGTTTACGCCCTTTTTGTGTGAACTAGATAGTTGTTGCACAATGCTTGCTGAGTAATCAGAGTAAAATTGTTCATTTAAAGTACAATCATCAAGTTCACTTTGAACAATAGGCCTAATCATATCAAGTTCACTTCAAACAATTCACATATTTAAAAGTGTTAATGATGCACTCTAAATATTTTACTAAAGTTGAACACGTACATTTTAATCTGAAAACATTCTTCCATAGGCCTATATTATTACTAGTTTAATGCCAGCATTATAGCGAACGTTTGTGTGAACGGTTTGGAATTTTAATTCATGAATTAGCTTACACCGGCGTAAGATTCATCAGTCTTACGCAGTGTGTGTGAACATACTGCGTGTTAAAATATAGAGGCATAAAAATGTTCTTCAAGGTTAAATGAATAATAAAGCAGTTGAGTAGCTTAGTATAATTTTAAATGTACTGTGGGGCAGACATTTTGTACCTGTTTTTTCATGCATTTCTTTTTGTTAATTTTAATTGTTAATTATTTCCTTCTTTCCTACATGAACTTGGAAAACAACTTTAGTTTTTGTGTTATAATTATAATGATCAACCATACTTTACATGAACATGTGTAATTACCTTCACTAAGGCTATGTCCAGAGTTCGAAGATGCATTTGGGATTTCTGTAAATAAAAGTTAATTTAATATAATGCATTACAAATTCTGAAGGTAGACATAATTAAAAGTTTAGGGACAATGGTGTGTCACCATTTGGGGCAAGGGAAGTACAGGTAGATCCTCAAGAGAGTGAGGAGGACAGTTATTCCAAAATGTCAGCATGGGATTGTTACGCCTTAAAGCATTGCCACTGCAATAAATGGAAGATTCATTAAAGAATAAATCTCTTAATTTTCATTTTAGTAACTCATAAAGCAATTCAATATTAAATATAATAATCATATCCATTTCTTGAGTCAACACCCACTGGAGCCTCATCTTGGTTGGGGTTAAGGTGCAAAAATTTAAGGAAATAGTAGGCCTCCCTCTAGATGGCTGGATGTGGACATATTTTAATAGTAAAATTCATTATCATCACCCATTTTACTCAGAATGAAGATTTTTTTTTCATTTTCAGAAACCATAGAGATCTACGATAATTTCTGCGATGTACTGTACCACAGGAAAATAAAACTTTAACGTTCTTTGATGTAATAAAGTAGCAAAGCCAATAATACTGCAGATTTTCACTATATCCTTGATCAGTTGTTCTCAAAAATAAGGGCCAGAATTGTTCATTGAATAAAAGTTTGAATTGCCAGGGCCAGAGATGATGGCACATAGTGCCCTCTGAGCACCACAGTTGCATATCACTTAATGGGTCATCAGTATACAGTATTTCTTTATTGTTTACTGTTGCGATACTTCTTCTGATTTGATTGATTAAATTGCTACAATTTATGGGGCAATATATAGCCACTGGCAGTTTAGCTAATCCATGATGGACTGTACATATATAGCCACACCAGATGACAATATTAATTTGATATAAAAATAACAATTAACTTTAATACCTTGTTTTAAAGCTTTCACAGCATGTTGGAGGTTAAGGGTACCCAATTTGTCAATGAAGGCTTTCATTTTTCCTTCACAAATTACCATGTTGTGCTCCAGATCCATAATCAAACTCCATGTGTCTGCATATTCCTTTACTGGATTGTTATATATTGCACTGATCTTATTTACATCTTCATCAATCAGCACCATTCCAAGCTTCATAATTTTTTGTCTGTGATGTGTGAATTTCGAGATTTCTACATCTTCAGCATTTTGAAATACTGGCAGTATATCTTTGATCCCTCTTTGCTCTGTTATGTTTATGGTATCATAGAGAACATTGAGATTAATATGTCCAGAAGCAGTTAGCATATCCATTAATTCCATCACTCTTGTAGCCTTATTCAACATATAATTATCTTTCAAAAGATATCTGTACAATACTTTCAGCATATTTATTTTTTCACGTTGATCATACCATTTTGAAATATCTGACAACATCTCTCTCAAAGCATCATCATTGATTTCTATGAAATTAACAAAATAGAGATCTCATATTCAGATGTAGATGGTTCATAAATACCCTTTATTTACAGTGAATTCAAAGTTATTTAAAAGAAAATTTCCAACATTTCATTATTTATTTGATCAAATAAATAAACATTAAACAGAAATTAGAAAAATGGGTAGGGCCACCGAAAAAATAAATTAAATTAATCATGAGAAAAAAAAAGCTAACACAAACATAGATTTAAATTGAAGATGATCTCTAAATCTGCAAAATTAACTAATGGTATTGAAAGCTTATCCTAAACTAGTGGATGTCAGTTGCCTAGAATTATTATGTTAAAGGACAATTTGATACAGTCTAAATATAGGATAGCCCACCAACCTAAAACAAACATTTATATCTTCTAAGTGACAATGACAATAATTTTAATTTCTCCTGAAATGCAAGTCATCTTTCTTATAGTCTTAAACCCAGTCTTCTAGACATGCTAAATAGATGGAGGAAGTTGAGGGATTTTGGATTTTGAAGTCTCTAAGCACATTTAAAAACTGATTCAACTTACTGGTAGCCATCTTGATATAAAATCCTGTGAATTTTAAATAATTAAAGTAATTATTAAATAATTTAGAATGGATAAATAATCATGAATAAGTAATTATTAATTAATTTTAGTTCATTAAGCTTTTATTCATTAAGCTTTTATTTACAAGGTACTAAATATACAAATAATGATTCCTTAACCAATATATATGTGCCAGGTTTTGACATACTACAAAGTAAAAAAAAAACTTTTTTAGAATAAACATCTATGATTGCATTTTTCATATACTATATGAGCTGTTTTTGCAGATCTTTGGTATATTATGTATAGTCTGATAGGCCCTCCAGTTGTAAACTTTTCACACATTATATTTTATATTTCCTTACACAAATTCTAGCTAAAATTATATCCTTGTTGCCGTGCAGATAAAAATTGTATTTATTAGGCTATGAGAGTGGAGCTAATTAATTGGTCAATTCATTTGTAATCTATGATCGAGCTGTTTAACATGTACGCACAGTGAGCATCTGCCTTGTGCTAGACTTGCCTTGTGCTAGACTAACAAGTTTGGCGCTCGTTGTCTCTTGAGGCAGAATTCTTACTGAAAAATATACACACACTTTGTTTAAACTGTCATGAGAGGCAAACCCACACAAAAGGCAATTTGATAAACTGCTCTTGTGTGTGCTGGGCTTAAAAGTAGCAATCATTATGGTAAGTGATCTGTAATATAAATATAGGAAATATCTAAAGTGATAAAACACCATGAGTATCCATTTTTATTCTGTAAAGTATGTGCAGCTAATTGATAGAATAGATTATATGAATATTACTTTATTTACCATATTTGTCTGGCACACTTCTCTTTAGCAACTAATAAATGTATAATATCTTTGCAGGTGAGGGCTCTCATTATTACTAGTATCTGTCTTTATTTTTCATAAGACAATCCTTTCTTATTAATATTTACTGCATGTATCTATAATAAATATATAAAATCTGTTAATCATTATTTGGTTTATTGGTCTGTAGTAGGCCTACATACCTTATGAACATACTTGTATAATACATACTTTCCTCATTGATATTTTGCTCAGGTAAATAATATTTTGATTCAGTATTTTCAATTTTTTCTGAATCATTAATATGTTAAGCATTGGATCTAATACTAAATAACTTAAATTAATGAAATATTTACCTTAAAATTCTTCGGTTGGTTTTTCAGTGAGGTGCATATGTGAATGGGTGTTTTTCAAGGGTTTATTGTACCTTAGTCATGTGATTTTGGTATTTGTGTTTCTTTGTGAATGCTATCAACCAACCATGACTTTGTGAAAGCAGAGACTGAGCACTATTCAATAGTAAATTGTTATGTATTGAATACAAATTATTACAGTCAGAACTCCTTTTCATTGTCATATCTGTATAACAGTCTAGTGTTTTTTTTATTTTTTTTTTGTACTATTGCTCTCATTATAATCAATTCAACAAACAAGACCCCAATGGAAATAAGTCTTTTGGACTACCTTGCTGGGTTATTTTTTGAATTTGTGTTCTTGACACCGAAGAAAATGAATATACCGATCCTTTTGATCCTTCTCTTTTCCCCTCTCTTTTTCATACCTTCTCTACTATCTTGTGTTCTATTCTCCATTCCTTTTTCATCTGCCTTTTGTCCTACCCTTCATTTCTATTGATCTCTTTCTTTCCACCTTCTCGTATTATGCTGGTCAATCAGGGGTGGCAGGGGTGTCATATTATAGTAACTCGATGCCTATCAAATAAGTAATAAAAATTCGCTATAATTCATCAAATATCCGTGGCTTCTAGGGGGCTAAGCCCCTTGGACTCCCACCGGGGGTCCTAGGCAGGCCCCAGCCAAGTGAGACTCGATTCGCTCCACCCAAAAATCTCATTTGGGAGGGGATCCTTCTCAAAACCCCTTCCCCCAGCTCGAGCCTATGAGCTCAAGTCCCCCTGTCGGACAACTTAGCCCCCCCCCAGAAAATATATCCTAGAGCCGCCACTGTTTGTGAGGACTTGGTAGCACAAGTGTGGGCAATAAAGGTAAAATTGGTAGTTAAAGTCCCTGCTCTGTCTCGTATCAAAGTAGCATAAT
>NW_022733564.1:0-1578 GCF_011630105.1 Anneissia japonica | reverse complement strand
TAACTTGAGTCATGAGAGAATACAGTATTTCCTTGAAGGCCCTACTTATTTCACTAACTTATTTCTGCAATGATATGTTTCGGGTGCTCAATTAAACATTGAAACTCAAATTGGCTTTATTAATAATATTTTTGCTTATGTACCTGTGTTATCAACAAACAATTATAATTACATACCAAAGCTGCTAAGAGCCATGTAAACGTGAGTCCTAAAAGTGGTCTTTAATTGAAGGAAGACCTGTACATTTAATATATGAAATCAGCAGAATTGTAATCAAAACAACAAATTTTTTTCTTTCTTTAATATTGAGGTTTCTATTGGATGGGATTTAGCATGAATGAAGTAACGACTTAAAATGAAAGAGGGTGCATGTTGGTATGGATTAGAATCCTATATGAAAGTACACAAAATGAAAAGAAAAAGAAACTATAGTTAAGGGTCAAAATTGACAAGATTGGTTTATACGTAGTAACGCATGCAGTATGCCTATATCAGGGGAGAACATTCTGGTTTACTGCTCTGATGTGTCTCTTTAATGACTTTTAAGTTCTTCAAAATTCAAGGTTTACCCTCTTAAAATAGATTCACACCAAAGGAAAAGAAGGTCCGGTTTTCCACTGGGAAAATGTAGATTTCTAGATGGCGGGAAATGAGCTTTACTGACTTCCGAAGTGCATTTTAATGACTTTTAAGTTCTTTCCCCCTTGAAAACAGTCAGGTAAATTTTTCTCATTCTTACAGTTATATGCCTATTATGTGTGAACCGGTATACGTTGCATGCGTATTCGTTTTTCCATGAATCGATAAAACCTAAAATTAAATGGGGGTCGTCTTCCTCCCCCGATACAATTTTAATTCTTAGATGGCGGGAAATGAGCTTTCCCGACATCTAATTTTCTTATTGTAACAACTAAAATATAGCTCAAGGATCCTGAAAAGGGAAAAGGTAGGTCTAGAATTCTTTTCATTTTAATTCCGCCAATGTAAATTGCGATGAAATGTAACTCGGTCGGGAACTGGATATATACTCTTTTCCGCTCCCTCTCCTCCTTTCGTCTTTCTTTTCCTGTATTTCTTTCCGATAATACAAAATCTCCATAGACATTATGTTTTTTTCTGCCAAAAAATAGAGGAATATAGGAGTCCCAAAAGCAAGGAAAGTTAAATATTGTGCAGTAGAATTAATCTTACAGACGCCCGACCACGCTCATTCTGTTGTCGTCGAGAACATCAGCCCCCCCCCCACCCCTGTGTCTGGACTTTGGACCCTTCGTCAGGCAAATCCTGGCGTACGTCCCATTTTTTGTATTTTTTTAAAGAAAGCTTATCAGCAGAAAATCAATGTCTTAAGACCTAAACAGTAACAACCAATCAAACACAAACTCAATTTAATGGCGGTGGATCCAGAGATGTCCAAAAGGGGTGGGGGGGGGGCCGAAAGTTTGGCAGATCGAGACAACCCCTACCGGCCCTAGGGGGTCCACGAAAGTTTTGTGTTCTACACGCCCGAAAATAACATTAATATTTGAGGCGTTCTGGGCATTCATTTTTTTTATCTTTCTTTTTTCTTCTTTTTTC
>NW_022733563.1:0-682 GCF_011630105.1 Anneissia japonica | reverse complement strand
CTACATTTTCCACATACATAGAAATTTTTGAAACTTTATTAAAAAAAAACCTAAACCATAATTCAACACACTATCTTTTTGACATAAATGAAAAATTACGACTTTGTTACCCAATGAGAAGTATTCTAATATAGACAATGGGTCGTGTCTCATATTATTTGTTTCATATTACTTGTTATAGTTTTATTATTCATTATTTTCACTTGACTCGCATAAATAATTTTGTTCGAAGAACATTTATATGCAGTTGTACTTCGCAGCACTTCACTTGCAATTTGCAATTTCTAGTTTATATATATACTCTAAGATAGAAATGCAGGCTATAAAGGAAATTCCTATTCCCAATAGCATTCACTTACCATATACATTCTGAACAAATTGAACTTTATTATTTGTTAATCTAAAAATCCATTAAATACGATTTGCTATACATAAGGCTATATAGGCGTCTTCCCCGGAACCGACTGATGCTTTCCCCTGCCTCCCAGGCAAAGCTTGAACAAATTGTTAGCTCAAAAATAGAAATAATAAAGTAATTCGTATATAACTTGCACAGGTTATTATTCGCACAAGTGGATCTTCTTCCACTCGAACTAGCATCCGCTCGAAAAAAAATTCGCTCAAATTCGCTCGAATTGGCCTTCGCTCGAAGTGGCATCCGCCCGAATTGACTGGTTCCCGG
>NW_022733562.1:0-689 GCF_011630105.1 Anneissia japonica | reverse complement strand
GTTGAGACTGCAAATTGGTGCGGGGTTAGACACGGTCCAAAATCGAATGATTCCATGATGCGTGTCTGGAAGGAAATCATTAAATATATTTAAGATGTTTATTAGTTTAATATATTGTAAGAGGAACTAGCTTTTTGGTCAAGGTGCTTGTCTTTCAATACCAGGGTCAGGGGTTCACATCCTTTATGGTTTCAAATTCCAGTGAAGTACTTTCCTTAACTTTCCAGGACCTGGACTAGCATCATATCTTCTGTTTTAAAGCGTCAAAGACAGCGCTATATGTTTCAACCTGATAATCACAGAGTGGTGAATATAATCCAACAACACATCTAAAAGCATTTACCTCCAGTTGCAAACATCCCTGGTGCTGTTGGTATCCATGCCAAAGTTTGTACTGCTGTTGCTGAGTTCGGTAACTGGAAAACAGTGATAACATTTAACGATTCACAGTCAACAAGTCTCACTCCACATTGCACATGTACTACCAACAAATAGTCAAGAGACAGGGGATCCCACTCCAAGTCCATCACAGGGTCATCGTCCTCAGACCCATCAACGTTCTCAGGCCGTAATACATGTTTGTTTGGCCGTCGATCTAAAAAGTTATAAGAAACGAATACAAAGAAAACATAATATTAATACATTTTATAAAAACACAACTAATAAATGAAATTTAAATTAACAAATAC
>NW_022733561.1:0-1888 GCF_011630105.1 Anneissia japonica | reverse complement strand
GCGCTCTTATGGACGCGTACGCGCAGACGACGGTCGCGACCACCAAGGACAGCCAAGTTATCAGAACCGGTATCCAGATGGTGAAAGGAATTCTGCCGATGAAGTGCAGGTTGAATTCCGACATCGCTTTGCCGACGGCGCGAGCAGGAGCGATAGTGAGACTGGACAACGTCCTCGCGAAGGCTTCGATGGGCGACGCCGACAGTATCGGATCCAATATGTGCGCCGTGTGGTACGTTCGGCATCTATCTTCCTGAAAAGGTATCTTCCTGCCGATCCATTGCACGAACGCGCGCGCTCCGCCGACGTCGTCCGGGGACTTGCAGTGTTCCGGGACTCTCGAAAGCTTCGACATTTCGGCCCTGTTCTCGGCGACTTTCTCCCTGTACAGCAGCAGCCAGTTCCAAGGTACGCTGACCACGAAGAGAACGACGAACACGTCGACCAGTATTCCGCGTCTGACCAACATCGGAGGGAGGGACGTCGGGTGGCCGTCGTCTCACATTATTAAACGTGCGTTTTCGTGAGCTCGAAAACGAAGCCGGTAACAGGTATGTTCACGTTGAAGCTGACTTCTCCGCACAATCCTAAGAAGGCGCATCTCGTCGCCTCTGACGCCAGCGGTCTGCTCGCCGTCGCGACAGGGACGACGGACTTCGTTTCGAAAGGAAGCGAGACTGTCTCTTATACCCATCTAGATGAGCGATATGTACGAATTCCAACTATGGTTTCGCACGTCCTTCCCTCCCGAGATCAGGAGGGCGGCGATCGCCGTTCGTTTCGAGGACGGCCGACACGACTTCGGAGTGCGCCTGGCCGACGATCACTTCTCGGACAACGAAACGTTGCACGACGATGGCGAAAACGTGCTGACTGTTATCTCTGCTAAGCGGCGTCAACGAACTCGACTGGAGGAAGTAGGAGAGAATCGCCATCTTATCTTCTTGCAACTCGCAACGACGTGATCGAAACGCCGACGTGCCTCTTTCCGCTCTGGCAGATGCATCCTCTGTTCTCCTCCGAAGACGAGCGCCTCGAGTTCTTTCGTCGCGCACGCTTCCTCAGCGGAAAGAAAGCTGCCAGGAAGTGCGTCGTCCGTCGCAGCGAGGAGGATCGCCTTTTTGCTCTTGTCTCCCTCGTACCGTCCATGATGCTTGCGACCGATTGGATGCGAATGCTTTTGACGTTGGGAATACTCCTGGACGCGTCGCTGCACGAGCCCTTCTCGGACACGTTCGAACGGTGGCGACCCTGCGTGCACGGACGTCGGCACGTCTGTCTCTACGACCCGAAGCTCGACGTGCTGTTCTTGGGAGACGGTCGATCGAAAGGAGGTTCGGGCTGCTTGGACTCGGTGTACTGGACTCGCACCGGTGCTGTCATGTCGAACGGAAGAAGATCGATAGAAGCGGAGGTGCGGGAAGCTTCCACCAGAGAGACGTCCTTGGCGATGCCGTTCGAGATACCGCCGTTCGTGGAATTTAGAAGTTCTGGGAAGGTCGATAAGGACGCGCTCGTCGTTCGCGTGTCTCCAACGAAAGAGATGCTGAGCGACCTGATTGCGAAATCCGACGTGGCGTACTTCGACGTGTTCTCCTACGGTGACGTCTGCCGAGCCGCATCGCCCACCAAGTTTGTTCTTGTTCGTTTTGTACACCTGAAACTGCCTCAGCATCTCGCACAGGGAACCCGCTGCCCCGTTGGACACCATGGCGGACACGAACGCGTCGCATCCCATTCCCATGCTTCCCTTCAGCTTTCCGTCCAGATAGCGAAACGTGTCTTCCAGCAGCTGCCGGAACCACGGGGCGACGCCGTAGTAGCTCGGCCAACCTCTCGACGTCCGTCGGTTCCTCGTCCTCCTCCCACCGACGATCCGCGACGCGAT
>NW_022733560.1:0-970 GCF_011630105.1 Anneissia japonica | reverse complement strand
TTCTCGCTCACCTGAAACGGACAGATCCGGATAGAAAATTCACGCCCCGACTACTCGGCGCCACAATCAAGAACAACGTCGTCGCATCCATAACGATGACGAACGAAGGATGCGATCTCCAAACGTTGAGATACGGTCACGGGATAATTCCGTGCGTCAGGACGCTGGCGCTGCACCTGTGCGAGGCTCTGACTTTCCTCACCAAATCGGGAGTGGTGCACAACGACATCACCCCGAATAACTTGACGTACAGCAGGGTCGACAACCGCTTCAGACTCGTTGACTTCGGTTCCGCCGAGTTCTGCGACAGAGGTGCCAAGGAGCTGGGAATCCGGATACTCGACAAGACGGGAAGCGAAGGCATCGGTCAAGTCGCTGCCGATTCGCCCTCTTCCAAATGCCGCAAGGAACGTCGATGCACCTGATGGACGTCCGTCCCCGTTTCGGGTGCATCCGCACGGACAGGAAACTGACGAACGTCCCGTACAGGGACGCGAGTCACGTTCTCGGCGATCGAAATCGGAAGATGCTGTCCGCCAAGACCGATCTGTACGGAGCGGCAATGACGGTGGCGACCGTGCTCGCTGAGAATTCTCCCCAAGCGTTCGATCAGGTCGACTATCAGGATCTCGCTCGCGGCGAGTGTACGGAGGAGCCTCTGCTGAAGGTGTGCGAGCACCTCGTCCGTCTTCGTGGTCCGATGACCGACGAAGAGCTGGCGTTCTGGAACGCGTACGTCAACTCGGACGACAGGTTCATCGACGCGATGAGAAGTCGGGACTCGGCACAGTCCGTGCTTGATCGTTTCGGGCACGTGTTGGGGAACAAGTTTGTCAAAGCTCTGAAGAAATGCCTGAGTCCGGTTCCGGTGTACCGTCGACTCTCCGAGCTGCAAGCCGCATCCGCCGTCGTCACCTGCAGCAGAGTATCCGACGTCGACGCGAAGCACCTGTCTCTCAAACGGGCCGGC
>NW_022733559.1:207-957 GCF_011630105.1 Anneissia japonica | reverse complement strand
TGTTAATTTTAAATAACTTAGAAGGCAAAGGAGGGCAAGCACAAGCTTCAACCCTAACAAATGCGCGCGAAGCGCGCGAAAAATTTTTTTGTGCTTTTAATTCTAATTTCGTCGGAATTGATTAAAATTCCCTAATTGTGCAATTTTTAGAGGAAATTGGCCTACCTCAACAAGAAATGCTCTTATGTTATATATGGCCACACTCGTTTTTTTTAAAACTGAATATAAGTATTTTCCTTATGGCTTTATTTTTATACACATTACAAACATATTCTTTCAACATCATTACACATTGAGGCCCTTTTTTAATAGGTTAAACGATCTATCTTAAATTTTCTTTCTTGAGTTTGGGACTATGTGTTATAACTTAGAAGGCAAAGGTGTGCAAGCACAAGCTTCAACATAAAAAATGCGCGCGAAGCGCGCGAAAAATGTTTGTTTTTTTAAATTCTAATTTCGTTGGAATTGATCAAAACTCCCTAAAATGTGCAATTTTTAGAGGAAATTGGCCTACTTCAACAAAATATGCGATTTAAAATTTGAGATTTTCAGGAACTTTCCCGGGTGAAAAGGGCATTCAATGGGGAAAGACTTTCCACACCCCTTGTCCCCCGGTTATTATGCCACTGCGGAGAATACCTGGCGGCTTAGATCAAATGCGCTATGGACACTTTTTGAAGTGGAGAATGGGTTGCAGGCAGAGGTATTGTGATATCTGTTCATTATATCTTCCTTTTTATTCTTGTCTTT
>NW_022733559.1:0-160 GCF_011630105.1 Anneissia japonica | reverse complement strand
TTCCCTCCCTCTCCCCTCTTTCTTTTCTCTTCTTACCCAGCCAGCCCGGTACTACGGCTTGGTCAGCCCGGTAAAAACCGTCAGGGGGGGGGGGGACAGTCTGCCCCTGCGCCGCCTGTTACGCCACTGTTTATAAGATGAATGGGAATATGAATCATGC
>NW_022733558.1:0-546 GCF_011630105.1 Anneissia japonica | reverse complement strand
ATAATAATTGGAGTAATGCAAATGCATATTTTCTAAAAAAAAGTCATTTTTAGTGAAATTTTGCCAGGAATGGGGCTTTAAGGTCCCAGACCTAATTATCTCTAAAAATAATCAATGGATCATGTTTCGATGAAGAAATGTTTAAATTTTGGTGACCATCTGGAGTAGGGTGTAGATACGAGGACAATTCAAATGAAAATGTCCCAGACCAGATATTTCATAAACCAATCAACTGATATTTTAATGAAACTTTGAAGTGTTAGTGATGATCCAAATTCGGGTGTGCATTTGAGGGTTGGGTCTCAAACCTAAATACTGTATCTCGAAAATGGATCAATGGATAAAAATGACAATTTCCAGAATATTTTGTCATGTTTTAATGAAGAAGTGTTTAAATTTTGGTCACAATCCAAAGTTGAAAATATTTTATTTTCAACTACTGAAACTATAAAAAAAATGTGACAACTAGTGCAATTACATTAAATGTGTACAGTGTTTCAGTACTAACTTCAGCTTTTGGGAACTGATTGGGAATATTTTTAATGC
>NW_022733557.1:0-599 GCF_011630105.1 Anneissia japonica | reverse complement strand
AATTTTGCCCTACCTGACGTGGAAATGTACCGAATACTCAGTACAGTTGAAAACAACTGCGAAAAGAATCGCAAGTTGTTCTCGGGTGGGTGGGACTCGAACCCACGATCTCCAGATCACTAGCCTGGCATCATACCTCTAGACCACCGAGCTTGCGCCTGATGGCCAGGGTTAAATTCGAGTCCAAATGAGCAGCGGGTACTGCAGTGTTGATAGTAATGTTATTGTCGTGATGGAATAATAGACAATAACTGGATTTGCGTCAGGAGAAACATGTATAGGTGTAATTTTGCCCTACCTGACGTAGAAATGTACCGAATACTCAGTACAGTTGAAAAAAACTGCGAAAAAATCGCAAGTTGTTCTCGGGTGGGACTCGAACCCACGATCTCCAGATCACTAGCCTGGCATCATACCTTTAGACCACCGAGCTTGCGCCTGATGGCCAGGGTTGAATTCCAGTCCAAGTAAGCAGCGGGTACTGCAGTGTTGATAGTAATTTTATTGTCGTGATGGAATAATAGACAATAACTTGATTTGCGTCAGGAGAAACATGTATAGGTGTAATTTTGCCCTACCTGACGTGGAAATGTACCGAA
>NW_022733556.1:0-689 GCF_011630105.1 Anneissia japonica | reverse complement strand
CTACTGCAGTAATTTCAGCAAAATAATATTTTTGTATTCAATGCAGTGCAATTGTTATACAACACTCTGGTACTGGTACGTCCTTGCGGTTATAAAGCGCAGTTCCTTTCCCTGGCATTTAGGTCCACATGCTAAGTGTTGCTGCTGGTAATCAGCACAGGAGCAAGCAACCCCACCAGGTACCAATTTATACTCCTGGGTGGAGAGAAGCAATGCAAATAAAGTGTCTTGCTCAAGGACACAAGCGAAATGCACAGCGAGGGATTGACACCCGTTCCCGCTGCGCCAAACTGTTTCTATAAACACAATATCATACAATCACATCCTTTCAGTACTGCGTGCATAATGATGATAAATTTTCGCAGTAATGCACACATTAGAGATTGCGTAACTGTATAAGGATTTTTACTGAATGTGCATTAAAAAAAAATAGGCCTAATATGGGCCTTGTCTGTATACGCTTTGCGATCCATAGTCATAACGCGCGTATAATCGTTCACTTTAAATCTTTGAACTGCTTGTTTATCCTTCATATATTTTTCTTCGATTTTAAAGTCTCTGCTTCCATAAAAATCCACAAGCAAACATGTACGATTAAGAAATTCAACGTCTTATCGTTTTATAAAATCCAAACGCGAATCCGGTTGAGGAATAGAAGGAAGTGCTACTTACGCCCTCCCCCCCCCCCA
>NW_022733555.1:0-526 GCF_011630105.1 Anneissia japonica | reverse complement strand
TAATTAACACAAACAATTACAATAAAAAATGGTTTTAAACATACATGTGAAACAACATTTCACATGTGGGTCATTCCGTGCCAACTCAACAAATTTTCAGAAAATCATGGCTGGGTACCGTCTCAGATTTTCTTGAAACTCGGATATAATGTGCACCAACATGTCTGACGAACAAACCCAAAATTTGACTTGCCAATTCCAAGTCGTTTAGAAGTTACGGCCATTTGAAATTTTAGGGTCATACCACTTTTTAGCTATCAATTATGACATATTTGTAAAGTTGCATTTTCAATTAGCCATATCTTCAAATAGAATAAAGATAATTAACTAAAAATTGATATCTAGACTAACTTTTGGCTGTAGAACAGGAATATGACATGACTTTTGGTATACCGGACCCCGTTACGAAAATATTGGTTCGTAAACACCCTAACTTATTTGGTTGTGTAATTTTTCTTCCATTTTTTATGAGGCGCCATCTGTTAACTTATTATTTAGCAAAAATAACATGGCTTTTTACGTTATA
>NW_022733554.1:3407-3976 GCF_011630105.1 Anneissia japonica | reverse complement strand
CGATAGAGAACGGCGTCAGTCATCTTATTAGTCCCATATTAATAGTACCGATATTTTGAATACTCTTCTTCCGCGAATTGTTTTATTGACAGTGACTCATCTAATTCTTATATAATCACTATAACATTTTAATCGAAATAGTTCACCATATCATAAAAGTTTGAATACCCACCCAATTCGTTGGCGATCCTCAGTGTATGTTATGTTAATGAAGCATGTCATACTGTACGGCAAGGGAATGTGTATTACAATATGCCAGTACGTATTTTTTAGATTTTGACGCACTCCGTTCTGTTGTGTGTGTCTGCTGTTGAAAACAAACTTCCTCATTTTGTGACTCGCTATGATGACTGAGATGGACCATGTTGATTTGTTAATAGTATTTTGTTTGGGATGGAAAAAAGGAGAGTCAATTTCCCAAAAATGCTCCATCAGCAAATAGTTTAGTGTGCGCTATGGAGATTATGGCTATGGAATTTACTAACCACACAATCCACAATCATTAAGTCGCAAAACTTTAGCTGCATTTGGTGGATTAAGTCGCAAAACTTTATCTTCATTTGGTGGCG
>NW_022733554.1:3065-3391 GCF_011630105.1 Anneissia japonica | reverse complement strand
CGTTTGGTGGCGCCATTAATTTTACTCTAGGTAGACGGAGACCGGTTTTGTTACTGGTTGGTACATTTCTTACAAACATTCAGCCAAAGGCCAGTGAAAGTTTTTATCGATGCTTGCCATCCTTATGGGAGCTACCGTAAAGTCATGGTTTGCCGGAGTTCAATTTAAATCTCCGAACATTTGAAGCTGAGATATTCTATGAATGTAGGCTTGTATCGCAGGCTACAATTTAAAAACGGGTGACCAATTAATAATAAATTAGGTGCTAAATTTTGATTTAATGCTGGGTAAGTTAAAAACAGACATTCTGTCCGAGTGGGACTCAT
>NW_022733554.1:0-3026 GCF_011630105.1 Anneissia japonica | reverse complement strand
GGGGGGTTCGCCCGAACCATAACCCCCCCCCCCCTGGCTACGGGCCTGCCGTCATGTGATCAATCACAATTATTGGTTTTATAATCGATGTGTTTGTGATCGATAGCTCATTTAGTGTATTATCGATTGTACATAAGCTTAAGCAGTGGCTTGTAGTCGTTTTATAATATGACTTAAAAAATAATTTTTATTTTTACATTCGGATAGGCATAATATCTATTTTCCTTGATACATTTAGTATGAATCAATAATTTAATTGTCTCTGAAAAACCTGATGACATTGACATGGACATAATTATCGTTAAAGATATTATTGAATTGAATAATCAATTTCATCATCATCCTTATTATTGTCATCATTGTGAAAACTAGATTTGGAAATACTGCAACAATCCTGCATTAAATAAAAAATGGATATGATGCAGAACTGCTAATAAGGATATTCATAACTTGTCACTTAAACATCTGAAGGCTTGCAAACTATTGAAGACACCTTTTTTCAGATCAGTTATTTTGCGACCAAAGTTTTGATTTCCCACACTAGCCGTGACCCATCTAATCATTTGATAGTGCACAGCAACTTTTATAAACGAAAATCCCAGAAACTGAATGCTTGTGTTTAAAAAATGCTCGATATTGGTACCGGTATTATTTCAATTTGTGCTTACTATTATCATTGACAGATCCAGAAATTGGTAATAGAGGAGGACAAGGAAGGGATATTGACAGATAGCGGGTGTATACTTACGTCAGTTGGGGCTGAGGATTTTTTGTTTTGTTTTGTTATAATTATGCCATCTGCAGATTGCGGAAATACCACTCTCAGGCTTAAATTTAAATACAAATTTCTTTTTTCTCCAATATTTTTTTATTTTCTCCATTATTTTTATTTTTAAAAATTCAGAGCAGGGAACAGTGAAATTACTGTTCCCTGTTCAGAGGGCCCAGGCCGTCCCTACCAGGGGTGGCGCCAGAGGGGAGAATTGGGGAAACTGATCCCCCGTCGTGGAGAAAACCACAATTTCGTCAAGGAGAAAAATAAAATTATATGTATTTTGTACATATTAGTAGGCTCGATTAAATAAGCCGTTGAAACTCCTAAATTGTAAAAATGTTTGGGTGCTTGACCACTTTAGGAATATTTTAAGCGACGCTCGACCACGCCCACTTTGTTCTCGTCGGGAAATCTCGGGGAAATCTCGGGAAAATCTTTCCCCTCGAAAAATTAGAGGGCCCGGGCCGAACCTACTTTGAATCCGCAAAGCTTTCCTCTTCAAGATATCTTTACAAAAGGAAAATTGATCAACTGCCGGAATGCAGTTGGCAAACACACTTAGCCGTGCGCATTACTCAGCGCACGAAGTAATAGGCCTATAACAGTCAATTATGCCACAACATCCTACCAGGTACCAATACACTCCCGCCCACTCCCGTCAGTCCCACCGAAATATAAATGGAGGAAAGAGGATTAAAAGGAAGTGTACTCTTGTGTTAAGTGGCGAACCCAGCAGTGGGCGAAAGGAGAGCTCGATTATTTTACCACTCACTAATTTAGAATTTCTATTAATTGACAACGAAAAAAGAAAAAAAAGAAAACAAAAAAAAAAAAACAAAAAAAAAACAAAAAAAAAAAAAAACGATATATACCAGACGCCCATTTTGTAAAACGATTTTCTTAAATCATTAGGTCAAAAAAGCCAGAAAGCTGAGACATAAGACGAGGCTTCTTTAGCCATTAGTACGGAATGTAGTATCCATAGAGTACCGTAGTTCACGCCTATGCCCTTTCGCGTGGCGGTCCGCAGGGCTACCAACCCTTATTGGCCCTTACGGTCCCCTACCCATAGGATCCTCGCAATATAGCACCCTCTTCCAAAAGAGCTTTGTTGATACATAACAGCATAATATGTCTCTGACATGGACTGTAGGATTAATCCAAGGGGGATGGGGTACCCAGCCGGCCAGGACCCCCACCCCCACCTACATTTGTAAAAGTTTATACTTATTCAAATTTTAAGTCACATCGAGTGCCATTCTATGGTCTAGAGGTGCTTTAATCATCCTTTGCAACTCCAAGTATACAGGATATGTCATTGATTAGACCTTTGGGACGCCCGTAAGAGGAGGGGTACCAAAGGGAGAGGAACATAGCTCCCGTCGGGAAGAAAATAAATTTGTCGTGGAGGAATGCTGCTTTGAGAAAGCATTTTTACCATCTGAAAGTGTCATTTGCGAGCGTCTAGAGGGGCCTATTCATAAAATTTGCTCACTTCAGCCCCAACTATGGTGGGCCTGAGGATGGATTTTGTTCTCAATGATGAAAAACATAAACTCCGCTCATTATTCATTATAACGGACTTGGTATATTATGTGCATGTAAAAGGTGTTGATACATATGGCACAATGTACAGTGATTTACTATAAACCATCATTGGCCTATGTAGCATATAGAGAATATTAAAATAAAAATGACCCATAGTATATTTGATTAAAGACATAAATAGGCGGGAAACACTAACATCCACTTTAACATTTATTGCATCTGGTCTATTGGATACATTCAGTGAGATTATAAATCAATATCTTTTACTATCTGTGACAGAAAAAAAACCCCAAAAAAACTTATGACATTGTCATAAGCGTCGTGGTGTTTATCATTAACGATATAATTGTCGAAGCAACTGAAACATTATCATCATCATCATCATTAGTTTATAAGTAAAAGTAATTTAGGATCATCAACCTGAGTCGAGATCGTACTGTTGCTGCAAAAATAGTGTTTCTGTAGGCCTATATCTCAGAAAATAAGCCTTTTAAGCAAGGGTTGCCTATTTCGAAACTAGCTCCGGCTATATAAATTTGATCATAAGGCTGAAAATAGATAATCTTATTATGTAAGAGATACTGTCTTCACGTTTAAGTAATTTTATTTACAATTTTATTTAATATAAAATTCAAAATAATTAGTAGGCATATTCGTTTTAAAAATTGATTGATATACTTTTAATTTACTTTTTTTTTTTTTT
>NW_022733553.1:20405-32903 GCF_011630105.1 Anneissia japonica | reverse complement strand
ATGGTCGTTAGTGTTTCATGCTCAATACTTTTTTGGTGAGGAGGGGTAACATTTATGCCCATAACCTGTAATTTAAAAATCCCATCAATATTATTTTGGTAACAATGTGTAGCATATATGTTTCTTAATCATATGCTGTTTAAATAAAATTAATCCGACAATTATTAACTTCACTAGAGTTCAAAAGTTATCGACCTTTTTCTAAAATGCAAATTTTTTTCATAAAATATCAATAAACTTTTTGATGTATTTGATACAAATTGTGTTTTTCTTGTAGTTATTGACATATGGAATACAAAAATTGAGGTTAACAAGAAAAAAATTAAAATGTATTATGTAACTATTGTCAATGTTTATGATCCGAGAAATTTGTAATCAACAACAGTTTTTGGGGTAGGAGGTAACATTTATGCTCATAACTCTTGATTTAGTCAATGGATTTGTATGATATTGGTATTAACATTTAGCCTATAGATTGGTCAGTCATTCAAATTGAAAAAAAAATTGAAACAGGCAGAAATTGACGTAGCTAGAGGTCAAAAGGTCATTGACCTCCACAGAAAAGTTGTAAATTTATTCCCAATTCACTCACAAATGTTTACAAATCTACAGTTGTGAGTAGATTTGATACCAATTAGTATTTTCTATTATAAATAAGCATATGAAATATAAAAAAATAATATTAACAAGAAAAATGTATAAACTGATTAAATGTACTACTGTCATTGTGTTATAATCCTAGAAATTTGTAATCAACAACAGTTTTTGGGGAAGGGGTAACATTTATGCTCATAACTCTGGATTTAGGAATGAATTTGTATAATTTTGGTATCAACATTTAGCCTATAGATTGGTCAGTTATTGAAAATAATTTTGAAACAGGCAGAAATTGACGTAGCTACAGGTCAAAAGGTCATTGAACTTCACAGAAAAGTTGTCAATTTATTCCCAATTCACTCACAAACGTTTACAAATCTACAGTTTTGAGTAGATTTGATACCAATTAGTATTTTCTATTCTACTGTCATTGTTGATTACATGAGTAATCAATGGTGATGTTTGGGGTAGGGGTTAACAATTTAGGGGGTCAATGATTTAGTGAACTTGAATAAGGGTGTATTTCAATATATGAAGATGTATTGAATCCACAAATTTGGGGGAATAAAATGGTTTTAATGGGCTTTCTTTACTATTTAGGAATTGGATTAGGTCGGGTAGTATTACTGTAAGAGATATAGTGATAGACAATAGATTTGACACAACAAATGAGCTCTTATCAAGACTAAGTACTCGAGTCTACTTAATGCCATTCCTCCCACAAATAATCTCAAAAAAACGAAGGGGCTGGAGGGAATGTAGGTACTGTTAAACCAAAATTGAATTTGAAAAAATGTTTTATTAATGAAAAATGTACAGAACCTTCAAAGTGCCAAACAAAGTAGGAAAATTATTTTAAAACGTCCGTTGAATGGGGGTCTACTTGGACGATGAACGTAAAATTGATTAAAGAAAACAAATTAACTCAATTAAATAGATTTTACATAATATTCTTCCCACAAAAAAAAAAGATTTCATTTCAACAGACCAACATCGAATCATCGCCACTAACAGGCTGGTAAAATATATAAAATTTAAATATATCAAATATATAGACGAAAGAGTACAAAAATCTCACCTATTCAAATGATTAATAATAATAGAACGAAATATAGACAAACTGTTGTGAAAAATGTCAATATTAGAGGTTAAAATAAGAGAATTATATTGAAGAGAAAGTCTAGAAATAAAACTAAGTTAACAGACATCAACTCTACAAAAGGGGACATTAAAGGTAGGACAGAAACGAAGACTTCTAGAATTAACATGCAAACCAAACAGATGTACAAGATCACAACTAAAGTACGAGTTAACACATTTATAGAGAAAAACCATATCGTGAAATAAAAATCTATTCCTAGGACACATTCATTTTCAAGGGCGATTAAAACATTTTTCAAAAAACCTAATAAACTTAAGATGCATCCTATCGATGCGAATTAAATGAGATTCGGATGCAGAACTAAATATAACACAGCAATATTGAAAATGAGAAGTAACTAAATAAAGATATAAGACAATAATGGCACCAGGCTTATTTATTTCTCTGAAATGTCTCCAAATGAACCCAAGCATTCTGTTTCCCTTACTAATAAGATGATCAATATGTTTACAAAATGTAAGCTTACAGTCGATGACTGTAAGACACCCAGATCGCGATGAACAGAAACTTTTTCTAAAACAATATGCCCAATTTTATGAGGAAAATATAAAGGTTTTCATTTAAGAGAAACATACATTGATTTACATTTGGAGACATTGAGAGAAAGACCCCAATGGCGACTCCATGCAACCACAGCATCAAGATCTTCCTGAAGACCCTGGCATCACTCTCTGTCCCGACAATACGATACAGCTTCAGATCATCAGCGTACATAAGGCAATGTGAGTTATTGACAAAATAAGGAAGATCATTAATGAATAAATTAAATAATAAAGGACCAAGGATAGACCCTTGGGAAACGCCAGGTGGAACGGGTTTGGATTTAGAACAAAAACCGTCAATAACCACACGTTGGCTGCGATTAGAGAAATAATCAGAAATTAAGCTAAGAAGGGGACCGGTAATACCAAATTTTTGAATTTAAAAAATAAGTTGAGAATGGGAAATGCAGTCAAAAGCTTTGGAAAAATCTGTGAATATAACGTCACATTGTAATTTAGAGTTGATTGCAATAATTGCGGTGGGTAAAAAACTAGCAAGATTAATTTGAGTTGACCTACCTGGAATAAACCCGTGTTGAAATGAACTTAAAACAGGAGAAACATGGCAAAAAATTTGATAAAAAAGAATACGTTCAAATATTTTGGAAAGAGACGGGAGCAGTGAAATGGGACGGTAATTGGGGAACCCCCCTTGACAATGGGACAAATATTAGCTTGTTTCCAGACATCAGGAAATTTGTCCGTGGAAAGAGATAAATCAAATATTTTTTTAAGGGAACAGAAAGCGGAACAGAACCAGCTTTAAGCAAATGGTTACTGATACCATCACAGCCAACAACCTTATGTACACAAAGCTTACTTAAATGACCTGAAACTGCATCAGAACTGACGGTTACCGAGGAAAGATAGTCCAAGGGGTACTCAGGGAGATCAGAAGCTTCAGGGAATTGAGACTGCTAATATAATAATAATAATAATAATAATAATAATAATTATTATTATTATTATTATTATTATTATTATTATTATTATTGTTATTAGTATTAAAAAATGAATTGAAGTAGATACTAAAAGCATTAGCTTTTTTCAAAGAGGTGGCATGGACTTGACCGTGATAATGGAGTACAGAGGGCAAAGTTGATGACTTCCGTGATGTTCTAATCCAAGACCAAAATCTTTTAGGATTGATGTTCAGATCGTTTGAAAAAGCATCAACATACTGTCTGTACCGTTGCAAATTGAGAATCTCCGATTCTAGCATGTGTCCAAAATGTAATGTTTTAGAAGATGATTCACACCTCGTGTAGAAGCGAATCAACTATTGGAACACATACATACTATCAGTCTGAAGTACGGTTTCAAAGCAGCTTTTAGAAAAATTATCCTTGGAACAGGAAAATTATTTGTAGATCACTTATTTTCACGTGGCAATTTTTGTATTTACAAGGCTAATGTTTTAAAGACACTCAATAGGTGGCACTATAGATCTCTACAATCTTTTCTTAGATGAACAAAACAACAGATCCTATATGAAACTTATGTCCTAAATAATAATCTTAATTTACTGTATTGTCACAAGTAATGTTAGCTCTGTTAGGTCAATATTGTTTATATACTGTATGGATTAAAAATGATTGAAAGTCAGAAAAAAAGTGTGAAATAAAGGTGGTAGGATCCCACAAAAAAGAAAAAAAAAACTTACTAGAAGAAACGTTTTTCGTTTACAATATTTAATTTTCGTCACATTTCAGAAATAATATAAAATTCTAAATACTAATTTGCATAAAACAAAAATGGCCGCCAATTTGTCATGTATTTGGCAGTTCTTGGTAACTATTGATGCTAGAGATATAATTTTGGTGTCAATTTACTCAGAATATGTATATTTATATACACTCTAATGAATCCTTTTAGCATAAAATGACTGCAACTATGAATTATGCTAATTTGCATAAAACAAAAATGGGCACCAATTTTTCATGTATGTGGCAGTTTTTGGTAACTATTGATCCTAGAGATATAATTTGGTGTCAATTTACTCAGAATATGTATATCTATATACACTCTAATGAAAGCTTTTAGCATAAAATGACTGCAACTATGAATTTTAATCTTTGACCTCATTTCAGCGTGTGGTTAATATCTCAACAATGATAGATCATTGAAACTTTATTTTGGTCTTAAAATATTCAGAATATTCATATTTATATGCATTCTAATAACACCTAAAAAGGGTGAAACTATTACTTTTGACGTTTGACCTCACTTCAGCGTATGGTTCTAATCTTAAAATGATATCTTAATGATATCTTTTTTTTATTATACTTCCAGCGTATTAACCAGTGGATATAAGCGATTTATAGATATTATTTTAAGAACCTTACGCTGAGATGAGGTCAAATGTCATAGTTTCACCCGTTTTATGCTAAAAAGTGTTATTAGAGTGCATACAAATATGAATATTCTGAGCATTTTAAGAACAAAATAAAGTTTCAACGACCTACCATAGTTGAGATATAAGCCACACGCTGAAATGAAGTCAAAGGTTAAAGGTCATAGTTGCAGTCATTTTATGCTAAAAGGTTTCATTAGAGGGTATATACATATTCTGAGTAAATTGACACCAAAGTTATATATCTAGGATCAATAGTTACTAATAACTGCCAAATACTGTACATGACAGATTGGTGGCCATTTTTAATTTATGCAAATTAGCAAATTAGCCTAGTTGCAGTCATTTAATGCTAAAAGGTTTCACGAAAGTGTATATAAATATACATATACTGAGTAAATTGACACTAAAATTATATATCTAGGATCAATATTACCAAGAACTGCCAAATACATGACAAATTGGCGGCCATTTTTGTTTTATGCAAATTAACATAGTTGCAGTCATTTCATGATAAACGGTTTCATTAGAGTGTATATAAATATACATATTCTGAGTAAATTGACACCAAATTATATCTGTAGGATCAATAGTTACTAAGAACTGCCAAATACATGACACATTGGTGGCCATTTTTGTTTTATGCAAATTAGCAAATTAGCATAGTTGTATTTTATTTTATTTTATTTTATTTATTTCCAGGCAAGACAATACAGTACAATAGATAAGAGAAACAAATGACGAAAACAAAAAGCCTGAGGATTACCTAAAAGCGAACTTAATCACTATCTAAAAGGTTTCATGAAAGTGTATATAAATATACATATACTGAGTAAATTTACACCAACATTATACTTAACAAATTGGCAGCCATTTTTGTTTTATGCAAATTAGCATAGTTGCAGTCTTTTTATGCTAAAAGGTTTCATTAGAGTGTATATAAATATACATATTCTGAGTAATTTGACACCAAAATTGTATCTCTAAGATCAATAGTTACCAAGAAATGCCAAATACATGACAAATTGGCGGCCATTTTTGTTTTATACAAATTAGCATAGTTGCAGCCATTTTATGCTAAAATGTTTCATTAGAGTGTATATAAATATACATATTCTGAGTAAATTGATACCAAAATTATATCTTTAGGATCAATAGTTACCAAGAACTGCCAAATACATGACAAATTGGCGGCCATTTTTGTTTTATGCAAATTAGCATATTTCCCATGCGTCCTTTTTTTTACTTATTTGATATGTTGTTCGGGAGGGTTTTTTTTATAGATAGTTAGAGCAAAAAAAGTTTTGTGTTGCAATTTGTCAAGGTACACCCATATTTTTCGTAGATAGACTGGACTATGGAACTATAGAGGTGCCTAATGTTTTATTTCTTTTATATATTTCATAGGATTTATATAAGCCTAACGCCCATTACTAATTTAGGAAGTGCTTGAAATTTGCTTTTTTTAATTATTTGATACAGAATCAATCATACAGAACGTGCAACACACTCTGGGAGTGTTGCACGTTGTGCAAGTAATTTAGCACTATTCATCTCATTCCATTAATTATTCACTTTTCACCTTTAAGGCAAAATAGTGTCTTAGAAAAATTAATTAAACTGCCAACAATGCTGAATAGTTATTTTTAATAGTTTTGTATTGAAGTTACGCTGCCCTGGTTATCGAATTAGCATAAGAAATTTTAGATTATTTCAAGAATTCCAGAGAAAGAACTATTTTACTGGACTAACTAAAGCTTGATTCGGTTGATCAATTCATGTGAAAATATACAATAAAACCAACTAAAGCGTAACGACATCCATGGGTGGGTTCATAACAACCAGGAGATTAAACTTACACCAGTGGAATTTAGTGCTCTTGTTTGCAAAGTGAATTGTGTGTGACGGTGTCAAATGGAACAAGGAGAACACGACATACCACCGTATTGTACCTGTGGTTTCTACAATTCAATGTGAATTTTTTTCTATTTTAATTAGTGTTATATCTGTGCAATATACTTATCTATCAACTATTGACTCTGTACATCATTTTGCTCTTGTCGAAGAACGAAGTTATTATTTATTTTGTCATCAAATGCTGATCCTTCACATATACTTGTCACCAATCAGATGCTGATGGTATAATTGATCTATTTTAGCAGCCAATAATATTAACATTTTGTCTAAACCTACGATTCCTAATTGGTAAATGACTTTTCTCATCTTTTGTTTAAAAGACCCTCGGTACAAAAATAATATCTTCCGGAAGAAAGAAAACAGTTAGCAAAGAACTGATTCCAACATCGACCTCGAGGTCATACAGACTTTAACTTCGCCCTTAAAATTCCCTTTTTCAGTGACCAACTTAACACAAAGGTATGGTTAGCCCCTAAGCGCAATAATATCAATGCTGGAGTGGAATCCCCTCCTATACACCATCTATAAATTCACTAAAGCTCGTAAGCCTAATCCTGGATGTATCCTTGCTAGATGTCCTTTAAAAACATCTGCTCATCCTCTTACGTGGTTTAATAGATTCATTGCCAGATATGGCACCATTAATATGTTGGCTCCACCATTAGGGCGCTTCACTTTAGGGTGATTGAACATATCGCCTCTTCACGTAAACATAGCACCACTTCTGCGCTCGGCGCGCACTACGGTGAATCCCGTCCTGACGTGAAAGACCCCGATATTTTGGTTACTATTATCAGAAGGGCGTCTAAAGATGAACAACTGCGTCTTCGCGTGCTGGAAGCAAAATATTTTTTAATCGCATCAAGCCCTCTATAAACCGTAAGAATGAGCTCAATGACGCTTTTCTTATTGCCTGAATTTTTTTTTTCTCTAAATACTTTTATGGCACCTGTTAGCTAATTAGCAAACATGTGCCATAGGAGATGTATATTTAAATGTTTGTGAGATATTTGTATGTTTCAGTCATGTTAATCTTATTCCTTCTTTCTGCAAGTGATAGTAAACAGAATCCTAAGCACCTTCCCTGTACATTTTCTAAACCTTTATTTATTTATTTATTTTTTATTTTATGTGGCTCAAGACACCTTTATATTCCATAACATCTTAATGTACATAATAGTCGTTGTAAACTAATGCAGATTATAAGAAAAACGTAACAAGAATCCAACTACATTCAAATGACAAGCATTCCTTTCATCATAACATACCATATCAGCTATGTCATTATTAGTAATGTGATGTACATTTTTCAATTTAACAATAATTATTGTATTCATTTATTAGCCTCATTTTTATTAATCAAATGAACACATGACAGATTTTTCTTTCTAATTTTTGACATCTTTTATAAATAATTATAACACTTTTCTTATTAATAAACCATGAAACTATTAAAACTTTATTATTATTATTTAGTCAAAGGCGTGGGCGTCTTGTATTCAACTTTCAAATATACTTTTCAGCATATTCCATCTATAGTCAAACTTCTCCACGACATTATTTACTAGTGCAGTATACTTTTCTATCAAATAGTATTTTTTAAATAAATTAATACATGGCAATCTTTTCTGCATTTTGCTTCTGTAGATATGTAAACGGCAAAGAATTAAAAGTGTACCGGTATTTATTGCCTTTATTGTTTTTCGTTTCTTATTCCAAACCAAGTTCACTATCTTGAATAATAATACGTTTAGTACGAGATTTAATCCAAGATTTAACTTCTTTCCAGAACCTCGAGATAATATCACATTTAATAAAATATGGATAATGGTTTCTTCTTCATAATTACAAAATGTACAAATTTCACTAATCACCTTTCCAATCTTAAACACAAGAATTCTATGTATTATCCATTATTGTAGCCATCTTAATTTAGTATTTTCAGTTGAGTCAAATGCCGTTAAGGTGACATATTTCCAAATAGAATCTTCAAATGTTTTACCAATGTCTACTTAACATTTGTCTTTGTAGGTTTCCTTATAAGTTAAATTGGCACAGAAACATTATATATTCTCCTAGAGCATTTCTTGTCTTTTAAAATAATTTCCAAATTAGCTGGAGAGACAGAATATTCACGTTTGTAACTAAACGACATACGTTTGGTAGATAGATTCCTGTAATGCTTCTATTAAACCATAATACTCAATAAATTTAGTATCATGTTGTAATTATTTCTGAATTCTTTAGTATGTAGAAAATGCTCATGTTCATCAATGAGAACATTTACAATTTGAATACCGCCTTCAACCAAATACTTTTTTCCAACACAAAACTTGTCGTTTAGCCAAACAGTCTGTGTAAGTAGGTCATAGTCATTTTCTTTATTAAGGCTTGTCAACGTGCACCATGGTAACATAACATCACACCAAAACATATTTGGGTCATTTTGTTTGTACGAAAGTAAACAAACCGCCGTCGAGTTCTTTGGCGTTTTTAATATTATTTTTTTAAAATATTAATTAATTAATATTTTTAATATTAAAAATGGCACACCATTCTACATCTGGGTTGGTTGCAGATCTTCTAATCCATGGAACTTTTAAAGCATTGATTTGGCTACTAATATCAATCATACGAAGTCCTCCCTTTTTCTAATAATAAGAAATGTATCATAGTTGATAACAACCATAGCATTTAGTGTTTTAGTATTGGACACCCAGAATATTAAAGGATGCTGATATAAACCAGTTTATTAATAGTTAAACATTTAACCCATTTAATGAATGATGGACCAAACTTGTATTGTTCTAAAAGTTTGTATATAAATACATGTGACACGCTGTCAAAGACCTTTTCGAAATTAATGGATATTAACAAACCGGGGATATTTTGACTTTGTGAAGTGTTCAAAACATAATTTAAAGCATTCAATTAGAGTAACCATAGTGCTTAATGTTTTCATTACACACAATACAATACACACAAGATAGACACTGCGAAGCATTATAGTTAAACATTTAACCCATTTAATGAATGATGGACCAAACTTGTATTGTTCTAAAAGTTTGTATATGAATACATGTGACACGCTGTCAAAGGCCTTTTCGAAATTAATGGATATTAACAAACCGGGGATATTTTGACTTTGTGAAGTGTTCAAAACATAATTTTAAGCATTTAATTAGAGTAACCATAGTACTTAATGTTTTTATTACACACAATACAATACACACAAGATACACACTGCGAAGCATTATAGTAGAGTAATACAGTAATTACCACAAGTAGGTCTACCTTAAATTACCAAACATTAATTTATTTTCATTATTTGTCTGATGATGTTCTCTTTACAGAATAGACCTAGATGCATGATAAATTTTTTGATATACGTTTTTAACACCTGTATTAAGTTTGGTATCTTTTAGGATAAGACTTTGGTGCCTATTCTTTAAAAAAAAAAAAAAAACCTAGATCCACGTCTTTATCATTGGTACTTAAATATATCTGTAAATGTTAAATGGTCCAAGGTTCACGGCAGGAGGATAACAATCTGTAAGGGAACAAGAGAGTGCTCTCTTCCCCGCTCATATTTAACTTATTATATTCCCAGTCGTTTCTTTACTGCTCGGAAATACGTCAAGTAGGAATTCATGACATCTATTACTAGCGAATTAGTGGTCTGAATAATCTTAACAGTGCTATTGTTATTGCCCAGATAACTTTCATGTTTTTGCTATGCAGATGACATCCTCTTACTTACTTTTACCTCAACCGAACTTCAGGTGCTAATTAACTATGCCAATAAGAATATCGTTGAACATAATCTACGTTTCAACCCAGCTAAAAAATTCTGTTTTATCCTCGTTAAAATTCAAAGAGGAACCCACATGGTTTCTGAACAACCATATTGTGTCATCTGTTGAAAAACTAACTTACCTTGGAATTACTCTTTCATCAAACTTGAAAGGCAATCGCCATGTAGATGAACGTATTAGCAATGTCAATGGGCATTTTTCTCATTACAGAGTGGCGGCTTTTGTAAATCTGGGTCAACAATGATGTAAACGTTTACTTATGGAACTTCATTTTATCTCCTATTTTAAACTCCGGTAACAAAATAATGTGTTAACTTAACTCGTATATCAATAAACTTGACAATCTACAGAATAAGTTCTGAAAGCTGCAATTGGTATACCTAAATTTTGCAGAAGCACCCCTATTATTTACACAATTGACGTACCAAAAGTCAGTAATAATTATAGTTAAATGCTTTTATTTAGACCTCATGGCCCAGAATTTTAATAGCAATTCTGCTTCTCATTCATTTTATTCACACTTATTAAATTCTTATTTTAACAATGATATGTCTCATCTTAAGGACACTTTAGTCTCTCGTGTTTTAAATTTTGCTCACACCAACAACTTTTCGTTTATTCAATCCAGTTTTGATGTTAAATACCGTATGCATGTTAGGCCATATTTTAAGAATAGTTTTTGTATTGATCATGTAATCTGTGATAGTATTAGGTCCTTATTATTTATTAATGATTTAGATAGTATTTATAGATTATTATTGTCTTTTTAAACTTTTTGCCTTTATGTTGTACTGTATTGCATTTGTCGTACAAACTTGCTTCTTCTTCGGTAGGTTTATAAAAATAAATTAAAAATTAATGATATAATCTAGTCTTAAATCGTTAAAGTAAAGAAAATGATCTTAACATTTGTTGACTTTACATTTTACTACGTGTATTCCTGATGATGACATAATTAATGTCGAAATATTGAATCCCAACACGATGGCGTGTATTTCAATACTTGGAGTATGTATTATACTTTCTTGTATTGTTAAATATGTGGTCAAATAAAAGTTTTAACAAAATAATATTTACTGTGCAGGTTGAATTGTGTTAGTTGTTTAACCCAATAATGAGAATGAAACAAACGAAGGTTTTTAATTGGTGGATCCTAACTACCTGTATAGCAGCCTTGATTTGACTTCAGTTCGCTGCTTTCGTGATGGATGAACTAGTAAATGATAAAATGTGGCAAAAACGTTTCCATATATTATAACTGAACGTCAGCAATATTAAATTATACACTTTGAAAAACATAATTTCTTTTTCCATGTCAAAGAGTGATATTTTCAAGTCCAGCATCAACCTCCGTGGACTGAGGTGGGCTTTGCTCTCTTAGTCATTGGCCCATCAGAAAAATATATTATATTTGCCCCTCTGATTAAGCTGGTATTTATAACTTTGTCGGGCATTTGATATTACATATCCTAAGTCAATATATTATTGTCATCATCACGTTGTATCAGTGTCATCCGTTGTTGTTTTAAAATGTCAATGATATCTATATTTTGTACGCCAAAATACTATATGTTTTTTTTTTAATTTGAATAGAAAGATTCATGTTTATTTTATTTTGTTTTCAGAATATGTCGTTGTATGACAAGAAAAGAAAAAGGGTTGTACGCGGTAAGATACTTGTAATACATACAGTTGTTTCGATCTGCACTCCCATCCATAAATCATTCAATTTATTGCCTAATGTAAAGATTATATAACGTATATGGCAAGACCTACCGGTACATATTAGAAAATTTTAAAAAACAAGAGAAAAATAAATTCGTCTTCTAATAAAAATATCAATTGAAGATGGGATTATCTTTGTGAAGACTAGTTCAATTAATATTTATATTAGTTAATAATATTGAATTTGAAGCTGGAGGGGCACACCATATCCGGTGATAGTAGTTTTTGTACCGCTTTTGCCTCTCCTCAGCCCTCCTCTGCCTCCTCTTTCTTTTTTGATTGCTTTTTGTGGTTCTGGCTGAAAGGAATAAAATAAAAAATAAAAACTATACTGCCCCCCCCCCCCCCCCCCCCCCCCCCACCACCACCCACCCCCCATCCCCACCA
>NW_022733553.1:16367-20372 GCF_011630105.1 Anneissia japonica | reverse complement strand
TTGAAAGGAACTAAACTTGGTACTTATATCCTTTTGCCAAAGTTTGTCAACATGTCTTGAATCAGAAAACCCACGGCAAAAGGGCATAACTGACATTTTGAGCGCAAAAATCAATATTTATAGAAAAATTGTGTGCTACACTGGAAGAGACATTATTTGTCTATTTAAATACATTAACCATGACATCAAATACTAAAACACATTTTAGGGCTAAATAAATTACACGTTTTGCTTAATATCTCCAAAACAGCAAATTGTCAGTTATGCCCTTTTGCCATGGGGGGGGGGGGGCAGTATGATCAAAACCCAAGTTTCCTTATTTTACGGATCACAAAAAAATCATATTTAGTATAATTGAAAATACTCATCTGGTTTGTAGATACGATGTGAGAAAAGTTGTGTTTTAAGAAACCAATTAATTTGAACTGACGTTTACTGATAGTTTCAATGTTAATTCCATGAACATCATCTTCAGAATGACGACGCTAATATTAAGCAAAACGCCCATCAAGGTGTAAAGGAAGAATCTAACCTAATTCTACCAGCAGATAAGGGAAAAGTCACAGTGTAATGAACAAGGCTGAATACGAAAAAGCAGTACAACCTATGCTCTCGGATACAAACCAATGAAGTACTGAAGAAAGACCTTACCCCGCAGATCCTCGATATCGTCAATAAAGACCAAGGTGACAACTTTACGCAGCATCTCAATGCCGTGGGCCCCACCAGTAGCATCGAATTTACACATGAAACAGAAAGTGATGGTAAAATACCCTCCCTCGATACCTTGATCGTTCGTAAGCAAGATGGAACTGTTAAACTCCTTGTATACAGGAAACCATCTCACACGGACCAGTATTTGAATTTTAATTCTCATCATCCATTACATAAAAGATGGGAGTTAATCGCACATTACCGGAACATAATGAATAACATCGTTAGTGAAAACAAGGAAAGACACATCTTAACAGCGATTTCTAATTTTGACTATCCCTTTCCAGGCCTTTAAAAAGAAAATGGAGGAGAAAAATACAAAACAAGAATCCTAACCTTGGAGCTTTTACACATCCTAAGCTGAAAAAAAAGAAAACACAGGAAGAAGTAAAAATGTTAGTTGACATCTCATACGTTGCTGGTTTATAGGAGAAAGTGTCTAAAATGTTCAAGGAAGTAAGTGTCAACACAGCAATGAAACCACACTTATCACTTAAAAAACTGCTTGTCCAATTTTAGATCGAGTTTACAAGAACAATACAGCTGTGTGTATACAATTCTGTGTGGTAACTGTAAATACAAATACTTTGGTAAAACTGGGAGATCATAGAGAAGTAGAAAAGTACAATATTGAAGAAATTACACCCGGCAATCTCGAAAAAAATTACAGTCAGAATTTTGAAAATCCGTCATTGCAGACCACGCCATCAAGCATAAGCATGTCATTGACTAGACATATCCTAAGATCATCGGTTGAGCTGATGATAAAAACACTAGGCGCATCAAGAATTCCGTGTGGATCAGATGTAGAGTAGAGGGAAATGAACCAGGAACTATGATCATTATGATCAAAGACGGAATTAGAATGTTCAATGCCTCTGTGCGGCTGGGAAGTTGTAAAACAATTTCCACTCCGCTTCCAATATTTTGTTCTCTGCTATATTGTTAGAATAGCGTACGCCTGATACACATTGTATTTTTAGCTGGGTTTGTGGAATGTATCGATTTCTTTTTCTACCGAGCAATTTGGAAGATTTTTTTCGTTTTTTCCGCTTTCGTTTTATAGACTTCAACTAATCAAATTGTTGTGTGCCACTGATTTTAAAGCGATTCCTAATAAACTATGAATCCGGTATAATAATCAGTATTTACTACAATTATGATGGTACTAAAATAAACCTTATGTGTGCAACATGTTTGACAGTCATTTTTAATGTATTATTTATCCTTAGACTTAGACAGAGTACTGGGAACTCAAATACAAATAGCTTCGGTGAGAGAGGGCAAACTTGAAATCCACAAGAAGGATCTTGAAAATATCTTGATGAAACCCCAGTGGAAAGATGAGCGAGTGATGGTCTTGTCAATTGCTGGAATATTTCAGTCAGGAAAATCATTCTTACTCAATTTGTTGATCAGATATCTTTCCCAAAATGTAAGTATACTAAGAGCAGGGGCGGATCCAGCCTGCCAGAAAAGGGGGGGGGGCAGCCTGCGAGCGAAGCGAGAGCCTTAGGCTGGGGCAAGGAGGCCACCTAGGGCCCCCGGCGAGGTCCAGGGGCAGAGCCCCTGGTAGGGGTGAAGCCCCCCTTGAAGCCCAGCACATTTGAGGAATATGAGTTTGCATTAAGTCAATTTTGTCTACCTAGCATGGTAGTTTTCAGTAACAAATAAAAAAAAAATAGGTGCATGTCTTTTAAAAAAAATTTTATTATTCAGGGTAGCCGCAATATGCAACTATAAAATGTGTCATTAAAATAATAATTCATCTCTACTCACAGCTGTGAAAATTCAAGGTTTTCCCCTCTTGAAAACGGTCAGGTAATTTTTTCTCATGTCTTATTTTATGTGTGTTTACATACATAAACAAATTGAGTAATTGCATACGATTGCACACTGGATGTGTGTTTTAATGACGTTCTGCAAAATTCTAATTTTCTTATTGTAACATTTAAAAAAAATCAGCTCACGGGTCCTAAAAAGTTAGGTCTAGAATTTTTTTTCTTTTTTTTTTTTGTTGGCCAAGGGGGGGGGGGGGGTCAGGACCCATTATCCCCTCCCCCAGATCCGCCAATGTGAATCGCGAGAAAGTTTAACTCGGTTGGGGACTGGATAAACATTCCCTTTCCCATCCTTCGCCTCCTTCCCTCTTTCATTTCTTGCATTCTTTCTAGTCATACAAAAATCTCCAGACATTATATATTTTTTGCCAAAAAGTGGGGGGGGGGAGGGGGTCCGCCCCCAGTTCCGCCGGCCCGTTAAACACTGTGAGTGAAAGTTTTTTGCAAAAAAAATAGGGGGAGGGGCGTACGCCCCATACATCTAATCCCCATTCTAATATTTAACAAAGGGCCCAGAAATCAATTAAGCCAATCAGCTGTTGAATGTATAGGTGTCAAGTCACTCACCCCAATTTCAATAAATCGTGCTTTATTTAGGCTAGCTAGGCTAGGGTAGGCCTAGCCTAGCCTAGATGAGACCCTAGCGCCCCGCCTAGGGCCTAGGCTAGCCTACCTACAGCACTGAAGATCACCAGTGTTATTGAATCTTCTTCTTCTCTTATTGAATATAAAAGTTCTATTGAATTAAAGTATATTGAATTAAAATGTTCTTCCAGATTGAACGATCAAACTATCATCTGTTGAGAGAGATCCTGTAATGTTGGTGAATGTCTAGGGGATCATCTTATTAATTCAACACTAATAATTCACACTGAAAACTAGCTACAGTGTACTTTTGGGCTGTGATACCTTCTGTGCAGGAATCGTCACAAAAATTCCGGGTTTTTTTTTAACTTAAAGGAAATGTTTTTTCTTGCTAATTTTTCACTAGACAACCGGGCAACGTGAGTATAAATAGGCTAGCCCGGAGCAGTTTTTTTTTTTTTTTTTTTTTGTGATATAAGGGGGGAGGGCGCGTCGCAGGTTCCCCCCCCCCCTAAATCCGCCCCTGCTAAGCTGTATGACACACTATGACATTTTCTTTGACAAAATCATTCTATTTGCTGCGAAGCAGCCAATTTATATTCTTGACAGCAATTTGACCTCTGAAAGGTCATTGTTTGTCAAAAAACGTGTGCCTAAGACGACTGAAAAGTGGAGTTTCCTTCTTTCGTTCTGCCGGGTAAAATCAATTACTTTAGGCGACGTTTGTAGACTAACCTACTCGTACCAACGTCCGCATGTCGCGCTAGCCTTATCCTACTCTAGGCGTAGACTAGCTAGGATGGTATAGGCCTAGCCTTGAAGACGAAGGTCCCAATGAAAAACAACGTCGCTTTTTGATAGCTAA
>NW_022733553.1:0-14148 GCF_011630105.1 Anneissia japonica | reverse complement strand
GCTCGGAAATACGTCAAGTAGGAATTCATGACATCTATTACTAGCGAATTAGTGGTCTGAATAATCTTAACAGTGCTATTGTTATTGCCCAGATAACTTTCATGTTTTTGCTATGCAGATGACATCCTCTTACTTAGTTTTACCTCAACCGCGGACTTCAGGTGCTAATTAACTATGCCAATAAGAATATCGTTGAACATAATCTACCCAGCTAAAAAATTCTGTTTTATCCTCGTTAAAATTCAAAGAGGAGCCCACATGGTTTCTGAACAACCATATTTTGTCATCTGTTGAAAAACTAACTTACCTTGGAATTATACTTTCATCAAACTTGAAAGGCAATTGCCATGTAGATGAACGTATTAGCAAATGTTAATGGGAATTTTTCTCAATACAGAGTGTCGGCTTTTGTAAATCGGGGTCAACAATGATGTAAACGTTTACATATGGAACTCCATTTTATCTCCTATTTTAACCTCCGGTAACAAAATAATGTGTTAACTTAACTCGTATATCAATAAACTCGACAATCTACAGAATAAGTTCTGAAAGCTGCAATTGGTATACCTAAATTTTGCAGAAGCACCCCTTTTATTTACACAATTGACGTACCAAAAGTCAGTAATAATTATAGTTAAATGCTTTTATTTAGACCTCATGGCCCAGAATTTTAATATAAATTCTGCTGCTCATTCATTTTATTCACACTTATTAAATTACTATTTTAACAATGATATGTCTCATCTTAAGGGCACCTTAGTCTCTCGTGTTTTAAATTTTGCTCACACCAACAACTTTTCGTTTATTCAATTCAGTTTTGATGTTAAATACCGTATGCATGTTAAGCCATATTTTAAGAATAATTTTTGTATTGATCATTGAATCTGTGATAGTATTAAGTCCTTATTATTTATTAATGATTTAGATAGTATTTATAGATTATTATTGTCTTTTTAAACTTTTTGCCTTTACGTTGTACTGTATTGCATTTGTCGTACAAACTTGCTTCTCCTTCGGTTGGTTTATAAAAATAAATTAAAAATTAATGATATAATCTAGTCTTAAATTTTTAAAGTAAAGAAAATGATCTTAACATTTGTTGACTTTACATTTTACTACGTGTATTGTTAAATATGTGGTCAAATAAAAGTTTTAACAAAATAATATTTACTGTGCAGGTTGAATTGTGTTAGTTGTTTAACCCAATAATGAGAATGAAACAAACGAAGGTTTTTAATTGGTGGATCCTAACTACCTGTATAGCAGCCTTGATTTGACTTCAGTTCGCTGCTTTCGTGATGGATGAACTAGTAAATGATACAATGTGGCAAAAACGTTTCCATATATTATAATTGAACGTCAGCAATATTAAATTATACACTTTGAAAAACATAATTTCTTTTTCCATGTCAAAGAGTGATATTTTCAAGTCCAGCTTCAACCTCCGTGGACTGAGGTGGGCTCGTCCCTCTTAGTCATTGGCCCATCAGAAAAATATATTATATTTGCCCCTCTGATTAAGCTGGTATTTATAACTTTGTCGGGCATTTGATATTACATATCCTAAGTCAATATATTATTGACATCATCACGTTTTATCAGTGTCATCCATTGTTGTTTAAAAATGTCAATGATATCTATATTTTGTACGCCAAAATACTATATGTTTTTTTTTTTAAATTTGAATAGAAAGATTCATGTTGAATTTTTTTTTTTCAGAATATGTCGTTGTATTACACGAAAAGCCAAAGGGTTGTACGCGGTAAGATACTTGTAATACATACAGTTGTTTCGATTTGCACTCCCATCCATAAATCATTCAATTTATTTCCTTAATGTAAAGATTATATAACGTATATGGCAAGACCTACCGGTACATATTAGAAAATTAAGGCCCATTGACAAAAGAAGAGAAAAATAAATTCGTCTTCTAATAAAAATATCAATTGAAGATGGGATTATCTTTGTGAAGACTAGTTAAATTAATATTTATATTAGTTAATAATATTGAATTTGGAGCTGGATGGGCACACCATATCCGGTGATAGTAGTTTTTGTACCGCTTTTGCCTCTCCTCAGCCCTCCTCTGCCCTCCTCTTTCTTTTTTGATTGCTTTTGTGGTTCTGGCTGAAAGGAATAAAATAAAAAATAAAAACTATACATCGATGCGATCAAAACCCAAGTTTCCTTACTTTACGGATCATAAAAAAAATCATATTTAGTATAATTGAAAATACTTATCTGGTTTGTAGATACGATGTGAGAAAGGTTAATTAATCAATTAATTTGAACTGATGTTTATTGATAGTTTCCATGTTCATTCCATGAACATCATCTTCAGAATGACGACGCTAATATTAAGCAAAACGCCCATCAAGGTGTAAAGGAAGAATCTAACCTAATTCTACCAGCAGATAAGGGAAAAGTCACAGTAGTAATGAACAAGGCTGAATACGAAAAAGCAGTACAGCCTATGCTCTCGGATACAAACCAATGAAGTACTGAAGAAAGACCTTACCCCGCGGATCCTCGATATCGTCAATAAAGACCAAGGTGACAACCTTACGCAGCATCTCAATGCCGTGGGCCCCACCAGCAGCATCGAATTTACACATGAAACGGAAAGTGATGGTAAAATACCCTCCCTCGATACCTTGATCGTTCGTAAGCAAGATGGAACTGTTAAACCCCTTGTATACAGGAAACCATCTCACACGGACCAGTATTTGAATTTTAATTCTCATCATCCATTACATAAAAGATGGGAGTTATTCGCACATTACCGGAACGTAATGAATAACATCGTTAGTGAAAACAAGGAAAGACACATCTTAACAGCGATTTCTAATTTTGACTATCCCATTCCAGGCCTTTAAAAAGAAAATGGAGGAGAAAAATACAAAACAAAAATCCTAACCTTGGAGCTTTTACACATCCTAAGCTGAAAAAAAAAAAAAACACAGGAAGAAGTAAAAATGTTAGTTGACATCCCATACGTTGCTGGTTTATCGGAGAAAGTGTCTAAAATGTTCAAGGAAGTAAAGTGTCAACACAGCAATGAAACCACACTTATCATATCACTTAAAAGACTGCTTGTCCAATTTTAGATCGAGTTTACAAGAGCAAATACAGCTGTGTGTATACAATTCTGTGTGGTAACTGTAAATACAAATACTTTGGTGAAACTGGGAGATTAAAAAAACATCAAAGAGAAGTAGAAAAGTACAATATTGAAGAAATTACACCCGGCAATCTCGAAAAGAATTACAGTCAGAATTTAGCAAATCCGTCATTGCAGACCACGCCATCAAGCAGAAGCACGTCATTGACTAGACATATCCTAAGATCATCGGTCGAGCTGATGATGAAAACACTAGGCGCATCAAGAATTCCATGTGGATCAGATGTAGAGTAGAGGGAAATGAACCAGGAACCATGATCATTATGATCAAAAACGGAATTAGAATGTTCAATGCCTCTGTGCGGCTGGGAAGTTGTAAAACAGTTTCCACTCCGCTTCCAATATTTTGTTCTCTGCTATATTGTTAGAAGAGTGTACGCCTGATACACATTGTATTTTTAGCTGGGTTTGTGTAATGTATCGCTTTTTTTTTCTACCGAGCAATTTGAAAGATTTTGTTCGTTTTTTCAGCTTTCGTTTTATAGACTTCAACAAATCAAATTGTTGTGTGCCACTGATTTTAAAGCGATTCCTAATAAACTATGAATCCGGTAGAATCTCATATTGAGATTTAGTTTGTGTAAAGCATCGTGTGTGTATGTTTGTCTTGTGTAAGGGATTGTCACCTACAAGTAGGACAGTGATATATATTCGCTATTGGCAATCATTGGCATATGTGATGTGTGCCTAAAGAAAGAATAATAATAATAATAATAATAATAATAATCAGTATTTACTACAATTATGATGGTACTAAAATAAACCTTATGTGTGCAACATGTTTGACAGTCATTTTTAATGTATTATTTATCCTTAGACTTAGACAGAGTAGAGGGAACTCAAGTGCAAATAGCTTCGGTGAGAGAGGGCAAACTTGAAATCAACAAGAAGGTTCTTGAAAATATCTTGATGAAACCCCAGTGGAAAGATGAGCGAGTGATGGTCTTGTCAATTGCTGGAATATTTCAGTCAGGAAAATCATTTTTACTCAATTTGTTGATCAGATATCTTTCCCAAAATGTACGTATACTAAAGCTCTGTCCAGGCTATGACATTTTCTTTGAAAAATCATTCTATTGTATGTCTATAGTCATGATGTTCCTATAATATATTATGACATTACATTATGACCACATTTAGACTAGTCACATGTTTTTATAAAATAAGATTTGATAGTCTGACTCTTAGTTGCGAAGTTATGAAAACATTTTAAAAAGGAGGTCAAATAGGGTCTCGATTGTTTGCGGAATTCCGTGGAATTTTAGTATAATATTCTACAATTCTTCTTGTGAGAAATGTTTGGTTGTGCCTATATTTAAGACCTAATACTTTTTGACTATATGGATTACCATTTATCACAAAATGTTATTGTTAATAGCAAATAGTGAAACTCAATTAATAATCAAACTTACATTCATTATGTTATAACTATGCAGTGCAAAGACAGGTGGATGGATAATCAAGAGAGCAACGTAGACCGATTTGATTGGAGCAAGAATACAGGAACATCTGGCATTTGGATGTGGAGTAAAGTGTTTTACATTTTAGATTCTGACGGTATTAAGGTAAGTAGACATTATACTTAAAACTCTCTTTTCTATTCCCAGTAAAACATATACATCCTAAACGTGTGCCTATTACTAGGTTAAACGTAACAGGTTAATTTTTAATGTTAAATGCTATTTTCATCTCGAATATTATGTATTTTAGAGTACATTTTAACCACCACACCAGGATTCAATATGTCGCCATTACTTGGTTTTAGCATAGTCTCCAGCCAGTTAAAATTGTTCATTTTTACTACAAAATGTGCACCCGATGCTTTGTCCTCAGTGTCGGTTTACCTCTTGTTTGTTTCATAATTATCTTATCTGATGTTTTAATGGTTGGTCGAAATTTTGGTGTAGTTAACCGTTTCGGTGATAAATGGAACACATTTTGCGTCATGTTTCAGTCAATTCTTTTATTTTAAAGGACAACTAAAATTAAATTGTATCTGTATAATTTTCATAATCTTAAGGTGCACGACGTATAAATAATAGGCACTGGGCTACCTGCTTAATGTTAAGACGTATAAAAGGATAGTACTACGATATATTTCTGCCAGATTTGTACAGGTGTATGTGGAGTAAACCGTAATAAACATTTTATCCTTACTCAAATTAGTAAATATGATTAATACATTTAAGAGGGTTTGACTATATTTTTTCTGTATGTGTTAAGTTTGGAGTCTTATTGATGGACACCCAAGGAACTCCTGATCCATACTCAGCCACAAATGAAGACGCACTACTCTTTGCATTTAGCACGTTAATAAGTTCTATACAGGTAAGATTGTGTATTTGTATGGGTAAAAATGTTCAATAAAAGATTACTTTATGTGCACAGTATATAAATTCTGGCTTTTGTAGGTCTATAATTGTAGTTCTATAATAGGAAAATGTGTCAATTATAATACCACCTATAGACAATAAAATAAACCGATAGCCGTCTTGAAGAACAAAACGAATTTCTTAGTCTTATGAAAAGGCCTCCTGGACATAAAAGAACGATAAAGAATTTCGTGGTGAGTTGAAGTTTTTCTACTACCATGACTTGTCTTCTATTGCAGGACCAATAAAAATGTGTTTTTACAATTTGGATTATTTTGATATTAACCAGTGGAGGGAGAATCTAGGTGCATAACTACATTGATAAGCAAAATCATTACATTTATGTACATCGCCAAATACACGAGGGTTATTCGAAGACCCGAACGATCGACTCCAATTCAAATCTGACGCAAGCCGGATTTGAACCGGGGTCTTCAGCACAAAAGCATGCTGTAACATTAGACATATAGCATTCTCAATCATCGGAATATTTATTTTTGGTATAATTTTATAATAATAATTAATAATAATAATAATAATAATAATAATAATAATAACAACAAAAACAACAATAACAACAACAATGTTAATGTTATAGAGCGCTTAATGCAAAACAATGCTTCTAAGCGCTTTCCACACAAAAGAACTTGAAAAATGGAATGACGCCATAAAATATCCTAACAGTAACGAAAAATAAAAATAAACACAGATTTTAAGTATTTTATGTTATTATCATGTTATTTTTTCAACTCATGTTCTCCACCACAGTAATTTAATGTATTATAATTCTACGTGATCATCTAAAGTACGGTAATTTATCATGTTCTATATCAACTCAGTTTTTTTCACCACAGTAAAATTGCAATGAATTTCATTCAATGTCAATTCCATAATAATGCTCAGTATTCCAAAAGCCAATCATGCAATGCAACTCATATATATACATATATATATATATACATAATTGTTTACAAACGTCAAATGCAATGAATCATTTATGGTCTCTATTTCCTATTTTAACAATAGAACCTGAATTGAATTGAATGTTTCATTGCAGATTTATAATTTGAAATCCGATATTAACGATGCAGATCTGCAATTCCTTCAGCAAGTTGCTAGATATGGAACCTCAGTTACAGGAGACAAAAAGCCTTTTAAGGTTAGAGGAACCCCCTTTAAATAAATAGACTTGTCTAGAGATAGACCTACATTCCACATTATTTATAGAAAAAAAATATCAATAAAAAATTGAATCATTTATTTTTAATGTTTATATTATATATTTTTTACAAAATATGTTCTTTTTAAAATTAACTTCTTGAATACATCTTGTTATAATAACCAGTCTATGTTTTTAAGCACAGAATATAGATATATACAAGATATATTATATTCTAAGGCATGATATTGAATATCGCTACGTTGTCTTCATTTGTAATTTTAAAAAGACCTTTGCAAATGAAAGACTAATGACCTTATAAATTTTAAAAAAAACAATTGTAAGGCAATAATTATTGTATTGTTTGTATAATATTGACACAAGCAGTTAAGAAAAAGAATAATAGTAAGATAAGGATTATGCGAAACTGTTTGTGATAGATGTAGACATTCCTTATTCGTCACATTTTTATATTTGGTTGTCGGGGGTCGAAAACTCACTTTGCAAACCGCTTGTGTCCTTGGGCAAGGTACTTTATCTACGGTTGCCTCTCCTCACCCAGGAGTCAAGTGGGTACCTGGTAGGTTTGAATACAACTGCGCTGATTACTAGCTGCAATATTATGCAATTCTACCCAGGGAGCTCCATATGTGTTTGATCCAATGGCCGGGGTAGTAATGTGAAGTGCTTAGAGGCTTTATGCACGAAGCGCTGTGTAAGACCGACATATTATTATTATTATTGTATATTCTGTTGTAAAAATATGCCTTTGTATCAGCGATACTCATTACCACTTAGCTACATATGAACGATTCTGATGAGATTTGAAATGCCCACAACGAGAAGAGAGTATGGAGGGGAGTTTACATGTATACATAGCAACATTTGTATGCTGTTACAGAAAATTTAGTTTTTTGGCTTTCTTATAAGTCACAAATTATATCGAGTCTAATAATACATCATGTAAAGTTTTTATATAGGCCTATATAACGTATTTAATTAAAACTGTAGCTTAGCAGTGAAGTTTAAACCTAGTAGTGGCACTTACTAATCAAAAAACAATTATTATCAGAGTGGTATAAAATGTGTTTAAAAAGATTATCGGTACTTCCATGGTTTACTGTTACTTTCCTGTTTTGGTCATGATGTAAATCTTTAAAGTATAATATTGTTCATATTTGACACATTATTCACTATTATATGAATGAATTATACTTTCAGTCACTGTTATTTCTTATTCGGGATTGGCAGAATCAACATGAATGCAACTTTGGCAAAGATGGTGGAATCAAATGCCTTACAAAATGCATGGTTAGTCACAGTTCATGTCTTCAACCTTATAATCTTAAAATAAAGCTCCTGCTTTTAGGACTAACACCAGAGTTCGCACTCGGAATGTTCGTATGATGTTTTATACGGTGACGTTTTGGTTTCATTATAATATATTACAAAATGTTTAATTTTTCAGCAGAATTACGTATATTTATCTTTGACTTAAACAATAGGACAAAAACCAAGACCTTAAACAATCCATTCATCAGGTGTTCGAAAACATAAGCTGTTTCCTTATGCCTCGCCCAGTAGAGAATGCTTGGAATACTTCCATTTGTCAAGTTAAAGGTTGGAAAATATAATGGAATTTTACGTTTAATTTTAAGAAAGTATAATGATAATAATATTAATAATAATAATTATTATTATTACCATTATTATTATTATTATTATTATTATTATTATTATTATTATTATTATTATTATTATTATCATTATCATTAATATTATCATTATTAATATTGTTATTATTATTAATATCATTATTATTTCAAAGTACCGGTTTATTTTAAGCACATTTGCACAATTATCAAAGAAATGTACATTAAAAAACAATAAAAGCAATGAATACAAAATAGTAAACGTGATATTATACTACATCATTAAAAAATATTCCAACAATGTTGTAAAACTGATTTTTTTTTTTAGACAAGAAAATTAAAATTGACGAAAGACTATAGGAAGCGGTTAATAAGATACAGATTTTTGAAGATTTACAACCTGGGAGTGGGGGGATAAAAAGCGGGAGGTTATGCAGTTTTTAAATATCCCACCAACTACAAAATTAATATCGGCATTAGTTTGAGACGCTCCTCCCTCGGGTCTCGGTAGAGTAGAATCAATAAAGGCCTGTTAGAACCGTTAATGTAGAAAACAAAAGCTAATGTATTAACAACTGTTAATGTAGTACACTCCACAGCTTATGTAGTAAAACTCCCGCTAATGTAGAAATACTAACAGCTTATGTAATAAGAAGAAAATCAACCCCAGTTTATGTAGAACGCTCAACAGCTTATGTACAGACCAAAATTGTCTCACAGCTAATTTAACTACTATCGCGAGCTAATGTAGAATATTAGAATACCATTGGCGGAAAAAACATGGGAGGAACTAAAATTAGGTTGCCTGCACATTTCATAATGGCCTGTAAACCTGTGAGGGCACTTTAAAAAAGGGTTGCTATGCCTGTATTATAAGGTGCTCACCTCGATAACCACTAATCAATAAGGGCTTAATGGTATAGCATTGTTCATAAGATCGACAATGCCGTAGGTTAGTCGTTGTCGGTCGGTTGGTCCCCATTACGTTTAACATCTATTTTCCCAATTTCAGTTAAGCCGGGCACTCACTGCGCCCGTCCATCGTCGGCCGACGCGATTCTATGGAGAACGATCCGTTCAGACTGCCACCGACAATTAGCAGGCAGCATGGTGTGGCGTCGTCTATCGTTCACAGGGAGCGAAGTTAGATTCGTCGTACGACACAGTGGTAGTGCCCTGCATTATACGTATTGGTTTAGCAGACAGTTTATTAATAATGTCGGTCGGTCGGTCATTTTATCCGTCTGTTGGTCTGTCTTATATATCTTACATTGGCGGATCTGGAGGGGTGATGGGGTCCTGACCTCACTCCCCTCCTGGGGGAAATTAAAAAAGAAATCTAGACCTACTTTGTTTAGGACCCGTGAGCTGAAATTTCTATTGTTACAAAAATATTGTAACAAAAAAAAAATAGAGAATGATAAGTCGGGAAAGCTCATTTTCCGCCATGTAGGAACCAATAATTTTCCCGGTAAAAACCCGGACCCCCTTTCTTTTTGGGGTTTATCGATTCATTGGATCGTTTTCAAGAGACCTAAACCTAAACTTTTAATGCCTTAAAAGTCATTAAAAGACACCTTAGAATTCGGGAAAAATCATTTCCTGCCATCTAGGAATCAAAATTTTCTCGGCCTTCTCCTCTTTGGGGCTCATCGATTCATGGAAAAAAGAATGCGTATGCAACTACCCAACTTTTTATGTATATACGCACATAGACCTATTTACTGTAATAAGAATGAAAAAGTTTACCTGACCATTTTAAAGAGGGGAAAAATTAAAAGACACCTCAGAAGTCGGGAAAGCTCATTTCGCGCCATCTAAGATTCAAAATTTTCCCGGGGAGGACACTCGACCCCCTTTCTTTGGGGTTCATCGATTCATGGAAAAAAAAAACACGTATGCAACTACTGCACTCATTTTTTTTCTGTATAGACCTATACCGGTACATAAAACTTTTGAATTTTTAAGAACATATAAGTCATTAAAAGACACTTCAGAAGTCGGGAAAGCTCATTTCCCTCCCGTCTAGGAATCAAAATTTTTCTGAAGAGGGCCCATACCCATCCCTTTCCTTTTTTTTTTTTTTTTTGAAACATTATGACCCCACTCCACGTAATTGTCAACCTAGATCCGCCCTTGATCTTGTTATATATAAATTAAACAGCCAGAGAAAAATGCATTCCCTTGGTAATAGCCCTTCTTCAGATCGAAATATAAAATATATAGCCATATAAAATTCATGTATAATAAAATGGTGGTGATTTATTGGTTATGGTATTCACCTTGACAGCAAGAGGTTACAGGTTCGATACCGTCGGAGGTAATTTATCTCATAATTTATTTATAGAATAATACATTGAGGACTCACTGTGCGATGGCAAACAACAAACAGGCATCAAAACATAATTCGAAACAATGTTTTCGACGAAATACAGTGCTGTTGATTATAATTTAAAGACGTAATAGTTTGAAGCTGGTAACCTCGATTATATGTTCCTTTTTGATATAAGATGTTATACTATATTGTACATTAGATGGCGATAGTAGTTACATTAGCTGAGAGGCAATTTTCGTTACTACATTAGCTGTTGAGCGTTTTATATTAGCTGGGGTTGATTTTCGTTTTACTACATAAGCTGTTGGCGTTTCTACATTAGCGGGGAGTTTTACTACATAAGCTGCGGAGTGTGCTACATAACGGTTGTTACTACATTAGCTGTTGTTTTCTACATTAGCGGTTGTAACACGGCCTAAGAGTCTTCCCGGATAAGGACTGTGCATTGGGCATTTCAAAGAACGCATTACATTTTACTGAAAGTAGGGGTTACCACAATGTTCTGGTTTATTTCTAACTGTGAAATGAAAAAGTTAATATGTGCCTCTCGGCTATTAATAAGGAGCTTCCGATTTATGTGACGACGGGACGCTAGAACGGAATCACTTATGCGTGAACGTCCTACCTGGCGTCCTACGTTCTCTGCATAGGCCCTACGTAGATTTGGTCAAATTGCATTCCAGAATCTACTCGACGAGGTGGCCACGTTCTCGCATGCGCAGGTGACTTTTAGTGACGTCATTACGTTCAACGTCCTACCGCCGTCCCAGCGTCGACGTGCATTTAAAGCTACCTATTTATAGAGTCACAAACCACTTCCATATGCAATTCGGCACAATGACGCTGAGCTTTATGCTTTTTACCCTTTATATACACAGAAAGTATTTAAGAATTTGGAAGGATGCAAAGCTTTATTATAGGCATTGGTATAGTCTCTAAATATATCATATTTTTGCTTTTCTACCTTGCCAGATAGGTAATGATTATCTGTGTTTTTATAACGATGCTGCCTTTAAATTAACCAGACTCATATTTTCATATTATGGTTATATTTTTAGACATTGTTGAACAATTCCTTGTTCAGATGAAGGCTTTGTTCAAGATTTTGTTTTCATCAAAAATATCTGAAGTTAAAGAGATAGATGGCGATGACGTCACATGTGCAAGATTACTTGATTACTTTCAGGTATTATTTTAAAGGTATTATTGCAGCAACACGATTACAAAATACTCCAATGTGCAAACTATATGGCAACTATGACTATTCATCTATATTTCAGTTATATGAGAAGTCTATCAATAAAGTCAAGTTTGAAATTGCATCAAAAATTGAGGTGAGAATAATATTTTGAATAACTGTTTTGCTAGCTTAGTTATTTCTTAAAATCTGATTATGTAATCTAATCTTGGAAGCGTGTACATTTGATGCAATTCTAATTGTACACTAATATGTAACTTTACAGCCACGTCGAGAGTATTTGCACGTCGGTGGTGGCAACGACAGTGGCAGCAGTGGTACAGGTGGCGCAAGTGACCTTAACGTTCTCGCATGCACAGGTGACTTTTAGTGACGTCATTACGTTCAACGTCCTACCGTCGTCCTAGCGTCGTCGTGCATTTAAAGCTCCCTATTTATAGAGTCACAAACCACTTCCATATGCAATTCGGCACAATGACGCTGAGCTTTATGCTTTATACCCTTTATATACACAGAAAGTATTTAAGAATTTGGAAGGATGCAAAGCTTTATTATAGGCATTGGTATAGTCTCTAAATATATCATATTTTTGCTTTTCTACCTTGCCAGATAGGTAATGATTATTTGTGTTTTTATAACGATGCTGCCTTTAAATTAACCAGATTTATATTTTCATATTATGGTTATATTTTTAGACATTGTTGAACAATTCCTTGTTCAGATGAAGGCTTTGTTCAAGATTTTGTTTTCATCAAAAATATCTGAAGTTAAAGAGATAGATGGCGATGACGTCACATGTGCAAGATTACTTGATTACTTTCAGGTATTATTTTAAAGGTATTATTGCAGCAACACGATTACAAAATACACCAATGTGCAAACTATATGGCAACTATGACTATTCATCTATATTTCAGTTATATGAGAAGTCTATCAATAAAGTCAAGTTTGAAATTGCATCAAAAATTGAGGTGAGAATATTTTGAATAACTGTTTTGCTAGCTTAGTTATTTCTTAAAATCTGATTATGTAATCTAACCTTGGAAGCGTGTAAATTTGATGCAATTCTAATTGTACACTAATATGTAACTTTACAGCCACGTCGAGAGTATTTGCACGTCGGTGGTGGCAACGACAGTGGCAGCAGTGGTACAGGTGGCGCAAGGGCATCAGCGGCAAAAACAGCAACAGTTGTGACAGTAGGTCAATGCAAGTGGTTTCAATTGAATTAAATATACTACATTAATTATTGTATTTTTCTCAGTAAAAATTAAATTATTGTTAAAATGCTTATTTTTTTTTTTTATTTAACTAACCTGTATGTTTTATACAATAGTAGGCTAGTAGTAGTTTCTTACCTGATTAAAACCTAGTCCAAAATGAATGATCATGGTATCGCACTACTCTTTGCAATTTACAAACCAATCAGGTGATTAAACTATTCCTCTTGTTAGAAAATGAAAATAACTTGTGGGCCTGCACATTTAAAATACTTGCATTTCACGCTTAATATGATGCTTGGAATTAAAATAAATGGCGTTTCTTTAAAGAAAAAACTTTTGTTCGGTGTTTTCTTTCTTTCTTTTTTTTTTTTTTAGAAAATTGGAAACAGCGATTCTGTGTATAAGCCTAAAAAGGACAAAAGAGTCCAATCAGAACCTAAATGTGGTAAGATTCTGAATGATAATGTATATCTCCTGGTTTAATTTCATTAAATTTACGTTCTTATTTATTACACATCGCTTATTAACTGCGTTAATAAGCAAAATCTTTACAGCACCAGTGTTTCAAGAATATCTAAACTTATGTAGTAAGCTTAGTACTTATTAACCTCTATTAAATTCTTGGGTTTTAGAATTATACACTTACCGTAATGTTTCCCAACACCGAATATTGGTAATATCACGCTATGGTGATATTTAGGTAAATTTGTTTATCCAACTAAGCACACCAATCTCGGTTATGATAGTAAACTTGTAACACTGGATTCATATTGCTGGCGAAAGTTTTATCTCTCTGTCTTTTGGGTTCATCCCACTTTTATTTGTTAGTTTTGCACATTCTACAATAAACATAGCATGTATCGCTCACAAACACTGCAAATTTTACATAATATATAAATAATATGACATATAAAAGCGTAATTTTCCCTTATAAATAAATGTAAACTTGATTCGTCGTAAAAAAATTATTTCTCATATTTCCCTCTGTTATAAAAATGCAAAAAGAGAAATCTATCGTTTCACTTATT
>NW_022733552.1:0-637 GCF_011630105.1 Anneissia japonica | reverse complement strand
GGCAAGTCGTACCCTAAAATGGGTATGAAACTAGCAAGGTGGGTGGTTTGCATGTTACACTATACTAACATCAAAATTGAGAAGGTTGAACTAAATCCCTATTCAGATGAAAACTTTATGGTTTTTTGTTTTTTTTTTAATTATTATTATCGACTTTATAGAACTAATTTGCCAAAAAGCTTTAATTTTTATTTATTTTCAATATTCAATAATATTATATGGGATACACCTTGATATTGCTTCTGTGCACATAAATACAAAATGTTCAAAATTGATGAAAAGTAGATTGTTATATATAAAATAAAACATTGAGAATACAAGGATCAAAAGCCATCAGTCTAAAACTAACCAGGAACACAGCTGCCAAGACAATGGATCCTCAATGATTTTAGTTGAACAATTTCTGGCATACTTGATGGTTTTGCTTATTATTTTTTATGTATGTTTAGCGGTTTCCATTTTTATTCAGAGAGATTGCAACAATTACCTACCGAAGTGGTCCAGAGTGGGAACAACGATTTGGTAACAAACGTATAGATGAGAATGAAGAACCAAGTCTGTGCCCAACTTTCTCAATAGAAAGCTACATTGAGTACCAAGGAGAAACATTCTGCAACAAATATGATCCTAATTCATT
>NW_022733551.1:0-1078 GCF_011630105.1 Anneissia japonica | reverse complement strand
GGTTCCACCAACAATGTACAGAATTAACAGCTGCGGAATATAAGATGTTGGAAAAAAGTGGATCTCGGATCAAGTGGTTCTGCAATAATTGTGAGAATGGCAAAGCTACAACTGCACAGAAAGACCAGACTTTTGAGTGGCAATCAAAATTTGGCTTATTGATGAAAAAAATAGATGCACTAGCCAAACGGTTCACTAGGATTGAAGAGGAGATGTTCAAAAGAGACCAACATATTGAAAAGCTAGTTGAAGAAAAAGTCAGTGAGTACATGGATGATTTTTATGCAAGGGAGATGAGAAAGTGTAATATTATTTTACATAATGTTCCTGAATCTGACAAGGAGAATGTTGAGGAAAGAATAACTTACGATATTTCTCAGGTCAAGCATGTTTTCAATATTTTAGGCATGAAAGATGTGGATGTGTTTAAACCCGTGAGGCTTGGTAAAAAAGCACTTAATAGAGGAGGAGGAGGAGGAGGAGGAAGATTGTTAAGAATAACTGTTGGATCTGTTAATAAAAAAATAGAGCTTCTTCGCAAAAGTAGAGGACTTAAAGACAATGACAGTGATGTGTTAAGGAGAATTTATTTATCTCCAGATCTTACAGTTAAAGAAAGAGAGTTAAAGAAAGAACTTAAAAGGAGAAAGGATGCTGGTGAAGAGAATTTGGTAATAAGAAATGGGCATATTGTTACGATGAAAGATGGCAAAGATTTTCGTGACAAAAGGGGTGCCTCTTACAGCGAAAACTAAGAAACATTTTATGGAAGCTTCAGAAGGAGTTGTACGTTATGTTAGAGAAGGCTTCCATTTTTGTTCCGAGAAGTCTGCTAATGTCAATTTTAGAGAAACTGATCAACAAAAGAAATTTTTTTTTTCATCTAAAAAAAAATCAAGAAGAGGTTTTGTCTGTTAATAACCGTTTTGTTGGGAACATTAAAACACAAGCATCAAAATACAGGTCATACAACTCATTGAAATGTTATTACACTAATGCTAATAGTATTATGAATAAGAGAGGAGAATTAAAAGCGATGGTTGATAATTCTGAGTTAATGATAATTGGATTGACTGAA
>NW_022733550.1:0-642 GCF_011630105.1 Anneissia japonica | reverse complement strand
ATCGAAACACTTGTTTTCTTACAGATCATGAGATTTTCTATCGAATGTTTAACTGGAATGTCGTTTGATCTGTTTACACTCCCGTCGAACCATGTGGAATGTTTGTGGATTCTGTTAAGCGATGAAGGCAGTCAGTTCTATCGAGAGAGAATTCAACGATCCTCTGTTTAGATCAACTTGACACAAGGCAACGTTTATTTATTTTATTTTATTTATTATTTTTGTTCAGTTAAATAACAAGAAGATATAGAATACCTTGCTCTAATGTATGATAAGATCAAATATTTGTTAACAAAAAATAGTAACAGAATCTTTTGAACACCTCATGTAACTTTAAATGAATAACGTTTATTTTTCAATGTTTCGAAATAAATGAAAAAATACATTGTAAAAATTCGTTTTTTTAGTCAAATTATTATTTAGTCTCGAATCCGTATTTGAGTCGAAGCGCGGCGTCGTTCCTCAGGCGATTGTCTATGTTGGACCACGTGATGGTCATGTACTCCAGAAAGAAGAACGTCTGTCGCAGACATCGATCCAGAGCGGCGACGTCGGCAAGACCCCGCGCAACCCTCTGACGCCAGGACTTGGAAGCCATCGAGATCAGGTCTTGGGAGTAACTTTTCAATTTATCCTCGGCGT
>NW_022733549.1:0-558 GCF_011630105.1 Anneissia japonica | reverse complement strand
CAATTGCATTTTCCATTGAAAATGCTTCATCTAGCCAACAACTGCAATATTTAATGGATGCTTCGGATAACCAACAACTGCATTATTCAATGGATGCTGCAGGTAACCAACTGCATTATTCAATGGATGCTCCAGATAACCACCCACATGTTACATCAAGCAACTGCTGTATTAACCATCAATTGCATTATTCAATGGATTAATGCATGCCCGATATGGGCCTCTTTATGTTTCAATGCTAATATCTAGGTCTCAGTTTAAAATGGCTTTTAGACAATATAAACATGATAAAGAACTCTGTTGTGTTGGGACTCTATGGCTAAATCTTCGGCTAATGACAATTACCTAAAGTTCTGGGAAAAGGTGAAAAAAATTAACGGTGGCACTCTTAAACGTTCCAAGGTAGTTGAAAGAAATTTGTAATATGTTGTCCTATCATGAAACTGTAAAGAATTACATTAATCACTAGGTAAATCCACAAGCTTTGACAATTTCTACACTGAGCACCTTAAAATTTTTAGTGCGAGGGTTCACACTTTTTAGTTTATGCTTTTAGCT
>NW_022733548.1:0-2857 GCF_011630105.1 Anneissia japonica | reverse complement strand
GAAGTAAAAACCATTATTTAGATATAATGACCTTGACACGATAACACGTGTGCATTACATATACTATAAAGAGTTTGAAATAAAAGCATTATGGTTTTGCGACAGCTATTATTTATTTATAAAGAAATGTAAAAGCAGTTATTTATAAATAATGACTTTGAAGTAAATTCGTTATTTATATATAATGAAATCAGTGAACTTATTATATATAAATAATTGTAAGTTACTTTTCATTATTTATATATAATGATTTGTTACCTTTTCATTATTTATATATAATGGAATCAGTGAACTTATTATATATAAATAATTGTAAGTTATTTTTCATTATTTATATATAATGATGTGTTTCCCTTCCTTATTTATATATAATGAAGCCAGTAACCTTATGTTTGGTTAGCCTTTCATTATTTATATATAATGTAATCAGTAAACTAATCATATATAAATAATGAAACGTTAACGCAATTATTTACATATAATCTTTTAAACGTAAATGCACTATATGAGTAATTTCACAGTAAATGGACATGATATTCTAACATTTTCATGGAAAAATAGAATACAGATGATTTTGGCTAAACTCTGTGAAACAGAACATATGATATCAATGTTTTGGAAAAGGGGTATTATAAGATAGTTAAATTATCTTTTCAAAAGAAATATGCATGTTTGTATTTTAATACACTACAAATCCTATTCCCATACAACGGACGAACAGGATTTTGACATACATTTGGGTCAATGACTTTCCATTGTGGATGCACCAAAAATAAAATGCATGATTACCAATTTTTTTTTTTATTTCTTACTGTATATATTCACTAATTTGATAAACATTTAAAAGTAAGAGATATATTTCTTTTTTAGGAATATTGGGCCATTTTTAAATTACTAAATTTTTTGACATACAATGTTACGTCCGTTACAAAAAACCATCAAATTGCAAATTTTTTTTTAATAAAAAGGGTTTTATTTTCTTTCTAGTGTTTTCTAGTAGTTTCCAATATATTTCTTATAGAAATAACGAATCCATCCTTATAATACAATTTAAAAAAAATATCCTCCATCTAATTTTAGACATTTTTGTCACGTAATATTTTTGTATGGTGAAATATGGCTAAAAAGTATGTCAATTTATCATTATATTTTTTACTGTGAATTGTGTGATCATGAAATGATTTTTAATATGTATAGGCCTACTCATTGATATGATGATATAAATGTAAAAATATTTAATTTTAAACAATAAAATCTTAGTTATAGCTTCCTAAAAAATATTGCTTGGAGCATGTCTATTTACTGTGAAATTGCTCATATATAAATAATGGGTGATCTAGTCAATTACATGTTAAATAATGAATTATTATAAATAATTGTGTTGAATAATAAATTTACACTTGGCGCCTCATACATTTGTACCCCGGCCTCCTAGAGCTACGTATACCCGAAATGAAATAGTAGACTCCAAACAGACGTAGGGCGGTTATGGATATCGAACATGACCATGACCGAAGCCTGTTTTGGCATACTCCGTGTATTTTATATACCTGTCTGATCTGTGTGCTAGGGTAAACTTTATCATTTAGCGGCCTATGTTACTTTCATTTTTTCACTGTTAAAGATATAATACTATTATTTTATTTCAGACTAAAAGTTAAGTTTACAATTTCGGCCTGTTCGAATACAGTACACTTACAATTGTAGTCTAAGCACTTAGGCTAGGCCTGTAGTTTTTCAACTGATTGACTATATCGCGGCAAGCCTCATTGATAGACGACACTTACAAAACTTGTTACAGGAAGTGATCTTTTGCTGATCTAGCCTAGCTTTTATTTCTTTATTCTGAATACAAAAATAATATTCGAAATAAAACACAATAAAGTATCGAAATGGCAAACTTATTTCCATTGTGGTCCAAAATAATGTATCTTTTAAAACCGCTATGCGTACTGGCCTATAAGCCTAGTTACTAGAAGAAACCGATGTTTGTTCAGGTTCTACCAACAATTTCAATTCAAGAGTAGGCCTAATCTTGATAAATATTGGCAGAAAAAAGGATATTTTTTAACCTGCATATGTGTAAGTTTGGCACGTTAAAAGAAGTTGTATGTAGAAACTACCTTGGCCCTTATTTGGAATTGAGCAATGAAATGTTCAATTGATAACTGATTATTATTATTTTCATGAGGTATTTTAATACTATAAAATAGGAAGGCTATCCTGCTTTAATGCCTACAAGTAGGACAGTGATATATTTGCATTGGCAATCCTTGTCACAAGTGTGACTGTGTGCCAAAAAGTAAAAATATTAAAAGAAATTTCATTTTCTTGCTCTAATTTTCAGCTTAAAGTAATGTAAACAATTTGATTATCACATTTTACATTTTTTTTTAACTTTAGCTCAACACAATGTATGATGGATGAGAGAGAGAAGATTGTAATACTTTATGGCAGTGAGACCGGGACAGCAGAGGATGTGGCTGAGCGAGTAAGACGGCAGGCCAACAGGCGGTACTTTAAAACCAGAGTGATGTCTCTTGATTCTTACCCTATTGTATGTACTATACTATATACAAAACAAGAGTAGAAAATTATTTGTTCTTGTGATTTAATAACAGACATTTTAAAGCAGCTGTTTTCAAACTATGGGTCACGACCTAAAATTTGGTCGCCAAATCAATTTTAGGGTCGCAAGCCTTAGGATTTGTTAAACTTAATTTTTTATCCTGCTCAATTTTTCTGTATTAAAGAGAGCACATTTATAAGTACCATTGAAACATTTTACTGCAAATTTGTATACAAATTAATGACCCATTTTTAGTATAGTGTTTTTCAAAGGTCCAGAATGTTAGTG
>NW_022733547.1:281-787 GCF_011630105.1 Anneissia japonica | reverse complement strand
CACTCGTAGCACGAGACGTCGTCGCACACTGTCGTCCACTTCAGCAACTTCGGCCACCTAGGTGCCAGTTCATACAGGGCGTGCACCGTCCGCTTGTCGGTCAGAACCGAATTGCACCACTTTTCCTGGTTGAACGTCAAAATCAGGTATAATCGATTCTTGGTCTCGTCGGCGTTCAAGATGCCCCACCACAGAATTTGGCAATCGCGTCCTCGACCTTCGGTGCATCGAAGATGGAACAGTGAGGTGGTGCCGAGAGAAGCGACGACGTTTCTGAATTTCATCCGCACCTGCAACACCGGTCGCTCGAAGCCTCTCATGGCGACGGCGTTCAGCGCCTCCGTCACTCGACCGACGAAGACGAACGGTTCGCAACAACCGAGGAGATCCAGGCATCGACGATCGTTCGCCATAAATCGGTCCATGCACGTCATAAGATTGGACGCGAATTCGTTGATCTCCTCGATGCGGAAGTTCTTCGTGCACACCAGCAGATTGCGTTTGGT
>NW_022733547.1:0-222 GCF_011630105.1 Anneissia japonica | reverse complement strand
GACGGACACGGCGAACACGTACGCGTTCAGGTCGCCCAAGTCCTCTTCCGACTTGCAGTCTTCGTCCAGAAACCGCAACAACCTCACGGTCGTTGCGATCGGGCGCGAACACGTCGCGACGGAGGAGAGATTCAACAGTATCTGGCCGCCGGAACGGTAGACGTCTTCTCCGCATTCGATTCTAAAGTCCGCGAAACCTTGTACGAAGCCGGACATGACCGT
>NW_022733546.1:0-663 GCF_011630105.1 Anneissia japonica | reverse complement strand
CGAATAGGCGTTGCCCACGACGCCCTTCGCTGCCACCATCACCGAAGTCTTGCCGGTGCCCGGCGACCCGACCAGTATGGCGTGCATGCTCATCGAACTATGCGGGCGAAGTTGGTTTATGCCAGAGAGCAGAATGTAGCAGAGTTCGCCCATGGCGTTGGACACCCCGGCGACGCGTTGCACCAAACCCAACAGGTTAAGGAAGTACCGGTAGCCGACAACTGAGTCGTCGTCTTCGTCGAGAACCGCGTGCGGTACGAAGCGGCCGTTCTTGCTGTTTCTAACTCCGTTGATGCAGTAACCGTCCATCTTGGCTGGCCAGTCATCTCGATAGGATTGAATGCTGCTCATCTGCGCGTTATTGTTCTTGTGGTTCTGATAGTACAGCTTGAGGAAAGACCTAACGCGTTTGCTATCTTGATAGACGTCTGCCGAGATTCCTATCTTCCTGAAGGTTTTCATCAGCAAAACGATTATCGGATTTTTCTCCGAATACTTTTTGCCGGCGACGTCCTCGTCGCTCTCGCCGGTCTCGCAAGACAGGAAAAATCTTCGTAGGAAGTAATTGGGCTGGAACATGTACGATTCCAGCTTCCATGCCACCATATGTCGAAAGGAAATGCATCGGCCTTCCGGATCTTTGAATATGGCTCTAGAATCCAT
>NW_022733545.1:485-960 GCF_011630105.1 Anneissia japonica | reverse complement strand
CGGACGTCGTGTAGGTGTACGTGGAGTACACGGACGGATGTCGAGTATACACTCGCGTCCGCCACTCCGCAGACCGATCTCGAATACGCGGACGTCGAGTAGACGGACGTGGAGTACACGAACGGATGTCGAGTACACACTCGCGTTCGCGACCCGCCGACCGACCTTGAGTACGCGGACGGCGGGTCGGCATCGTTGGACTTAGAAACATTTTCGATAATGTGGACTTAGAAAAATTTTCGTAAATCTGGACTTAGAAAAAATTTCGACTTTTCTGGACTGGAAAAGCTGGACCAGCTAGACCGACGTCTACTACACACACGTACTCTACGAACAACATCGAGTTCACGGACGTGTCCGCGGATCTCCGACCGACGTCGTTAAAGCAGTCGAAACGAATCTCTATTTCAACTTTGGAAAAAAGTTTCTGAAACTGGAAATAATTTGTGTCCGCGACCAGAAGACGGACGTCGAG
>NW_022733545.1:0-326 GCF_011630105.1 Anneissia japonica | reverse complement strand
GTACGTGGAGTACACGGACGGATGTCGAGTACACAATTGCGTCCGCGACCCGCAGACCGATCACGAGTACGCGGGCGTCGAGTAGACGGACGTGGAGTCCACGAACGGATGTCGAGTACACACTCGCGACCGCAGACCGACCTCGAGTACGCGGACGTCGAAGTGTACACGGACGTGGAGTTGACGGACGTGGAGTACACGAACGGATGTCTAGTACACACTCGCCTCTCCGTCCCGCCGATCGAACTACTCAAGTACGCGGACGTAGAGTAGACGGACTTGGAGTACACGATGTCGAGTACACACTCGCGTCCGCGACCCGCCGA
>NW_022733544.1:0-700 GCF_011630105.1 Anneissia japonica | reverse complement strand
ACAATATGAACAAATAGATAAAGGGAGACTTTTTTTATTCCTTGTTTCGCATACTTATTTTTTAAAGATCATCGGAGGAGGGCAGAATAAAAATAAAAATTAAAATGTTTGCAGTGAAAGGCGTAATAAAAATGTAAAAAGACTTTTATTTTTTTCTGAAATTTCCATTTTCCATGGCAGGGGATGCACTAATTGGCCAAAAATAAAACTTTATTTTTATTCCAAATCATCGATATTAGCAGTTGGCGGGTTCGCTAAACACGGTATAAAAAAAGTCTTGCCTAAATAATAATAAAAGACGAGCAGGTTAACAGCATCACTCCACCCACACGCTGCATCACACGCTCCTACAAATATGTAATATTACATGTACTGAACATGATAAAGGCATTACTAAATATGTAATATTGTGTAACAAATTTAAGTACAATATAATTCACTAGCAATAAATATATATTTACAGAAGCTAAAGCACATAGAGCAGGTGTGACACTACATACATTAGGCCTACTGTGTAAAGACCCACCAAACAGTATCTTGCATGACATTTGTCTGTTTCTATATACATTAGGTCTACTGTGTAAAGACCCACCAAACTGTATCTTGCATGGCATTTGTCTGTTTCTACATACATTGCCTACTGTAAAGACCCACCAAACTGTATCTTGCATGGCATTTGTCTGTTTCTACATACATTGCC
>NW_022733543.1:0-784 GCF_011630105.1 Anneissia japonica | reverse complement strand
ATATATATATATATATATATATATACAAATAAAACATGTAACACTTTAATGCAATAAAATGTTGAGTCTTTAACCCAGTGTTACATGTTTTATCTGTCTATCTGCTCTGCTATATATACTGCATTGAACGCTCTTGTCTACATGATCTGGTTTAAGCCATCCACGCAAGTTACATTATATATATAAAGCATTGTTTTCCAGTACTTTACTCTCTAGACGACCAAAAATAACCTCTGAGGCGTATTAGGCGACCAATTATTTCTTTTTCTTTTGTTTTTCCTTTTTTCAGCCACAGGACCAACTACCATACCCCCTTCTAACTAAATCCACGCCTCATATTTGGCAGAAAGAGAGAGTGGGTGAATTTGAAAGGGTTTTTGAAATTTAACATGTAGATTCCGCTACGCTAACCACAGCACAGTGAGTTCAAACCACCAATCACGATCACAGTTTAAGATCATGATGTAGAGTACAGTATTTGGCTTTAGTTGATAGCAGAGGCTTCGAGGGTTTGTGCACGTGGAAAATAAGGGGAAACCTAGCTATATAGGCTCTAGAGTACACAGATATATACGGTAGAAGTTGTATACATTGCTAATAACATTTTTATTTATATATTTAATTTTAGCAATTTTTATGAGGGTAGTCCAGTCCATCCAACCGAAGCTGATCATAAGGGACCCTCAGTACACAGTACAAAAAAAAAGGAATTAATTAACAGTAATATGCAGTCGGTAAATTTAAACTAGAGTAATTAGCCCTAATGATATAATCAATAAACATT
>NW_022733542.1:0-1303 GCF_011630105.1 Anneissia japonica | reverse complement strand
CGTTATTTAAACATGTTTAGTTATCACTAAAATTGGCCTATTCTCTGTATTTATTTACACCTAGACAACATAGGCTTACTGAAGGCCTATACCAGTCCGAAAGTCATGTACCATTCTATGTTCTCTAACAACGCAGTTAACAGTTAATTTTTCAATCTCCAGCAAATTTAAATAGCATCCAAAATCCTCCTTTTTGGAATGTAAGGAAATAGATAGTGCTTGCCTTTATATCTGTTGGATAGATTGTAACTCCTGATTGTAGCAACCCCAAAACGAATGGCACTTCAGAAATTTATACAGTACAGTATACCAAAACTTCTCTCAAACTTTATATCATATCGTGTTGTTTGTGTTAAATTTATTTATTTTATTTTTTTTTTTATTTAGGCGTACAGGTTTGGCATATTTTTGAATCCTTAAGTTAAATTATTTAAAGCTTGCTTTTTATTTTCAATGAAAAATAAATGCGACCGTTAATATCGATCTTGGTACAATGTAAACCTGTAATCATATGACTACTTATACAGAATGTTACTATATTATAGGCCTAGACTAGGACCAGGCCTCCTACTATAGTATAGAAGCCTAGTCCAAGACCTTGTTGCAAATCCCAGCCCACATAAGCCTAACCTATAATGCCAAGCATAGGGCTCGTGATCGCGGTACCCTGACCATTAAAAATTAGCAGTCGCACTGGGAAGCGTTGTTCACGGCATGGACTGCAGCGAAAAATGATTCCACCATCATTAATGGAACATGCCCACGTCATGCTTGGCTGATTAGTTTTGATTTACATTTCGCAAGTCTAGTGCCATACGCAGCAAAAGTTTAATGTTTAATGTTGACTATATGTTCTTATTAGTAAAACTGTAAACAAAATACACTAAACTAAAGCTTACCGCTTTTATTTTGAAACGAAGATTTTACCGTTACTTTTGCCTCTATCTTACTGGAAAATAATTTATTCGCAGCATATATAAAATTACTGAAAGAGGCTACTACCTAGCTTAGTGAAAATTTCCAATCTCTCGCGAATTCGATCAAAATCCACACATGTGCACTAAAAATCGCACTTTTCAAAAAGTGTGGACCAAATTCCTATCTTTTGCATTACACAATGTGCAATGTGCGCTCGCCCCCCTCTCTCTCTCTCTCTCTCTCTCTCTCTGGGCCGATACAGCTTGTTCAAGCCATGAGCCAACGGTGCGTCGCCAGTTTGCCCTGTTATAATCATGCGTGATTAGAGTGGCTAAAAGTTGGGCTAAAGTCATTATCCTGCGCATGCGCAATTTCGCTTCGCCGA
>NW_022733541.1:0-1313 GCF_011630105.1 Anneissia japonica | reverse complement strand
TGGAAAGCCAAAAATTTGGCTGAAACAGGCTATAACAGACACTAAATTTCATGTACATTGTCAAACCAAGGAAATTGGTGGTTCATAAAACAAATTTGTTTGTACAATAACTATTTATGATAGGCATGCAGTACGTACGATTTGTGTACAATCGTCTTGTCTTTCTCGCCTAGTCGTTTTGTAGGCTAGGCGCTAGGTAGGAATGACACTAGTCAACTAAGGCCTACAACATCGCCAAATTGAAGCCACGTGGACCGCGTAGATGCTTGACTAAATCTATTATTTGTCTTCATTTTATAGTATTATTGTCATATTTAAAATGTTGTTCATTATCTAAAAACAACATAATTGTAGGCCTAATGCTACCGTCAGTTTAAACGCAATCATGATCATATCGTGAGTCGTGACTTCACTACTAACAAGTACATGTGGGAAATCCCTGATTGATCATTCTGGGCATGCGCATGGACATGCATGGATATGTTAGTTCGAGCGTTCGGAAAAATCGTAGTTAATACTATAGGCCTAGGTAGTAAAAAATTGCTGAGGCTGCCGACCTCTGAGAATTTAAGGTCGGCAAATTTTTGCCGACCTAATTTTTTTCATCTCTCAGTACTGTCAACTACTGTTTACTAATTTACAACGTATGTATGACACGATCAAACCAAGCGCTCTTTTATTATTTACTGCTGATGGTTTTCTGTCATTACGCTGGCAAAATAGTTCCCAATTACCGTTGTATTATTTTTATTTACAACAAACAATTATATATTACACGATTTGTACATTTAAAGTAGTTTCTTAATATTTTACACACTAATTTTCATCAATAAAAATATTACTAATAAATGGATTCAAAGTGAATCACGTTCAAACCAATATATTCATCCGCCTTTTTCAGAAACTTCATGTCACGTCGTCGATTGTACGACGATGCCTATACCAAGTCGGCCTAGGCTAGGCACAGTAATAGCCCTGTACTTTTGTAACTTCTCATAAAAGGGCTCATTTTTTACGATTCGAACTCGTAGGTAGGATAGTTTTTTTCTGCTAAAGACAAATGTTAACATATTTCATACGATTTTCAACAAAATAGATTTTTTTTTCTTTTTATAGTAAACTCAGTATGAATTGATTGTTATTGCTATGGCAGCACCCCTCTGAGATAATGACTTTTCCAACCGCGATAGCCCTTCATGTACCGCGGTCTAGCCTTCCTGATAATTGGAGTATAATTAGCTGTGATAAGAGACCCTGGTTTGATTTCCCGAGTTTTCGTGGATAAGTCGGGTTTTGTGATAAAGGACGATGGA
>NW_022733540.1:0-955 GCF_011630105.1 Anneissia japonica | reverse complement strand
TGATCTAAATTTGATTTAAATGTATTAAATATTAAGGTACATTGTAGTCGATCTATAGTCTAGTTACCAACTGTCTCACATCGTGCGGCACGGTCCCGCATTTCAAAGTGATATTAGATGAAACACGCATTTTGCAGAAACACATGCGTGATCCATAATTTGTCATGCATTAGCACAAATCTATGAGTGATAACGAATTATCACAAATTCAGGTGAAAATGTATTTAAAATTAAAAGAATTTGGTTTTATTTAAAAACTTAAACGATCATGCAGTAACTTGAGTCATTAGAGAGTACTATTTACGTAAATATTTATTTCACTGACGCGTTACTAAACATTTCTCAGTGAAATGTTTAGGTCAACATAGTTCGTGCTCAGTTACATTGAAACTCAAAATATTTTTGCTTATGTACCCGGTATTGTCAACACACACTCCCTGAAATCGTTTTAAAACAGCTTTAAGTCAATAAGAATTTGGTCTCGAGATAGCATTGAAACATTAAGAGGGTGTTTTGAAGTTACAAATTGGGATGCCTTCTTTGAAGGAGCTACGTTAAATGGAGCAACGGAAGCAATTTCACATTATATTGATTTTTGTGTCAAGTCTGTTGTTCAAGAAAAGCAAATCAAAGTATATCCGAACAACAAACCATGGCTCAATAGAAGTATTAAGAAATTATTCCAAAGAAAGTATAAATGCACTGATGAAATGAACAGAAAAGAAATACAAAGAGATAAAACATGAGGTTTCACGCTGCAAGAGAAAGTATGGACAAAAGGTAGAAGAAAAGTTCAAGTCTGGAAATACCAAGCAAGTGTGGAAGTGTATGCAAATGGTGACAGGTTATGACCAAAAATGTGTAAATAGTGTTAAAACAGATTATGATAAAAAAAAAATGGCTACTGATCTTAATTCATTCTACCTGCGATTTGATAATGATCATGATTTTAGTG
>NW_022733539.1:0-1111 GCF_011630105.1 Anneissia japonica | reverse complement strand
ACTAAGTGCTCAACTCGGCGAGATAAGCACTTTTTTGCAAAAAGTGACAATGTTAAAAAGTTGAGACAAAATGTAATTTTTTTTTGTTAGGTTAGGGTTAGGGTTAGTGTTAGGGTTAAGGTAAGGGTTATGGTTAGAGTTAGGGTTAGGGTTAGGGTTAGGGTTAGAGTTAGGGTTAGGGTTAGGGTTAGGGTTAGGCAAAGTGAGATAGGCTGAAACAAACACTATTCCATTGAAAGCTTGAAGTTTTTCGGAAAAGTACTCGAAATATGGCGGAAAGTTATAAATTTGCACTAAGTGCTAAACTCGGCGAGATAAGCACTTTTGTGCAAAAAGTGACAATGTTAAAAAGTTGAGTCAAAATGTAATTTTTTTTGTTAGGTACGGTGAGATAGCCTGAAACAAACACTATTCCATTGAAAGTTTGAAGTTTTTCGGAAAAGTACTCGAATTATGGCGGAAAGTCAAAAATTTGCACTAAGTGCTCAACTCGGCGAGATAAGCACTTTTGTGCAAAAAGTGACAATGTTAAAAAGTTGAGTCAAAAATGTAATTTTTTTTTGTTAGGTTAGGGTTAAGATTAGGGTTAGTGTTAGGGTTAGAGTTAGGGTTAGGGTTAGAGTTAGAGTTAGGGTTAGGGTTAGGGTTAGGCAAATTGAGATAGGCTGAAATAAACACTATTCCATTGAAAGTTTTTCGGAAAAGTACTCGAAATATGGCGGAAAGTCAAAAATTTGCACTGTGCTTAACTCGGCGAGATAAGCACTTTTGTGCAAAAAGTGACAATAATAAGTTGAGTCAAAATGCAATTTTTTTTTTGTTAGGCACGGTGAAATAGCCTGAAACAAAGACTATTCCATTGAAAGTTTGAAGTTTTTCGGAAAAGTATTTGAAATATGGCGGAATGACAAAAATTTGCACTAAGTGCTCAACTCGGCGAGATAAGCACTTTTTTTGCAAAAAGTGACAATGTTAAAAAGTTGAGTCAAAATGTAATTTTTTTTTGTTAGGTTAGGGTTAAGGTTAGGGTTAGAGTTAAGGTTAGTGTTAGGGTTAGAGTTAGGGTTAGGGTTAGGGTTAGGCAAAGTGAGATAGGCTGAAACAAACACTA
>NW_022733537.1:0-3260 GCF_011630105.1 Anneissia japonica | reverse complement strand
AGAGCCTATATACTTTTTAAGTCGTGTATCATGCATAGGAACGTTGACGCCTGCAAGGCTCTGGTTTTTATTTATTTATTTATTTCTTCTTTAACCTGGGTGGGCTGTTCGGTGTTGAACACTGCTCTCCCACAGGGCCCAGGATCAACATTAAAAATTTTAACACAAACATACATCAATATATACCTTTTTTAAAAAAAGTTATTGTAGATATTTTTCCTTTTTTTTTATGCAACTGTAAATGTTGTATTCATCGTTATTAAAGATATGTCCTATGAATACTTAAAACAATCACAAAAATCTTTCTAGAACATATCAAATATAAAGTTGTTTGTATTATAAAAACGAACATTAACATTTCTAATATTCTTGTTAAGATTACTTTATCATGTTCGTCACTTTCCAATATAAGTGAGATACAAAAAAGAAATAATGATTGGTTTATGTATCACTTTTAAAATTTGTGAAAAATTAAATACATTTTTTTAAGAATTAGATGTATCAAGCATATGTTGGGTTTTATTTCAGTACAAATTTCTAAAACCAAAATACAAATTCTGTACAGATTCATAAAACCAAAATACCTAACAAAAATATAAAAGCAGTTTTGTCGTGGGACAGCTGCTCTGACTAAAGACCAAGTGAAAATAAAGACTTTGTCGTTTCGGTAGTAAATCCGCATGCCCTTGATGCGTCCAATCCAATGATCTTACATTATCGCCAGTTCCCTACTGTTTCTTACTGTTCACCTCATCACAGGAAACAGAATTAATCTGATGTCTTAGACTCGCCTCACTTCTTAAGAATTAGCTCACTTTTGAGTATATGTAGCTATGTATACACCACAGTAATTAGCAGTTAGATCATTAGGGAAAAGAGTGAGTGTCTGTACACCGGAATGCTTAGTTGATCCCCCATGCTTAGTCTACATCGTGACTTCACCACCATTTTACAAGGCTGGATGTCAGTTACGTGCTACAATTGCTAATTGGCTTGATTATTGTCCTAATTTGCTTAGAATGGAAAAGGGAAAAAAGGATTAATTTATTCAACATAAATATTTAAATTTTATATTTTTGGTACTTCAGCATCTCACAGTAATCTTAAATCATAACAGTTTTTGTTTCATTATCATTATCAATGCCATCATCATCATCATTATCATCTACTCATTGTATCAATATTGTGCTTTTTTCATATGGGATACAGTGAAATCTCTACTTAAGGAACAATACTCTATTTAACTTGATGAAATTAATCTTTCTGGAATGTCAATCAAACTAACCAACTAACTCACCAATAAGAACCTAGGACCAGGAAATCATGTTTGCCCCTCAAACATATGTGTCAAAAAAAAATGCACGTGTTTGCACACATTTACTTACAATGTAATTTTTTCGGACTGTCACACCAAAATTGGTCTGTGCCAAAAAAAAAAAAACTGAAAGCCGGACCAATTTTGGCTTATGTGAACTAAATTTTGCAGGTAATTTTAAAGCAAAACTAGTCAAATGGACTGATTTTGGCCCCGAACCAAATTTTTCCTGACAGGACCATTGCAACATGTGGAGCCTGTCAGTTTTTTTTTTTTTTTATACACAGTCATCGTTATCAACATTCCCACTCCTTCTATCAGTGGCTTCATAAATTTTTCATCAATATCATCTTTCATCTTCTTACCATTATCATAATTGTCATTTTCATCACTTGTATGTTTATAATGTAATAGTGCCCTTGTCCTACTGCAGCTGTGGTTGAATGCTTGCCAAGCAGTTATGCAGAGGTGCCTGGCTATCTGTGTTGGCATCCTTCCTCTCTGGTCTGTGGCTTCTGCGGTTTGTCATAAGTTTCCCACACATGTAAGCATAACAGAGGCAGATTCAGGGGGCCCAGCGTTCCCCTTCACAGATTTTTTTGAGAATAGAAAAAAAAAATGAGAAAAAATGAAATGACTTTAAATCTGGTAATTTCATCCATAGCCATATGGCCTTTGTTTTCATTCATCCACAATCGAATACATAATAATGCTTAGTCTTAAGACCTCTGTCAAATGTTTAGGCAATTAGTTTGATTATAATTTTATACTGGGAATTTTCAATTTCAATTGATCCTGTCTCCTTTCATAAATGTCAAAAATATTTAAAGTTTTAATTGGCAAGAGTAGAGCTTAGCAGGTTCTCGAAGGTAATGATAAATGGATTACTTTTTTGTGGATGAAATTTGTTCATTTGTTTATTTATTTTTATTTTTATTTTTCATTTATTGCACATCTAACAGTGTAAACACCAATTATAAAATGAAAAAATAAGAAATATATAAACTTACACAAAATCAGTTAAAAGCCTAAATTATTATATAATATAATGATTTGAGTGTAATAGTCAAACTTGAAAAAAACTACAATGGACAATATCATAAATTGATGTTCAGGATTTTGCTATTGTTTAATTTGAGGTTTTTAGTTCAATTGTACATATTGTCTTCATGTACAGTATCGTATTAACACGTTGACTGCCAGATCTTTTTTTAAGGTTCCTTCCTGTGTGCCAAAACAAGTTTACAAATACAAACATACTTTTTAAAAATTTTATCTAGTCATATATCATCAAAATGAAGTGTCTAATAAATTGGTGGGAAAATATTAGGGGGCGAGTATACTCGTCGATGGCACTGTGATAGAACTTTTTACTGAGCATGCCAAGTGCGAGTTATCTCGTCCGATTTTTGCATGGGTTGGTATATGTTCAAAGGGCGCCCCCTCCCCTTCCCACTTGTACCGCTCGAGTATACTACCGGCAACATAACACAACAAACATACATATGTCATTTGTACGTTATCGTCTAGGTGTATCTTCCCCGAACTACCAGCCGTTGAGTTTGTGGTTCTACAAGAAGTTATAAAAGCTAGAATGTTCCCACGATTTTGACGAGTATACTCGTTCCTGGCGCCCTCAGCAACACCCTGTGTGCGAGTATACTTGTCGCTGACAGCCAACGTGTTAAATTTCAAAGTTTAGTAATTATGCAGATATGCATTTTTTAAAATTATTATTATTACTATTATTATGATTGTTATTAATATTATTGTTATTATTTTTATTATTATTATTATTATTATTATTGTTATTAATATTATACGAGTATCAAATAAATAATTTAAAAAAAATGATGATTTTCTTTTCAGTAATTACAGTATATTTTTTTGTAAGTACAGTACACATCAAATAACATTTTTGTAATGCCAGTGGTCTGTATTGAAA
>NW_022733536.1:0-1580 GCF_011630105.1 Anneissia japonica | reverse complement strand
TTTCAACTTAAGGAGAGGTGAGCTACTATGCGAGTAGTAACGACCTTCCCAGCAAACAATAATACATTATAATAACGTGACAATAACGTTACAGTTTTGTGTTGAAAACTTTATTTTGTAGAACCATAAATACGTACACATAATTTCACAACGTTTGCACGTTCCTACAACGTTGTGTAAACGTTATTTTTGTGACATACCTAACCACAACATTGACCAAGAAAATTATAAGAACGTAAACGCGTGTTTGCCGGGTTTCTAAAGAAAATAACTCGTGGCTTGACAACAGGATTCCATTTTCTGATGAATTTATTAATGTTTTGACACAGAACAGAGATATTCTTTCCACACCAGCAGAAAACACACAAGAGACTTAAAAACAACCCAAACCGGGACCTCCTATCGAAGTATAGGAGGATCTTTCCAGAGAGTTCACACAAGGGTAAAGTACAAGATATGTTGACATAAAATGTACGCACTGAACTTCTTTATGCAGCATTGCAAGGGGCGTTCAAGAAGAATCGATTTTAAAGTCCACTAATATGTAGAAAATACATACACATTGTATTTCTCCCTGACGAATTGTAGTTTATCTCCCCAACGCTGGGGGGTGGGGACCTCTCCTCGACGGGGACCCTGCCCCTTCCCCTCCCCCTGCTGGCGTCACCCCTGAGGAGCAAACCGGAACCGTTCACGACAGATGAAAAATTGTCCATCTTTGTAGCTCTATAGTAAAATGAGACGCCTCCTTACACCAAAATAAGAGTAGCAAAAAAGCATTGCTATCCTGGTGGTACAGTATACCTGTCAAAGACGATAGCAAAAGCCTCCTCGTTTACACTGAGAATTATCAAAAAAGACCGAAAACGACCATTATCGATACTTTTACAATATAGGCCTAATATGATTGGGGACGGAATTAATATATCATGACATTGGTGTAGGCCTAATGTCTAATAATTCCAAGGAATCTCAAATGCAAAGACATTTTAAATTTAAAAAATGTAAAATTAGGTTGTCTGGTATTATCATAAAATTGATTTCGATTTCGATTTCGATTTATTAAAAAAAAAAAACATCTATATTCACTGTAAGATTAATTTTTTTTGATTGGATGAGTAAAATATTCATTGTAATACCTAGGCAGATTCATATTACCTTGGTTATTAGAACATATGAGAGGTTTTCTAACCTGTAGATTTCAACGCAAGCATATTTAAATATGTATGACCTCATTAACCCTTTCACTGCGTGTAACCGGTAATACCGGGTATAAACACATATTGTTGAATTGCGCGTACCCGGTACTACCGGGTATGTAGAAAAAATATTGTTAAAAATCAGGAAGAGGTTCTGCGCCCTCTATAGTTTCTGTCTCTTATACACATCTAGATGTGTATAAGAGCTATGAACTATAATTAACCTTTTATCGGAAAAAAGTGTTTTCGAGTGGTTAGGCGCAAAATGGCGGGTGCACGGCCTCAAAACAGACGGTACAATATCGACGAAGCTATAGACCAGATCTTTGCAGATACGGATAGTGAAGATAACTTTGAATTGGGTGATTCTTGCATTTCTTT
>NW_022733535.1:0-1417 GCF_011630105.1 Anneissia japonica | reverse complement strand
ATATATGTATGTATATATATATATAAATAATAAATAATGTAATAAAGAATATATATATATATAATAACTAAATATATAATAAAGAATAGACCCAAAGACAAAAGAAAAGAGAAAGAAAAAATTAAAACCAGAGAAAATTAATGAAAATAAAATTGAAAATTATGAGAAAAGATAAAAAAAGGCCCAGAGAGAAAACTTACCTTAATAATATTAGCGGCAACGACAATATTACAGACCGCACGAGATCGTACAGATACAAATATATTTTGGGTACGGGTTGACCAAAATGACGTGGGTACGGATTTACCTAAATTTGGGTACGGTTTGACCAAAGTGGGTACGGGTTAGTATGGGTACGGGTTGGTTTGGGTACGGATTGACCGACACCCAGTTGGGTTATGGCCTCAATTATATTGTTTGCAAGCCAAATTGTCCCTTGGTGCAACAACTGTTTATTTTTATTCTTTATTGTCCATTCCTATATACACAAACGTTTGGAAACTGGCATGCTGTACATGTACTGAACATGGAAATGACAAGCACAACACCCATTAAAAACAGTATAACATAAAATGAAGTTCAAAAGGTTTTTTTTTATTCAGAAATTATGAATTTTAGAAAAGAAAAAACATCAAGCGATTTTATATGGAGAAATCTGAAATATAGTGAATTCAGCATTGAACTATTATAGAAATATAAAATAAGACTTATTCTATACTATACAAATACAGTAAACACAAAAATAGCTAATACTGTATTTATAAATTATTGCTAACAATTATGCAAAATACTGACTTCAAGCATTATACTGTTGTGACTCGAAAAATGCATTATAAGCCAAAAGCGGTTTTGAGATATTTGAGCAAAACATATGTTTCTTAGCCTTTTGATGGAAATGAATTGATTTTTTGTGTAAATATACTAACCACACCACAGAATTTCTAATGAAATAACAATTCAAAAGTTATTTTTTACAAGTATATTTTTAGGCGAGACTTTTGTATACATGGTTTTGCGAACCTGCAGCCTGCCAATGATTTTGAATAAAAATAAAATTTAATTTTTGACCACTTAGCACACCCGGCACTGCCAAGAAAAAAGGAAATTTCAGACAAAAAAATATTTATTTTATCTTTATTATGCCTGTTGTGCCTTGAAATCTCCCAAAATATGATATCTCTATTTCTTCTTTAATTACATATTATCAATCCCAAAAAGAAAGATTTAAAAAAATTATGAAATGAAATGCATGTTTATTGAGTATGAGAGTATAGTAACAATTGTATTTTATCAACTTTACATTTAAAAGTCTTTTCAAGTGTGAGAGTGCCATTTCTGGCCATCCGGAGGTCCCTATCACATTAGAGAGGGCAACACCCCCTCCAAAAATCCTCCCCCGGCTCGGTCACAAGGCCTT
>NW_022733534.1:0-606 GCF_011630105.1 Anneissia japonica | reverse complement strand
TCCTTCTTGTCCTTGGTGGAGCACGCGTAGTAAACCTGGCGGGTGTGGCCTCCGACGTCGTCCCTAAGCGGTAGCTGATCGGCCAACGCAGGATGCACGAGACTGGTGTCGGGCGGAGCGAACGCCTTCGACGTGCTGCCGTACCGAAGCGAGTTGTCGAGGTCGACGAACGTGGCCATGGTGCCGGTGCGCCGAAGGTTGAACGAGAGGAACTCGTCCCGGTCGCGTTTTCACACCTGATGGAACATGTCGGCTTTGCTCACGTGATCGTTTGGAGTGTTGAACATGTCGACGAATTTGATCGTGGGCGCTGCCACCATGTGGCCGTACACGACGTGCTTCGTGTACGTGGTCCTGGTTATCAGAGCTGGCACGTCCGAGGCGGCCGTGCAGCGATCCAGCACCTCGGCCGGAGCAATCTTCGTCGTGATGCTGAACGTGGACAGCCCGCGATAGAAGACTGTGGGTATGAGCCACTGCGTATGATCGTAAGGATTCTCGGAGAAGGTCGAGTCCAGCAAAACCCTGTCTTGAGCCGCAGATCTTTGACGACGCACGTGTCCCTGTCGGTGACAGACGCGCCTCTTTCGGAGAAACCGACGAAGT
>NW_022733533.1:0-911 GCF_011630105.1 Anneissia japonica | reverse complement strand
GGAGAGATCTTTGGAACGGATTGCATCAACAGTATGTATTAAATGGTCTAACAAGTCTTCACCACTAGTGGCTGATGGTGGATAATAGACGGCTCCTATGAAGTAGCACTGGGAGGTCCTACCTGAATTGGGGAGAATGACTTTCCTCCAGCAATATTCATAGTCACATGCTTCATGTTCGGCAAAACTGTGTACGCTAAATTTGTTATTTATAAATAAAGCAACTCCTCCTCCTGTACGTTCGCACCTATTCTTTGCAATACAATTAAACTGTTAGCTAAAGCTTCGGTTCGGTCATTCAGCCATGATTCTGTAATAACAGCTACATCACTACCAAGTTTTGTTATCGTTGCTTCAAACTCATCGATCTTATTATTCAATGATCTTGCATTTGATAAGAATAATTGGGGGCTCGGGTGAACAAAATTAGACTTCGGTTCCAATCTGATATTAATTAGATTGTTATTCTTAAGTTTCCGTTCGTCAATAGACCAGCATCTACTAGAATTACGTTTAAAATTATTCCAACAGTTACCTGTGTTTATTCGCACTTCGATTTTACGTCTTAATTTCCTCCCACCTCGCTTACGTTTACGTTTATAACGCTTGTTCCTTATACAACATGGTTGATAACAACGTATATCATACTCACGAAGGCAAGGTATGTACCTGGTATTGTCATCTTTTGTATTGGGCATTCCACATGCGTCGAGTCAACATGCACGTTATCGCGAGGGCATTCAATTGAATAGTTCTCCATTGTTGCAATTAGGTAAGGGCTACGCCGGTTAGAAAAATACAATCCAAAACAGTTTACTCGATAAAACTCCAAGACTAATAAATGCACAACGATTAAATACAGAAGATATCCACAATTACAATATGCAGCCATATACAAACATTTAGAATCA
>NW_022733532.1:0-898 GCF_011630105.1 Anneissia japonica | reverse complement strand
TATGTATGTATGTATGTATGTATATATATAGGCCTGTACTGTATATATTTAGGTGTAAACATCTACATTTTACAATCAACTGATATGAGTGACGTATTTCAAAGAAACTTTAATTAATTAAAGAGCGATTATTTTGTCCTGTCCCTGAGACTTTTCAATGTGATTTAGTTGAAGACGCATTAGTTTTGTGACTATAAAGTCGAGTGGTTTTTGTGGTGGTGGCGGAGGCGATAACAACAACATAAACAACAACAGCAATAAAAGCAACACCGTCTAAAACAAATAACAGCAATAATAGCAGTAATGAAAATAATAACAATAACAATGGTAATAATAACAGTATAGCGATAAAAATAATTACTATTATCAGTAAATATAAGTAAAAATAACAATGACAACTACATAGAAGATGAGAGTAATATAGGTGATGATGATGATGATGATGATGTGATGATAATGATAATAAAATAATAATAAACAGATTAATAATAAGCTTTTAGGCCTTCTAATGAAATCCGAACAAATCCATTTACCAGCATGGCGCTACATTACAGCATTGTTTGGATTCAGTCTGTTCGAGATCTTTTTTAAATTTTGCCTAAGTACCGCCATTATACCGCGATCTCATATAGATAATATGTTTGTTTATTGTATTAATGCGTTGAATTACTGAAAAACATTCCGGTAACATTTCAGACGACATTTACGATTTGGTTTTAGTACAATGCGGACTACTACATGTCTCTTAAGATTATTGAGTTATGATTAGTAAAATTCTAACAGGCTGTCTGCTGTCTGTATTTCGTTTTTCGTATTCGAAAGCGCTTTGATGTCGCCAAGTTCTTGTTTATCAGCTCGTGACTCTTGTATTGTAACAGAATGTAACTGTTAAAATTAC
>NW_022733531.1:0-1187 GCF_011630105.1 Anneissia japonica | reverse complement strand
TATCACATAATCAATTTAATTTGCAAAAGGAAGAAACAGCTCTTGTACCGAATTTAAGCCTATCATAATATGCAAAGTTACTGTACTTCACAAATACAGCGCAATAAACCGTAAAGTCTTATGGTACGTAAATATCTATTTCTTCAAAAATTATCTTCTTAGTTCTTGCCCTTTCGCATTTTTTATAATTAGTTTTGCAACATTATCAAAACATCAAATTTGGCAGGTTTCTTATAATGGTTAAAATTATGATACTATGAAACTTTCCGCAACTGAACGGATTCAATTGTATGTGAGCGTACGCGTCGATACTGTGTTATTTACACAACATATAGATTCAGCCACAACTACGTTTTAAAATTTAGAGAAAAGGAGTTTTCCACTTGCGCATGTGACTTTATATGACATTTTTACGCCACTACCGTCATTTCTAATAAGAAACTCAAGATACTGACTACCCCTACCTGTACAGACAACTCCAGCGTCTTCATTGTGATTACAGTCGTGACTTCCAAGCCCGTTACTGCGACAGTCCTGCAGCCACGTTTCCTTCCCAGTGCATTTCAAATCGTCTAGATGGATGGAACCGCTACCTGGTCCATATGCCCCGCAACATTTAGCAGGATAACTTGATCGTGGTTCGTAATTTCCAAGCTGTCGACAAATGACACTGGCTTCCAGAGAGTCGAACGAATCGTCACAGACTGTACCCCACACCCCATCAATGAGAAGTTCAACACGACCTTCTAGTTTATTCTGTCCATCCACTAGTCGAATAGTACCTAGTAAGACAATGAAATGTTATTTAATCAAGTGTGACGAACATCATTTTAAAAACTGTTTTTGCTGTTAGGCCTACCACTTGTATTTTTATTTCAACAATGGAGGACGCAACAAAAGAGCTTAATGCTCTGTTCAAACCCTTCACAAAGGATTTTACTCCTTATAACACAAGCCATTTCTCACCTAGTAATAATGCCATCAAAATGAGGATGACAATCACCAATTAATCAGTGGCGTATGTACGTGGGGGGGGGGGTTTGTCCCCAAATAAATTACTGCCCTCCCCCTCCCCGCAGTGTACCCCAAAAATCACGGTCAAGTAGTTAAAAATCATCTAAAATCACCTTATTTTGCGAATTAGCGCCCCTTAACTGCTCATCGAGTCCCCTCACTTCTCCTTCGCG
>NW_022733530.1:0-1309 GCF_011630105.1 Anneissia japonica | reverse complement strand
TGTAAAATAAGATCGATTTAATAATTGTTTGAATTTGGGAAAGCCATCTTAGGCAAGTTTAACTGAATATCAAAATTTAACAATTCCAAAATAAATACAACCAATTTAACTAACTTTAAATTAATGCAGTATATATACCATAATGTATAAATCAATAAAAAAAAACCAAAAAACCTTTCATGTGTGCCTAATTATAAAGTCTTAACTTTAAGGTCAGATAAAAATATGTTTTTATTGTTGAGTGTCCATCCACCCGTGTGTAAGCTGGGCCCAAACTTAGGTGCAACCATGGAGGAATAAACTTAGGTGGTCCAATTGAGTGTTGTAGCCATGTTTTGAAGGTGAAAAAACCCTTAGCCTCCTTTATCAAAATGAGATTTTTAAAAATATGGCCATCCTAAGTTTTTTTTTTTTTTTTTTGTAAACTGAATTTATTAGTAGTTTATCTGTACAGTATTACTAAAAGGCTTACCTATTTGCAACACAAATCACTTGAGACTTTGGTATGTGCTGTGTATGTCATGTCTGCCTACTGTACATTACATAAACCTACAATTAGATGAATACCACATCATAACCACAGGATGGAGAGCATAGGTGGTTTATATTTTTCAACAGGCTTAAAACAACAAGCGTGAGGTAATGACATATTATTATGACATTATCACATGAGAATATTGAAACAAAGGCTGAACTGTGGTCACGCTAAAATGATGACATCACCACATTAGAGATATATAAAATAGTCACTATTTTGTTGCATTACCGTAATATATTGCATGTATTTGCCATATATACATACAGATGAATAATAACGCTAAAGCGTAAAGTACGATATTGAATATTGGCAATATCATACTTTACGCTTTAGCGTTATTTACGTGCTTATACATCGCCTATGCAGCTAACTATAATTAGAGGTACATATATATGTATCTATCTATATATGTATATAAATATAAAAAATTTTGAACATTAAAGAGGAGTCTGCGAGTGTGAAAAAATAGGTTCCTTAACTGGCATGCTGCCTATGCAGACACCTTAACCAAGCATAATTCCAGATTCCTCTTTAACGTTAAAAATTGATATGTATGTATGTAGTGAAATTTATATAGTGGAAATACTGAGATCTCTATGTGCTGAATGAACTGAAAGGAAAAAAGGGAAAAACCAAACCCAAGATCTATACTAAGCTAACGAAAAAATCAAAAAGAACCAACACAAGCCATTCTCCTGCAATTTATGTACTACTGGCAAGTAGTATTTGGTAGGCTATATACACAGTATATTGATGGCATTACCGCAAGAG
>NW_022733529.1:0-930 GCF_011630105.1 Anneissia japonica | reverse complement strand
CCGATGGTTTTTACCGGGCTGACCAAGCCGTCGTACCGGGCTGGGTAAGAAGAGAAAAGAAAGAGGAGAGAGGGAGGGAAAGAGAAAGAAGGGGAAAGAAAAAGAAAGGAAAAAAGAAAAGAAAAAGAGAAGAGAAAAATAAAGACAAGAATAAAAAGGAAGATATAATGAACAGATATCACAATACCCCGGCTTGCAACCCCTTCTCCACTTCAAAAAGTGTCCATATCGCATTTGATCTAAGCCGCCAGGTATTCTCCGCAGTGGTGTAATCACCGGGGAACAAGGGGAAAATATCCATCTGTGGAAAATATTTCCCCATTGAATGCCCTTTTCACCCGGGAAAGTGCCTGAAAATCTCAGCACATTTTAGGGAGTTTTGATCAATTCCGACGAAATTAGAATTAAAAAAACAAAAATTTTTCGCGCGCTTCGCGCGCATTTTTAATGTTAAGGCTTCTGCTTGCTCTCCTTTGCCTTCGAAGTTATAACACATAGTCCTGAACTCAAGAAAGAAAAATTAAGATAGATCGTTTTACCTAAAAGAAGGGCCTCAATGTGTAATGATGTTGAAAGAATATGTTTGTAATAAATAAAGCCATAAGGAAAATGCTTATATTCAGTTTAAAAAAACGAGTGTGGCCATATATAACATAAGAGCATTTCTTGTTGAGGTAGGCCAATTTCCTCTAAAAATTGCACATTTAGGGAGTTTTGATCAATTGCGACGAAATTAGAATTAACAACACAAAACTTTTTGGCGCGCTTTAGCGCGCATTTGTTAGGGTTAAGTCTTGTGCTTGCCCTCCTTTGCCTTCTAAGTTATTTAAAAACATAATAGTCCCAAACTTGAGAAAGAAAATTTAAAAAATTTAAGATAGATCGTTTTACCTAAAAGAAGGGCCTCAATGTGTAATGATGGTGAAAGAA
>NW_022733528.1:0-769 GCF_011630105.1 Anneissia japonica | reverse complement strand
AAAATGAAGCGCCAACAAAATTCTCATCATCAGGGATTTTTGACAACCATAGAGATCTTATTAATGTCTGTGTGATATACCATAGAAAACAAAGCTTAAAAACATTGTCTTTGAGTATGTACTTTAGATAGGCCTATTTCAAAAACGTGATTTCACAACCACCTCAGCCCCACCATGGCTGGGGTTGAGGTGAGAAAATTTTAGGAAATAGTACCTCTCGAGATGGCCGGAAATGACACTTTTATATAGTAAAATTCATCACATCACCATTATAGTCAAAATGAAACGCCAACAAATTTCTCATGATCTTTTATATTAGCAAGGATCTACTTAATATCCAGGACAACTTAGGTCTAACTATAGCTTACTAAGCTTTATCTATATATACTATAATAATTATGATCAACAAATCACAACTTTTTTTCGCATATAGCACAATTTTCTTCACTTTTTATTGCTATTAATATTATTATCAATTATTACTATCGTCATCATCATCATTGATATTATTATTATTACTATTAGTAGTAGTATTATTATTATTAAACAGAAATTTAGAGAAACTTGCAAAAGGATAAAAACGAAATTGAATCACAGTATCGCATTTCTATCTTAAAAGACCTGGCCTGAGATTTATGGATTTAGGCTTATGTGTTTTATTAGGCCTATGTAAACGTGTGCTGATGCGTATTTACATGTCTTAGAAGTATTTATTTTGAGTGATCCCAGGAAAGAATTTGGCTCAAGAATAAGCTTTGAAATTTTAACA
>NW_022733527.1:0-743 GCF_011630105.1 Anneissia japonica | reverse complement strand
TAAATTGCACATTTTAGGGAGTTTTCATTAATTCCGACGAAATTAGAATTAAAAACACAAAAATAGGGAAATTTTTAGGGCTTTTTTATGTTTATCCTTTTAAGTTACCGTAATCAAAAAAACATAATAGTCCAAAACTCAATAAAGACAAATTTAAGATAGATTAACCTAAAAGAAAGGCCTCAATGTGTATTGATGGTGAAAGAATATGTTTGTAATAAATAAAACCATGATGAAAATGCTTATATTTAGTTTCAAACACACGTGTATGGCCTATATTATAAATAAGATAAGCCCTATGTCGTATTGTTTTCTATAAGGAAGTAGGGGTGGGGTGGGTATGGTAAATTACTAACCGGGAAAATAAAGTGTTGCCTGGGCTCGCTGGCTGTATATAGGCAGTTTCTTTTTTGCAATCAATTGATGGGCTTCTTTTCGAGATGGATGGACGTCTTTTCAAAGCTACTTAGAGAGGGTGGGTCGTTTTAAAATGAATGCTGTACATTTTTGGAATTACTAATATGTATAACATGTATTTGTAACAATGTATTTGTATTAACCTGCATTAAATCACCTAAACTACTGAAAACCAAGCATGTTTTTTTTTTTTTTTTTTTTTTTTTTTTTTTGCCTTGAAATTCATGTATAGTTAGTGGCGTATTTAGAAGTCTTGAATTGGGGGGTGGCGGCTGATGGGGGCGTGAAGGTGAAGTGGGGAAGGGCTCGATGATCAGTTGAGGGCG
>NW_022733526.1:0-740 GCF_011630105.1 Anneissia japonica | reverse complement strand
GGTTTCATACACGCTCGCTTAAGTAAATTTCAAAGGAAACTGTTTTCCCAATTTTTCTTATTGTTTAATACTCCTATGCAATACTATAGGCCCCTCTGGTATAAAATTGACAGATCAATTAGATACTCCGTAAAGATCGATTATGCCCTTTTATATAATAAGGCCATGGGCCTAATGTCTGTGTGAAGTCCTGACTTTGTTAACATCGAATGGGTGAAATTGTGCACAAACTTCAAACTCTTGGCCTAACATACAATGCCAGAGGAAAGGATATCACGTTTTAATCACCAAAAATGATTTTCCACGGACGCACAGAGTAATAGTTTTTCAAATTTTCTAATAGTATGGCCCAAAGCGAACGAGTTTCTGGTCTCGAAAATCAGACACTTCGTTAAGGCTTATCAGTACAAAATACTGTACAGAATATGATTCATTGAAAAAGCTTTAAAATAAAGGAATTTTAAATGAAGTTTATATACAGTACTAATATTTTGCAAATCTTGGGTTTTAAAAGCACTTGGGATTTTTTAGACCCAATCTTGAATTTTGATTTTCCCTAGTGGTCACGCTGCATTTAGAGACAGAATTATACCCCGACGACATCAAACTAGTGTAGGCATAGGCTTAAGTACAGTAGGACGTACTACTAGGCCTAGCCTTTTGTTGTAAAAGTTTAAGTGCATGTACAGGATGCGCCATAGGCCTATATTTTAAAAAAATAATACATTTTGTTAATTATT
>NW_022733525.1:0-893 GCF_011630105.1 Anneissia japonica | reverse complement strand
CGATTATCACTGTTTTTTGGAACAATTTTGAGCCACTCCGAGTTGCTTTCCTATTCTTCTTTCTTCCTTTATTCTACTTAATTATGCATTATCCTTTTTCAAAATTAACAGATTAATTACATATATACATTACACACTTTTATGTTTTAATTGCTCTTATGTATACATTGTGTCTACAATTAACATTTTTCTATCTTTGTCAATCTAAAGTTGGAGGTATGTCCTGGTCCCGACCCTTTAACGTTACTATTAGATAGGCTTATCTTCATAAGACTTCTACGAATGGATAAGTTGCTCGAAGCAAGAAATCAAGTTGTCTTTACCCAGTACTGCTCATTACTTTATTCGAGTGAGACCTTTTGCTTTGTTGTAAACAAATGCAATGGCGTGAGAGTTGGTGATCGTACAACGTCGACGAGAGATAAATCCTTGGAGATAGTTTATCATTTCCCTTCAAATTAAACGCGATGCTTGTTTAATTTAGATAACTATGAAGTGAACTTACATTTTGCCGGTTGTGTCAACTACTGTAATGTTTTCTCGGATAGGATTCGACTTGCGATAGCGCGATAATTTCGACCTTGATGTACGCATAGGCTTATACATGTGCGAGCAGGTACGATTATCACCTGTATGATGCAGTTTCTTTAATTTTAAATCGTTCAATCTTCTGGTACAACACATTTTTTTAAAATGAATTTTAAGCATTACGATTACATAAACGTCATAATATAATTGCGGTACACCTACGTGGTGTACCGCAAGCATTAATAGGCCTATATACTATTAGTTCACTATGCAAACCTTCAAACAATAAACGTTATACACATACACACACACATACATTTCCACGTACACACATTTCCATATACACATACACCCATACACACATA
>NW_022733524.1:2513-2993 GCF_011630105.1 Anneissia japonica | reverse complement strand
GGGCAGTTGTTCACCCGCTTCGAGCACGATCGACAGGACGTGAAATGTCGGCAAGGCAAAGTCATGACACCTCTTTCCACGGATAGTACAAAAATATCGGGTTTCCCACTCCTCGTCGCCGACGGTCGGGTCGATGATTTGTTCGAACTTGCCGGACGAGAATATGTTCACCTTGTCGCCGTGCAACTCGGTTTCTTTTATCACTCTAGCAAATAATTCGAGTTGTCTCGTCATTTCGGTCATCCTTTCATCAAGCGCAAACATTCGAATGAGTAAAAAAACATAACAGTGGTAAATTTTGACTATCCTTTCGAAGCCATCGACCGTCTTCGCGCGACAAAAGACTCGGAATTCGGGTTTCTCGCTCAAACAACATATTTTCCTGCATTATAATCATTTAATTTTATAACAAGATCTTCCCTTTTTAAATAGTCAGCAATTTCAAACAGAAAATCAACCTGTTCAGGTTTGATCTCTGTC
>NW_022733524.1:0-2407 GCF_011630105.1 Anneissia japonica | reverse complement strand
TCAACTCCTCTTCGTTGATTCCAGAAGCAAAATCAAGTATCATGGCCCTATGTGGGAAAACAAAAAAACAATATTAAATTAGCTCTTCTCCTGCTTTAAAAATAAACGATGAAAAAAAAGAAAAAAAAAAGAACAGCATACCTATACGGTGAAATTATCTTTTCACCGAGTCCTTCCGTGCTCCCTCTAAAGTCCAAAACCTGGCGTTGAAGTTCCGAACGCTTTATCAGTCCCAGAAGCTCGATGAGTAATTCCAATCTCGACGAATAAAGTAATGCTCTATGCTCTAGTTTAGTCATTAATTCAAGGCCTCTGGTAATTTTTGCCAACTCGCCATGTCTGAGACCGATGTTCTTATCCAGGCATAAGTACTTCAGAGCCACAACATCTCGATTCTCGAGGTACATATCGATGTTCACCAACATCCCGCGATAAGCTGATTCGACTTGTCCGGCCATTGCTGTTTTTTAATGGATGGATAGCTTCAAACAGCTTAATTTAAAGCATCTATAGACGATGGCCACGTTTCAGCTTCGACTCGGCAACCGGGTGTATCGGTTAGAATTCGTTCGAATTCGTAGACTCCTACACTGGGAATAGATCCATCGAATGTACACATTCGGCGAGCGTGAAGAAAGGATGGGGGGGGGGGCGATCGAACGAAGACATGGTGAGCTTCGTGGGTAGGCTAGGTTCCGTGACTTTTGGACCTCGAAGAGATGAAAAAAAAAAATTTTTACAAATTGATTTGAGATATGAGGACGACACTTTTTGAAGCCAGTGTTGAAGGATAGGACCATGCGAAGCCAATAGAGAAACCCGAATTCCGCGTATTTCGTTCCACGAAGACGATGGCCACGTTTTTCGATCGATGCGTCTTCGTTGTAGGAGCGTAAAATTCATCAGGGCTACCGTAGCTGAAACCACGGTAGCCCTGACGAAATTTACGCTCCTATAAATCAATCATTCTTGGTAGATCCGATTGCGGTAACTTCGGGATTTTAGCCGCATTCTTACTTCGGGATTTCAGCCGCATTCTTAAATCGTGCTTGGTAGATCCGATTGCGGTAACTTCGGGATTTCAGCCGCATTCTTAAATCTTGCTTGGTAGATCCGATTGCGGTAACTTCGGGATTTCGGCCGCATTCTTAAATCTTGCTTGGTAGATCCGATTGCGGTAACTTCGGGATTTCGGCCGCATTCTTAAATCTTGCTTGGTAGATCCGATTGCGGTAACTTCGGGATTTCGGCCGCATTCTTAAATCATTCTTGGTAGATCCGATTGCGGTAACTTCGGGATTTTAGCCGCATTCTTAAAATCTTGCTTGGTAGATCCGATTGCGGTAACTTCAAGATTTCGGCCGCATTCTTAAAATCGTGCTTGGTAGATCCGATTGCGGTAACTTCGGGATTTTAGCCGCATTCTTACTTCGGGATTTCGGCCGCATTCTTAAAATCGTTCTTGGTAGATCCGATTGCGGTAACTTCGGGATTTCAGCCGCATTCTTAAATCGTGCTTGGTAGATCCGATTGCGGTAACTTCGGGATTTCAGCCGCATTCTTAAATCTTGCTTGGTAGATCCGATTGCGGTAACTTTGTCTCTTATACACATCTAGATGTGTATAAGAGACAGGTCGGGATTTTGGCCGCATTCTTAAAGAGATACGGGTGCGCGAATTCCGTCTCGAAAACCCGTTTTCCTCTCGCCTTCGTGTAACGAAAGACGCGGAATTCGGATTTCTCGGTTGACTTCGAAGGGTCCTATCCTTCAACATTAGGCCCAAAAAGTGTCGTCCTCATATCTCAAATCAATTTGTAAAAATTTTTTTTTTTGAACTTTGCGAGGTCCAAAAGTCACGGAACCTAGCCCACCCACGAAGCCCACCCTGTCTTCGTTCGATCTCATAACGTTAAGAGATAGGTGAGCAAGGTCCTATCCTTCAACACTGGCCCCAAAAAGTGTCGTCCTCATATCTCAAATCAATTTGTAAAAAAATTTTTTTTCATCTCTGCGATGTCCAAAAGTCACGGAACCTAGCCCACCCACGAAGCTCACCCTGTCTTCGTTCGATCTCATAACGTTAAGAGATAGGGATGCAAGTCCTATCCTTCAACACTGGCCAGTGTCGTCCTCATATCTCAAATCAATTTGTAAAAATTTTTTTTTTCATCTCTGCGAGGTCTAAAAGTCACGGAACCTAGCCCACCCACGAAGCCCACCTAGGCTTCGTTCGATCGATTCCCTCCCACAACGTTGAGAGATAGGTGAGCAAGGTCCTATCCTTCAACACTAGGCCCAAAAAGTGTCGTCCTCATATCTCAAATCAATTTGTAAAAAAATTTTTTTGAACTTTGCGAGGTCCAAAAGTCACGGAACCTAGCCCACCCACGAAGCTCACCCTGTCT
>NW_022733523.1:0-1303 GCF_011630105.1 Anneissia japonica | reverse complement strand
TGTTCGAGACGCGCTCACGACTCTGAGACCGTCGTCGCGTACACCCTTCTTGGTGACCGACGTCGTGTACGCCGTCGTGTACACGACCGAGGTCCCCTACACCGTCGTGCGGATCGAAGACTGTGCGGTTCGGAAGGGACTTGTCAGCCGACAAGGTTTTAGTGTTTGTGATGTATTTTTGACTAAAATAAAATAAGAGAAAATTGACACAAATTTATTTTTTTTTTCAAATTCTTTTATTTCGTTTCATTCACTGTTCTTTTTCTTCATGTTGCTTCTTCGAAGAGGTAAGCGTCCACCCGCCATCGTCGGGTCGCCGTCTTTTACGTAGTGGTAGTCCGTTTTCCACAGGGAACCTCTCGTTATGTCGAAGTGCGCCCTCCCGATTAAGGTCTTGCAATCCCGCAAACTCTTTTCGCGCACGAACGATATCCATCCTCGATGTTGACGAGTGCCGTCTTCCCCTATCTTCCAGGACGTTCTCACGTACAGCACGCAGAAAATTTCTCTGGCCACCTCGTCCGTGATCAGCGTTTCCAAAAACTCCACTTCCCTGTATTTAGCGTCGTCTAACGTGAAACACCAATGCAGGCTTTTCGCTTCAGCAACCGATCCGACCTCTGCGTTGGAAGACATGGTGTCTGAGTGAAGACAAATGCCTCGTTGGGTGTGTATATATCTTCGAAAGTAAAGATGTTTTTTGATTTTGACGATAGCAGACAGGGAGAAGAGATGGATCCGCCTTCGAGCAATTACCTGATAATTGGAAGGGACGAATCTTGGGAACGGGAGATCTTTACGTTGGTGAAGAAGAAGAACCCAAATGCGAAGGTGACGTGTCGGCACTACGTTCCCGTCGAATCCGAATTATCAGAGGCGGTCGCCGACGACGAATCGAGGATGGTCGGCTGTCGAGAGGAGACGACGATGCTCGGGTCGAAGAAGGAGGAGCGGGTACACGTTGATTTTTAGATTTTGATAAGACCGGAGCGACGTCACTTACACGAAATGTCGCTCCTGTATAGATTTTGATTTGAGTATTAAAGCATAAAAGGCCAAATGATTAACCGGATTTCCATTCGCGATGGAGACTATAAGAGACAGCTGTCAGACTGGAACGGTTTGTAAAGGCTGCGAGCGGTCTGCGTGTGATCGAACGTCAGATTAAATTTCTGGTATCGACACTCTACCTAAAAGGTCGAGAGTTGGTCTATATGTATCCACTAGAAGAATTGCACTTAGAATTTCAACAGATATCGGATTCGTGCATCGACCTCGTTGAAAAATTTGTAACGAAAGGAAT
>NW_022733522.1:0-4089 GCF_011630105.1 Anneissia japonica | reverse complement strand
CAATACACATAATACGGATGTATTACTTAGTTTCTGTTGCATTGGGAATCAAGGTGGTCACATCAGATTTGATTAGAATAGAATAAAAATACTCAATCTCAATTTAGAATTCAAAGAAATTCTATAAAAAATTTGCCTGCAAAAAAATATTTTTTGTTTATAATTTGGCCATGGATGTGTCTTTGCTCAATCAAATACGATACTAGTAATCTATTGGGTGTCACATGTATGTTGCCTTGGTTATAGGTAACTTCATTTGGACAATTACACAATTGCAAATAGAATAAAACAAATTATTATTTCTATTTGATTTAATCAGTGGATGGTGTAGATTTCCAGATCTGCAGAAAATAAATGATTGATGAAGAGGATGTAAGGTAAATAAATGGGTTTGGCTTCAGTTGAGAAAATATTGACTCATCAGGGGCACATCCAGTAGAAGGGCAAGAGGGAGGTGGGAACATGCCCTCCCCCCGTTTTGCCACTAAATTTTAAAATTTTTTAATGCAAATCAATGTTATGTGCTACCAGAGAACAGTGAAATGTAATTTAACTGTTCCCTGGTGCTACTCAAGATCCAAGATAATTTTATTGTCTGAAAAACTCCAGCCCTGCTTATTATCTATGCCTGTGACCTAAATCAGAGAGCCTGTGGGTCAATTAGCTTAGACAATGGAGAAATTAGAGAACAATTAATTAGAAAAACGATGTTAAGGTGAAAATACACAAAAGATATTCCCCTTAAGTCTGATTTACAGAAATAATAATAATCATATTTTAATAATAATAATAATAATAATAATAATAATAATAATAATAATAATAATAATAATAATAATAATATTAAACAGTCTGGCATTAGGCCTAGAGGTGTAGCTTGTAATAGCCCAGCAGAGGTCAATGCTACAGCTGGGCATAGGCTAGGCCCAAATAAATCTATTAATTTACTATCAAAGACTCCTATCAGTTCTAGTTTCGTTGTTGTTGGTAAATCTATTATTATTCTAATTTTCATGGCAGATTAAGGACTATGTCCTACACACACCTGCCCTCTAGGCCGAACTCCTTTTAGTTTTAGTTTTTTTAGTAGTAGTAAATCTGAAATGCAATTTATATTTTTATCTTTCCATGGCGGTGTGTGCGCTGAACCGTGGAGATCTCTAGGTCTCCAGTTCAATTTCCATTACTGCCTCTCCTTGTGTTTCAGCTGGAGGGCTGAAATACAAGTTACAATAGCGCACCGTCTTTCGGACAAGACGTTGAAGCCACTGATCCCATGTGCATTTATGGCCCATGTACACGTTCAACAACACAGTATAGTATAGTAGGGGATTGTCTCCTGGTGTACTGCCCAATCACCACCAGAAGGACCCCACTGGAAATAAGTCATCTTCTAGACTTTCCTGGGCTGTCCTTTGTCCTACAGCATAATACATTGGTTATAATATAAGACTGAGTCAAAGCCTAATTTTCGGCAAAATCTGGGTGGAAATCGGCCCTTTATTTTCCAAGATTCACGGCCGGATTTCTATGAATAATCTTTGAGCGGAGGATATATTACTGACTGGGAGAAAGATTCGTTTTGTGTTAATATTGCAGGTAAAATTCACTCTTAATCTTGAACAATTTGAAGTATATGACCATGATTTTATTGATGATGCTCAAATATATATGTAAATTCTGTGAAAATTATGTGAAAAGCTTGCAGGTATTATACACGACTCTGTGAAATCTTGTAATAATAATGTTAAGCCTAAAAGATATACCAAAAAATCACACTCGTGGAATAATAACTGTACAATTGCTAGAGATAGGCAACGTTTTTGGTATCGTATATGGGGTCAATGTGAAAACCAGGTTCTGGATATATTACATCTGTTACAAGTATGCCAAAAAAGTTTATAGAAATTGCTGTAGAAATGCCATATAAGACAAGTTGAATCTCAGAAATTTAATACTTTAAATAGATTACACAGGGTTAAAAACCCATGGAAATTTTCTATCACAGACTCGAAAAATATTAAAATTAATTATCATTAAGTCCATTAACAACTCTAAACTCACTGACTTTTTTATAAATAAGTTTGATAAAAATAATGCAACGTCCAATCTAAGTATGGAAGTTGAGGTCTTTGTTGATAAAAAGTATAACACTAACAACACGAAAGAGGTTCTATCCAGTTCAGTCTATTTTACATGTCATAATGTTATAAAATATATCAATACTTTAAATAATTAAAAACTACGCCCCTGAACCTGATGGTATTTCTGTCGAACATCTCAAATATGGTTTAGGTACCAGTATAGGCTCCAACCAGTAATGACTGTCTCTTATACACATCTAGATGTGTATAAGAGACAGCTGTAGAATGCCAGTCAATTTGAGCGAATGCCAGTTCGAGCGAACTATAACACGGGCGAAGTTATCATCGCCCTATTCTCTGTGCACTAAATTTCTGAAATGTTTTTTGTATTTTTGGATAATTATTCCATGTTTGAATTGCAGTCTTGGCAAATCCGACTACCAGATGGCTGCTAGCAAGATATTTTCAAAACTATTGAATTTCGCACATTTCAGGTGAATTCACAGTTTTTGTCTACAGTTGGGGTTTTTTATTTTAATTATATTTGTAGTTTGTATTTGAATTATATTATATAGTGTAGTAATGTATTTGCAAATTTACGATTTAGGCCTATGACCTGTCTCTTATACACATCTAGATGTGTATAAGAGACAGAGGCAAGGTGGCCTCTCATCTCCATTTAACTTAAAATTAAACGTTTTTTACAAAGATCTTGCAACGGGTCTCCAAAATATGGATTGTGGTATCATTGTCGCCAAAGCTAAATTTAATGTATTCTGCTGATGACTGTTATTAACTAACTTACCAGTGCCCAGGCTTCAGAAACTTATTGCTTATGCATATCCTTTTAATCTTTGGAAAAATTTACCAAAAAACCAGAATGGACTCTAAATAACTCTTCATTGAACATTTCCAATTTTGTTACTTATATTGGGATAACACTAAATAGTAATTTAAAAACAGTGGTGTATCTAGGAGTCTTAAAATGGGGGTGCTGATAGAAGGGGCACGAAGGTGAAGTGGGGCTCGATGATCAGTTGAGGGGCGCTAATTCGCAAAATAAGGTTTTAGGTGATTTTTAACTACTTGACCGTGATTTTTTTTTGGGGGGGGGCGCAAGAAATTTTGGGGGGGTGTGCGCCCCCCGCGAACCCCCTTGATTAGCAATTGTTTAAAAAGCAAGCCAAACACTGACGAACGTATGCGTAAATGTCAAAAAGCGTTCTTTTCACTACAAAGTCCAGGTATGTGTAAACATGGATCGAGTATCGAAGTTAAGCTTCATGTGTGAAACAGTGTTTTAGTTCCAATTCTTGTGTATGGCTCTCAATGTATAAATTCACTTAACACTGTATTTCTGAATAAAATGCAAATTAAGTTATTCAAGACAACATTGTGTATCCTTAAATATTGTAGATCCACACCATTGCTGCATGTTCTAAATCTACCTCAAATCAATGATATTATTTTGTCTATTAAATCAAATTGACCTCTTGTCACACCTGCTTGTGAATAATTCCAACTCTAGGGTATTTTATCCCCATCTTCTAAATTGCGAAGCAAAGGATAATATGCCGTATAGAAATACTCTCATTGACAGAATCAAGGGTAATATCGATAGAAATGTATTCTTTGTTTCTGTTATATTTAATAATGTATAAAGAAACGTTTAAAGGCTGACATAAAGAGCCACAATTGCGTATTAACCATGGAATCTGTGACAGTGTAAATAATTGCTTAAACAATAACGATATTCATACAACAATCATTAATTTAACAAAAGCATTTTAAATTTTTGCACTTTTGGTTTTTGTATAATGGATTTAGTTCCTTTTGATTGGTATTGTGAATTTTTATTGTACTTATATATTTTTACCTTCCCCAGCCTGGGGATATTTGTTGAATAAACTGAAATTTGAAATTACCCAAGCAGGCCTTAATTTACCATGTCTGGTCATTGCAAATTTTCTAATACCTTATTATAAACTGCTGTATATCTATTTTT
>NW_022733521.1:0-970 GCF_011630105.1 Anneissia japonica | reverse complement strand
ACCTGCTTATGCTGTAAGAGCTCCACTCTCCTATCGCGGTGCGCTTCGGACTGGTGATTCGAAGAAGCGTGGACCCCGTCCGGAATAATGCTTCCACGAAACCGTCTTTCAGATATACGGACAAGGCGTCACCGCCCTTGCCGTCGTCGACGTGAAATATCCTGCCCTCGTCGTTATAGGCTTTCAACGAGAAAGTCATCCACACCTGGGTGGTGACATCCGTTTTGTTCGCTTGTCGAACGAAGTTGTAACCGGTGCGTTCGTCCAGAAAAACGGTCGAGGATCCTCCGTCGTCCGTTCTCGTAACGCACGGTGCCAGTCCAGGTGGTACGAAGAGGCGACCGTTTATCTTCAACGGGGAGATGCATCCTTCGATGCTCTCGAAGTCTCCGACAGTTCCCATGGAGAAGTCACCGTCGAGGTTGAGGTGAGTGTACATGAAGCCTTCGGTGAATCCTATCCGGAGTCTGTTCCATTCGTTCATTCGCAGAGGAATTTCGCTGTCGTAGAAATCCGCTCCGGAACCCGTGTTCACGTAGATGCTCGCGCGGCCGTCGAAGAGTAATATCGAGAGGGAGTCGGTGTGTCCTTTTCCCGTGAACACGTGCCCGTCCGATTTTTCGGGTTTGATCGAAAAGGAGAGACTGTCTATGCGATCGTACGAAGGCATCGCGTGCATCCCGGTGTCGTCGGTCAGACGATATTTGATCCGGGGTGGTGCCTTCGTCTCCGGTTGGCGATCGTCGACATCGGCGACGACGACGACGGGAGGCCGCATCGGCGCCGCTTGGCAGAAAGAAAGTTCTGTCGGTGCAATCGGTTGACCGGCGTTCACCACCAAAGGAGTAATGCATCCTTCGAGCCCCCGAGTTGTTCCGTTCAATTCTGCGCCGATGTGGAGTTTACCGTTCAGGTTCAGATGCGTGAACGTGCCTTTCAGCATTTTCTTCTCGCTCGTTTCCCCTCCTAT
>NW_022733520.1:750-1402 GCF_011630105.1 Anneissia japonica | reverse complement strand
GATAATAAGACGTGGTAAAGTCATTGCCAATAAGATAAACTATTAAAGGAGCACAAGTCACTGGTTACTTTCCAGCGACATGCCAATCTAAATTTAGACTGTCTTACAGAGACGACATTAGACCGCTGTCATCGTTAATAGCAACAGTCGGTTAACATCAAAGGAGCGCATAACTGTGGTTGACAAACTTTAAAGGACGCGCATCTGGGAATGAATTGGTTTACGCTTATGAACTTTGTAAACAATGAATAGTATTTTGATAAGAAATGACAGAAAATATATGCAATTTAAATAAATCATTTGTACGTATTATTTTCAATGCTTATACACATCTATACGTTTGTTATTTGTTTGAGAAATGTCAGTCTTATGTTGGCAATTGATTGAAACTTAATTAAATGAAATGTAATGTACATTTCAACAATGGCTTCTGCCTCGAAAAGACCAAGACAGTGTATTTCCATTGATACGATACTGAGCGTAATAAAAGCCTATGAGAACCACCAGTCCAATTCAGCGATTGCAAAACGTTTTGGACTTTCGAAGTCTACGGTAGCGACCATATGGAAAAACAGAGAGAAAAAAAAGTCAAAAAATTGCACTAAGTGCTCAACTCGGCGAGATAAGCACTTTTGTGCAAAAAGTGACAATT
>NW_022733520.1:0-655 GCF_011630105.1 Anneissia japonica | reverse complement strand
ACTGCAACCTGTATAGAAACTGAATATAAATAATGGTATTATTATTATATAGATAACATAATATTAGCAATAAATATATAATTGTTGCAGTTTTCACTTAAAGTAATAACTGCTCAATTCCTTGTTAGAATCAATTAGTTGCAAACTAATTCAAAAGTTCATTCATTCGACGGGTGCATGTCGACGGGTGCTGCTAATTTGTATTGTGTCAAACCTCGGATCTAAGTGTGAGTACTTAAAATTGATCTCATCGGGCTTAAGCTTGTTGACATGGATCTGTATAAAGCTGGTCCAGTCAAATTTCTGGCATTTCAAGGACCTTTTCACCTTCAAAATCCCCCTTTTCTGACTGTAAAGCTTCCAGTCTTTGATGTCAGAAGAATGTATACTTGAATTATGCTGTAAGGATCAGGTGCAATTTCTGATATACGCTCCATTTCCCTCTCTATAATAATAATAATAATAATAATAATAATAATAATAATAATAATAATAATAATAATAATAATTATTATTATTATTATTATTATTATTATTATTATTATTATTATTATGTTTTCAACGTATTATGACCGTTGAAAAGGAAGTACGAACAGTGCAACACTTCGATCATCGAGCTCATTGAATTATATTTCAAGTTGTTGACGTGTTACTT
>NW_022733519.1:3639-4664 GCF_011630105.1 Anneissia japonica | reverse complement strand
ATCGGTATAATAATTACCGGTGTATCCTCCCCCTCCAAGGCGGTCCCTCGGGCGGCAGGTATACTATGAGCGCTCTCAGATGTAGTAGATGGGACCACTGGAGCCAAAGATGTAAAAAACTCCATAAGTTGAGATGGTTCAACCGACTGCCCGTCAATGAGTGGATTCTGTCGGCGTTTGAAGCTGCATGTCTTAAATGATAACACAACGGGGGTTGTGTTGCTAGGCTCACAGTACAAGTCTAGTACACCTAGCGTTGACCTAGACTCGCTTACAGAATCGAGTTTAGTGGACGATGGGCTGCTCGCACCCCACCGAACGCGGTATTTTTTCTCCCGTAGAAGAATGGCTCTCCCGCATCCATGAATTTTGCATTGACATTCCTCCGCGGAAGGCGGAGTATTGGTCAATTTGTCAAGTGCGACAATCTGTCGCTCAGAAGTCCCTTGCGGGATAGTCTCTCCAGAATCGAATCCGGGTAGTCAAGGGTCTGGAGGCCCTATGTACCCTGCAGATGTACCGCTCCCCTCACCCGCACCTGCAACAAGTGAGGCCGGAAGATTCTTAGCACCCTGTGCTGTTAGGCTTGTCCGGGACTCAGGGCCATCACAAAGTAAATACTCCATAATAATTTGGTGTACTGATTTAGTCTGGTCATATACTGCATAACCGTTCCGATAGGCCACCCTGCAGCATCGCCTACACAGCAAGACCCGGTCATATACTGTACAACCGTTCTGATATGGATGACCTTACAGCATCGCCTATACAGCAAGACACGGTCATATACTCTATAACCGTTCTGATATGGATGACCTTACAGCATCGCCTATACAGCAAGACACGCAAGCTCTCTTACCACGACAAGAAACAGTACACCAAGACAAGGTACAGTCATAGAGAGTCATAGTTACTCCCGCCGTTTACCCGCGCTTCGTTGAATTTCTTCACTTTGACATTCAGAGCACTGGGCAGAAATCACATTGCGTCAATGCCATGGTTTCGGACGTCGCAATGCTTTGTTT
>NW_022733519.1:2343-3631 GCF_011630105.1 Anneissia japonica | reverse complement strand
AGTTCTAAGTTGGCTGTTTGGCGCCGGCCGAAGCGACCCCGAAAGACCGCCAAGCCAGGAAGGTCCACGGAATGGGCCCGGCACTAGTCCGGGCTCGCCCTGCAGAGCAGGCCTCGCCCAGTCACGGGACGCGCCCGGTCCCGCTTCACTCCCCGGCCCCACCAACCCAGCCCTTAGAGCCAATCCTTTTCCCGAAGTTACGGATCTAATTTGCCGACTTCCCTTACCTACATTGTTCTATCGGCCAGAGGCTATTCACCTTGGAGACCGGCTGCGGTTATGGGTACGAGCCGAGGCGAAAATCAGTCGGTGTCCCTCGGATTTTCAAGGGCCGGCGGAAGCGCACCGGACACCGCAAGAGCCGGGGTGCTTTACGGGCCCGCAGCCCCTATCTCCGGGCGAACCGATTCCAGGGCGCCCGACCCTTACAGAGAAAAGACAACTCTTCCCGGGGCTCCCGCCAGCGTCTCCGAGTTCGTTTGCTTTGCAGCACTGGCTGCGCGAGGCAGCGACTTCCGCCTTCGGGTTCGGGAATATTGACCCGATTCCCTTTCGCATAAGGGGCGCGACCCACGAGAGGCCTACGCCACCGCTCGGAACGGAACTACCCTATAGCTTAGTATCGACTGACCCATGTGCAACGGCTGTTCACATGGAACCCTTCTCCACACTCGGCCCTCAAGGCTCTCACTTGAATATTTGCTACTACCACCAAGATCTGCACCCACGGCGGCTCCACGCGGGCTCGCGCCCTACGCTTCAACGCTCACCGCAGCGACCCTCCTACTCGTCGGGGCTTACCTCCCGGGCGAGGGTGACCTCCTCTGCCCGACGGCCGGGTATAGGCGGCACGCTCAGCGCCATCCATTTTCAGGGCTAGTTGATTCGGCAGGTGAGTTGTTACACACTCCTTAGCGGATTCCGACTTCAATGGCCACCGTCCTGCTGTCTGTATCAACCAACACCTTTTCTGGGATCTGATGAGCGTCCCAATCGGGCGCCGTAACCCTGCGTTCGGTTCATCCCGCAGCGCAAGTTCTGCTTACCAAAAGTGGCCCACTGGGCACTCGCATTCGTCGCCCGGCTCCAATCGAGCGAGTCGGACTTCTTACCAATTTAAAGTTTGAGAATAGGTTGAGGTCGTTTCGGCCTCTAATCATTCGCTTTACCAGATAAAACTGCGTTCGAGCGCCAGCTATCCTGAGGGAAACTTCGGAGGGAACCAGCTACTAGATGGTTCGATTAGTCTTTCGCCCCTATACCCAAGTTTGACGTGTATAAGAGACAG
>NW_022733519.1:1279-1762 GCF_011630105.1 Anneissia japonica | reverse complement strand
GGGGGCCTGACACCCTCTATGGGAAGGCCTCGATCAGAAGGACGTGAGCCTGGGAACACGTGCGTAGTGGGGCTTTCTTACGCCACATTTCCCGCGTACCTTCCAAGCACGGGGATTCGGCGCTGGGCTGATCCCGCTTTACTCGCCGCTACTGAGGGAATCCTTGTTAGTTTCTCTTCCTCCGCTTAGTAATATGCTTAAATTCAGCGAGTAGTCTCGCCCGATCTGAGGTCGAGGATGTTTGGCGTGCCTTTCGATTCGGACGCGCCTCTGCGCGGCTTCGAAGGTTATCTCGATTCACGGGCGGATGGTTCCCCTGCCTTTCCAACCGCCTCTTCCTCGAAGGGAAGCGGCCAGAGAACACGCTGCATCTTAAGTCACCCGGCTCGGAGGCATTGCCGCCGTGCATCGGGCGCCGGTCCGTGCCCGTTCGCACGGGCACGATGTGTCGCATTGCCGACCCTCAGACGGACGTGGTCCGGA
>NW_022733518.1:0-1081 GCF_011630105.1 Anneissia japonica | reverse complement strand
TAAAAAATATATTTATTTAGTATGTTTAAAATTACTATTGAAAAACCTGTTTACTTTATTTATTCTACAATATTTCACAAGAGGCTCTTATAGCAAAGCTGACTCATAGAGGCTCTCAAACAGTAAATACAAGTAGGTATATCTAAAATTACTATAAGAAAAAATATATAATCTATAATATAAATAAGTATTAACTATCAATGACTACAAAATTAATAAAACAGACACTGTTTTAAAATTGACATGAAAAACAAATGAATGAAAAGAAATTCACAAGCAGGGTCCCAAGTTGGAAGGATCCACTTCGGGAAAATCTGCTTACTGGTAAATGAGCTTATGCACTTGTCAATTGTAGTCCCGTCCCCCCAGACTCGGGCCTAGTGGGGACTTGGCCAGGGATTTAATTTCCGAAACGGTTACATGCATGTAAAATTCCCGGCCACTTTCCGGCAATGCGGGGCATAGTTTTAACGTACATCCCCAGCTAAGTCCGCGCCACCTACTGCTGGGAAATATTTCGTATTCCTGGTAAAATGCCCTGCTAATAAATGATTGGATGATAAAGCCTACTTGAAGATTTATGTGACGTCTGAATTGGAGAAGCATGTAAGAGCTAGGCCAAGGAGATGATCTTTCTTCATGGAATTGAAGCACGCTCATGGAAGCACTACACATGCGTATCACTAGGCAGATTTCCATGAAGTTCGGAAAAATGCGAAAAAAGGAGTGTATTGATTGATCACAGCAAAATAAAATGGATTGATTAATAGAATATATTCAGTATCAAGACAGAAATTAAATAAGAAAATGAATATATGTAGCAGAAACAGATTTCACTGCCTTGGCTCATTGGTGTATTTCCTGACACAAACTAGATCAAATACATGCTCACACCTTTCATGCAACACACTAATGTCACCTCCTCCTTGTGTGGTTGGAGGTTCGAATTTTATATAATTTTACCTTGATCTATAAAAAAGGAAAACATGATGGTAAGCCTAGAGTACCGGCAGACAATTTTTTAATTACCAAAACACATAGCAATTGCTGAATGCCTAGTTTAGGCTAGGTAGGACCAGAC
>NW_022733517.1:0-952 GCF_011630105.1 Anneissia japonica | reverse complement strand
GTTTTCCCAAGCAGGGTTATATCTGGCATTCCAGATAGTGTAACTGGAATTTTTTCGTTTCGTCATTCTACTTTAAATTATATCACGTAACCTTCTGTCATTGTCTTGGGTTATTAGTCCCCTACTTCCCACTTCAAGGCAGATTAATTTACATTTCATACCTCTTCTATTTATATCATCTATAAGGTGTTTAGAGCTTTGTCAATGTTCATTTCAAAGGGAACAGTTAATTCTATGAGTTCAATTTTGTTGCCATTTACTATTACAATATCTGGCTTGCAGCTAGTTGTAATTATATTTGGGGGTGGTTTCCCCCGCTATTGTGTGGCCCGAAACATCAGAGTATAATGAGTCAACCTTTCGATTGTCTAGAATGTATTTAATTAACCAGAATATGATTGAGTCATGCCTCAATATAAATCTTGGGCTAGTGAAACAGGGCATCCATTTGGAACGTGCCTGAGGGTCTCCTGGTTGTGACACAATTTACAAAGATCGGTTGTTCATTTACCCCAAGTGCAGAGATTTTTCAGGGTGGGAAGGAAGTCGATGGAAGCCCTTACAGCAAAGCTCAACACACCCCGGGGTAAATCATAGATGGTTGATCGCCATGTAAGATCGGCTGATATGAGGTGCATTAATTTTAGTAGCTCTCCCTGTTGAACTAATGGCCTTATATATTCGTTCTTATTAAAGAAAATGTAATTTATTGCATTTTATCTTTTTACCAGATCATCTTAAATGGAAGATGTTAATGTAACTCTGTAATAGAATGTTAAAGATATATTTTATAGGTTTACAAAAGAAAACTACGACAAAATTTACGTTCGTTTTCAGATAGATTTATTCCATTGGATAACACTGAAATCGTTATTTTTGTCATTCTAGATATATGTTTACGTTCACTAAGCCTGTAAGAGTAAAAGGATTTTAAGGGTAAGGTGTTCCCCTG
>NW_022733516.1:0-1588 GCF_011630105.1 Anneissia japonica | reverse complement strand
CAAAAAGCCAAAAAAGTGAATTTCAAAAAAAATGTCAGTTGAGTGATTTTTTCATGACAGGGCAGAATTGCTTTTCAGCTTTTTATCGTTATAGTGTAAACTGGCCTTAAGGCAGCATTACGAACAGTACAACAAGATGTATAACATTTCATATTCAAGAAATAAAAATGAAACTAATAACTTAAATAATAAAATAAATTAAAAAAATCATTAATTTTATATAACTAACGGGTACTCTTCCTTCCCTCGCTTACTCTCTAGTACGTGAATGTCATAATAGTTTTGATAAAAAAAAAAAAAAACACTAAAAGGAGATAGTTTGCATGTTGCCTCGCTAAATTTTAATGAATATTTTGAACAATAAAATAAATAATGTAAAAAAACTTTCCATCGAATATCTATGATATTAAAACAATGTGATTAAAATTATGTTTGTATGTATAAGTTTTTTAGTATAGAAATATCTTAATTTTTAGAAGAGTCATCAATGTCATTGTAACCTTAATTAACATTTACACCTTTGTATGTATTATTATATTTTTACCTCATTTTTTTAGTATGTAGCAGATATAGTCATGATGAGAATGCATGTTCTTGATTCTGAACAGCTTTTATGATGAGGGCTTGTAAGAATTTAGTGCTTCTTCACTTAGATTACATTTTCCATGAATTATTTATATTACAGTGGCATTCTTGCATGCAACACATTCGACAGGCAAATGATTAATTTGTCCGTTGAAAGAATCAATAATGATAGAAAATTTAGAGAATAATTTCTAAATGTTCATAGACTATCAATTCCCTCTGAACACTTATTGTTGTAATATTAATATAACTGAAATTAACAATTGTTCTACTTTGTGTACACTCAAATATATTCTTACATGACTTAGACATACAGGCATAATTACTTTGAAAACAAACTGTTGTATGTCCATATGCAGTCATGATGTGCCTATAATTATGTTCATGATGTGATGTCATCATGACCATATTTGGGCATGTCACTTGTTTTGTCAAATAAAATTTTCAAATGAAATATATAGTCTACACAGTGCAAAAGCCATGTACAGGTTTAAGCTATGTTTGCTTTGGATTAATTTTGACCAAGACAAAGAGTAACTTTCTCTTGGGCAGATCATTCCACTGTTTGCAGTTGGATGTAAAAACGGAGTTCACCGAACATGTGTTAAAGAACAGATGGCAGGATTTTGTGCGTTTGTGGTCAATCCAATTATGAATACGTTTTGTGAATATTTTAGCGATGCGCGGTAGTAGTAAATGCTCAGGAAGATCTAACCGAGCTGTGCTGTTTGCATCGGAAATTTTTGCTCAGGAAAAATAGCCTGTTATTCTTCCCGGGCAATGTTTACTTGGTTATACTTAACCCGTGGCTTGGGTTATTTGACCAAGAAGAATATTACTTCTGTTTGCACTGGATTTTTATGGGTCAAAGTGACAAGGTACGTAGTTAGTTTGACCAAAAAAAAAGTCCAATGTGAACACAGCTTTAAATTGACATCATTATCTAAATGTTATATTAATCCAGATGAAGATTTTTGATCATTTACAACATTTTTCCCCCGAA
>NW_022733515.1:0-970 GCF_011630105.1 Anneissia japonica | reverse complement strand
GTTGTGATTCATCGAAATGAAGGGTGCACGTATATCCTGATGAACATATATTAGAATGGTGGAGACAAGCAATAATAACATAGGCGTTGACGTTTTTCCATGATATATAAAAAATTTATTAAATGACGAATATTTCTTGAGCGCCTGCCCTCTTCTTCAGCGTAATGCCTACTGAATTAAAAAAACACCGGATTGAACAATTTATTAGTTCATGTCTATGATCAAATAGAAATCTAATGATAAACAACCGATAAACAAAAAGATCGGCACAATAGGCGGTCAAGTCAATACAAAAAATTAGGATTTGATTACCTTAGCTAATTTGTTGATAATTAATGTATAGCCGCTTAAAATACCAAGGCCTTTGTTTAGACCCTGTGTGTGAGTGTTACGTTTTAAAACCCAACGCATCTCATGACATTTTCTATCTTTGGTGGATAAATTTCATGTTAATAATATTGTGGTCGAGCAAGTTGAAATTTTCCCTAACGGTGGAAGTCTTATTCTTGTTTCTTATGAAACATTTATGGTTGTTAATCCTAGATCTAATGGAGCATCCTGTTTCGCCTACATAATTGCCACTGTTACATATATCGCAGTAAATAAAATAAACAACATTAGAAGATGTACAATCTAATGGAGGAGAGCATATTTGATAATTAGTGCCCGGTATCGTGAATGGTGTGTCGGTGGTGATGATTTCGCAAAGTTGGCATCTCCTATTACCACAAGGTTTATTGCCTTGATCAGGGTGATGGTAAAGATACCGCAATTTGGATGATGTAATAAGGGATTTAAGATTGGGAGGTTGTCGTTGGGCAAGAACAGGGGGGCCGTCAAAAATATGTTTGATAGTGTGGTCTGCCTTAAGGGTTTCATAATCGTGTTTTTCATCTTGCGTATCTACAAAATTAGTACCAGTATTTATTATATAAAATAAGTAATATCCAAACATAAAATTAGGACTTAT
>NW_022733514.1:0-735 GCF_011630105.1 Anneissia japonica | reverse complement strand
ATTAAATCTGATCATTATGTTTCAATTACAGTATAAAGAAGCTTCTGTGTGTGTGGATTTTTTTTGTCATCATTATTTAATTTGTCTTAATATTATTATCTTTACTGAACATATTTATATACAAAGCCATGTTGATTGATGGATGGATTGGGTTAGTTAGTCCCCTTATATTTCTAGATGTGTATAAGAGACAGATATTTTAGTCTCAGATCAATGTACAGTAAATATGGCTCGATAGCAGTACAGTAGATAACTTTAGAAAAGAAATAATACTGTATGCACTAGTTTAATGCCTTTTTGTTTTGATTGTAATTATGTTACATAACGTTTGTCAACCACCGCGTGCTGAATGGTACAACAATGTTACAATTTTAATGCAGCGTACGCAGTTTACAAAAAAACCCAAAAAACATTAGCGCCAGGGTTGTTATTCAATGGTAAACAATAGTGCGCCCTCTCCCGGGGCACCGGAGTCAGCCATTGTTGGTCGATATTTACATGTGTTTGGTTCTTGCTGAATAAACGTTATAACTGTGAGACAGCTGTAGACTACCGTGTGTGTAATTTCATTTAAGTCGAATCTAGCCTACTGGCGTGGTGGCAGCGTCGTTCTAAAAGACGAATCCACACTGTAAGCGAACATTTACCTCTATTACACCCTCCTGGATCACAGGCCGGTGAGTTTACTGTAGTACGTACAACAAACACGTTGAGATCTACCACATCGATGGCGGC
>NW_022733513.1:0-604 GCF_011630105.1 Anneissia japonica | reverse complement strand
ATACATATATATAAATTTTAAATGGCAAATGGGAAAAACCCATAAAACAGCAAACGGCCACATAATGCAAAACTATTTAAAATTAAAACGGAACAGTAGAGAAAATCCGATCAGAATGACAAAATAAACCAAGCATCTACTGGAAGGAATCCCAATATATGCAGACGGATCCGTTTCGGCCTTTCAGGCCTCATCAGTGCAGCTGGGTATAGACCCAAACGAAACGTTCGACCAGCTTAGGTAGGGCCCAAACTAGTCCCACGACCACTAATGATTACAGAGCCAAACCAGGGCAATATATATACACAGCCCAGGTGTGAATAGTGGAATACAAGCTATGTGGCTCCGTTCCAGCTGATACAGAGAATAGTTTGTCATTCCATGGAGAAAATAAAATAAAATAAAATAGAAGGAGTAACAACGAGCTTATCGCTACTGTTTAATCCGATTAAACAACAGGAATTTCCCTATGGAAATGCATAGGGACGCCCGTGAAACTTATCGCGATGCCGATCTCTTTAAACACAGACCTCCCCGCCGGCGACTTTTTTTTCCGTACGAAACATTTGCATGAAACTTCACTCGGGCCATCTCGGATTGACTC
>NW_022733512.1:0-592 GCF_011630105.1 Anneissia japonica | reverse complement strand
GTGCGTTTGCTCTTGACTTCCGTCAGGTCCACGTTCACTATGCTCGCGTACACCTCTGCCAACCTATCGACGTCTGTCGGTTCCTCGTCCTCCTCCCACCGACGATCCGCGACGCGATCGAGTCTGTTGCGCAGCGAATCCCTCTCGTCGCTCAACGAGTTAAGTTTGCTCGTCAGATCTTGGACGATCTTGTGAAGTCTGGCGTTCTCGTCGTTGCTCGTCCTTAGTTCGTCTATCACCTTGGCGTGCTTGCGACTAAGTTCCTCGAACCTGGCCTCCGTGACCGACGTGTCTCCACTGCCGTCGTTGCCGAAGGCGGTGGGGTTCGGCAGACGATTCAGCGACAACCTCAGCGTAATATATCCGTCGGACGTTCGGATGTAACATGTCGTCACGCAAATGGAACTTTGCAGATTCTTTGCCGAAAATTTTCGCGTGGAAGACTTCGTGGAGAACGACTCCGATCGCATCGCGTACAGGGCCACCGAAAGGTACCTGAAGCGAGCGTCTCCCTTCATCTTGGGAATGCGCGTCTTCAGCAGAGAGGACAGCTCGGCGACGTTCGTCTTGCCGGAGGTGGCGTCGCCGATCA
>NW_022733511.1:0-1099 GCF_011630105.1 Anneissia japonica | reverse complement strand
TTTCCGAAAAACTTCAAACTTTCAATGGAATAGTGTTTGTTTCAGCTTATCTTACTTTGCCTAACACTAACCCTAACCCCAACCCTAACCCTAACTCTAACCCTAACCCTAACCCTAACTCTAACCCTAACACTAACCCTAACCCTTACCCTAACCTAACAAAAAAAAAATTACATTTTTGACTCAACTTTTTAACATTGTCACTTTTTGCACAAAAGTGCTTATCTCGCCGAGTTGAGCACTTAGTGCAAATTTTTGACTTTCCGCCATATTTCGAGTACTTTTTCGAAAAACTTCAAACTTTCAATGGAATAGTGTTTGTTTCAGCCTATCTCACTTTGCCTAACAAAAAAAAATTATATTTTGACTCAACTTTTTATCATTGTCACTTTTTGCACAGAATTGCTTATCTCACCGAGTTGAGCACTTAGTGCAAATTTTTGACTTTCCGCCATATTTCGAGTACTTTTCCGAAAAACTTCAAACTTTCAATGGAATAGTGTTTGTTTCAGGCTTATCGCTTCTGTCTTTATTCATAAATGAGGGATACTAATTGAAAGTATCCCTTCTTAATTTTTTTACCATTTTTATTGGGGGGTGGTTAGGGGTGGCGTTTTTATTTTCCCCACCATCTTCAGTACCATATTGTACAGTACACATCATACGGGAAAAAATTTGTCATCGACTTCTGTCTTAAATTGTTGAACCTCTGTTTGGCAGCTTCATCTCGCCATTTCTTCACTTGCATTAGGTGAATATAATCCACATCCCCTTATCTTCCAGCCACATCAGCAGCGTTAAAAGCTGTTGATACGTTGACTCTTGGGAGGTGACTAACTTCTTGTTCATCATCAGATGAATCGTGATCCTGCGATGTTTCCACACCACTGATGATTTCATCATCCGTTAGCCACTCATAACAAAAAAAAAATTATTATTTGACTTAACTTTTAACATTGTCACTTTTTGTACAAAAGTGCTTATCTCGCCGAGTTGAGCACTTAGTGAAAATTTTTGACTTTCCTAAATATTTGGAGTACTTTAAAAAAAAAATTCAACTTTCAATGGAATAGTGTTTGTTTCAGCCTATCTCACTTTG
>NW_022733510.1:0-1089 GCF_011630105.1 Anneissia japonica | reverse complement strand
GCCGAATTTGGCCGTGAGATGGCGTGTGTTTGGCCGTGAAGCCTGTCGACTATCTGGCAACCCTGAGTGAAACTTATTATTACGCACAGCCTCAAAACCGAGCTGAAATCAGTCCAAAGAACGTATCAACTTAAAAGGCTAAAATAAATCTACAACTAGGAGTATTTCATACATTGCCTTTACTTGAGGGGAAGATAATACTTCGTATTAATAAAACATTACCAACTCGGCAAGGGTAGGTATTTCTCGACAGGTACGAATGGGTCATTTCCGTAAGTGGATTATTAACTTTCAGGAGTTGATTCTCCTAACCAGGGTGAGGAATTAATTACCTTTAGGCGTGAAAAAATTTAGGCAGACATAGGAAATTTTTCTTCAAGTGGAGACGAATTCCCTTGTTTCACCCTGCGACCTCTGTGTAGAGTTTTTTTCAGGAAAATTATTAGACGTAATCAAGTAAGAGAAAATACTATACAATACGTTTACAATGTATTGTGTCAATATGTTCATACTTGCAGATGAGTCCGATACGGATTTAATTCAGTGAGTTATTAGAGCATTCGCAGACCCCACGTGACATGATAAAAGTCTCATGGTTCGCCACAAAAGTACAACATCAAAGGCTATTTCACTGTAGCCTAGCAGTAAGTTAATTATCATACTGTTGCAAATCATGGAATCCGATTTGGCGGACCCCAGTTATTTTTCGCGGACCCTAAGTGGTCCTCCTAGACTCAGGTTGAGGACTGTAGATACCACTGCGTTAAAGGTAACTAACGATAAGTACAATCAAGCTGTTATACCAAGGCAAACCAAAGTTTCATTGCTGCGTTTTGATCACTGAAAATTGAAATTTTGGTTTCGATTATAAGGAAGTTTCTTCGAGATACAAAATAAAGGAACCAGTATGAAAGGGTAAAAAAATTCCATTTAATGATACTAAAAATTGAAATGTAAAGTGACGGTAAATATGAATTTATACTTCGGTTGAAGCTGTGTGAAGGAAGTCTTTACCCGTAAAGTATATACATGTGGTGTCGCCCTCTACACAGATAAGCAAAACAAAAATACACAAACTGAGTTCTGTTA
>NW_022733509.1:0-892 GCF_011630105.1 Anneissia japonica | reverse complement strand
AAGCAAAAATTCTTCTATGTAGATAGTCTCTAAAATTTCTTTCGCCATCATCTCAGCATGTTGTTCTTGATCAAAAACACTATCGTCGTATACGTTATCGGGGTTCATCGCCAGGTAGCGGTGGTAGTCATGAAGGTTGTATATCGGGTTATATATGATCTCGTCTTCAGTAAGGTGATTGATTGGTTCCTGATCGAAAGCGGGTGTTTCCGTATCACTGATAACAATGATTTCATCGTCGCTGATAACAATTGGTTCTTCATTAATCGATGAAAAATTTATAGCGGGGAGCTCATCCTCACTGTTGCTGCTAATAATAATTGGTTCGTTGTAAGACGTTAGGTCGATAGCGGGAAGCCCATCCTCACTGCTGCTGCTAATAATAATTGGTTCATCGTTGAAAGAAAATCGGGTAGCCATGGTTGATAAAGCAACACTTGTAGAGTTCGATAATTTCGAAAAAGTGAATGATTTCACATTGACAAGAAGAGCTTATATATTCTCCATTTACCAGCACAATTGTAATCGAACATAAAGTTATATTCTCCATTTACCAGCACAATTGTAATCAAGTTTTAAAGTAATTTTTATTAATCCGCATAAGTATTAAAATAATTTGTACTGGTTGTCGGAAATTTGTACCATCAAATTTTTATTTTTCTTCCTCTACGTGTTTCCTCTTTCATTTTGAATTCGACATTAATAATTTAACATAGTCAAATTGTATTGGTTGCTACCATCCGTTATCTTCATCATTAGGGTTTAAGCAGTATGAACATCCGGGACAAGTGTGTCGATATACGCATATTTCACACATCCCAGTCGAGCACGTGCATGAACAATCAGGGGCAACTAAAACATTGTTGATAATCTTGTAACGCTTGGTATTTTC